>NC_133765.1:1496535-1821327 GCF_036562045.2 Rhinolophus sinicus
CCTGCAATGATCCACCCAGATAGGTGGGGTCAGGGTTTGGGTGAGTTGTGAGAGGTGGCTCAGAGCAATGGTTGTGATGACCACCATAGCCAGCCCTGCTTCCAAATCTCCCTTCCCTTTGCCAGAACTAGTTGGGCTGAGAATCTGTGTGTGCAGACCACAGTTCTCAGAATCTCAAATATTCTGTTCTTTTGATCTGACACTGCTACTGTTGCCTTTCTAGCACTGGGCAGGTGGGACCTGGGTGAGCTCTGGGTTGGTAGGGAGGGGGCCACTAGTCTCAGTGCCTAACGCTTCCATTCTGTGTGGCAGTCAAGGCTTAAACCACCGTTCTCAGCCTTGTTCCCTCAGTCTTTGCTCTGAGGTCTCTGCCTTGAGCGTTGGGTTCAGCCATGTTATATGCCATCCCCTCGGCCCTTTGGGCCATAGTGGAGCCCTAGAAGTCTGTGTTTTCCCTCTCCCACAGCTGCGGTAGTTCTGGAATGCAGCACGCTTGGAGCACTGAGCTAGGTCTGCGTCCTGAGCCCGGGCGGCTCTGTCTCTGCACTTCTCCCTTCTCTCCTCCCCTGCTCGCACAATTTGCCCACCTTTAGGTGAATTCAGCAGTGGGCCTCTTCACCTTGTCTGTCTGCTGTGCAGGGAGACCTTTGTGGAGTTATAGTTGCTGAATTTGTTGTAAATTCCAGGGGAGATTTACAGAGGGTCACCTCACGTCGCCATTTTGATGATGTCTGCCGACATTTATTCCAAATGATGAAAACCATACAGTGGTATACAAGTGTGAGCCATACTTGTAATTGTTATTATTTCCCAAGAAACAATAGAATTTAGACAACTGACATATCTAAGATGTGTACTACAGCAATTTAGGAAGGAAATAGTCTTCTGTAGACTATTCTACATTATATTATTATGGTAATGTAAGGAAATATATTAAAATTTAAGAATAAATAAAGCGTACATTAAGAATGGAAGAGTCAATCTGTGCTCATTGTTTTACTACATTATCAGTGGGTTTTTTTTTAATTTATTTTCAAAAATTTAATGGGGTGACAATTGTTAGTAAAATTACATAGATTTCAGGTGTACAATTCTGTATTACATCATCTATAAATCCCATTGTGTGTTCACCACCCAGAGTCACTTCTCCTTCCATCACCATATATTTGATCCCCCTTAACCTCATCTCCCACCCTCCACCCCCCCTTACCCTCTGGTAACCACTAAAATATTTTCTGTGTCTATGAGTTTTTGTTTCTCTTTTGCTTGTCTTGTTCTTTTGTTGTTTTTGGTTTATATACCACATATCAGTGAAATCATATGGTTCTCTGCTTTTTCTATCTGACTTATTTCCCTCAGCATTACACTCTAAAGATGCATCCATGTTGTCACAAATATTCCTATATCATCTTTTCTTACCGCTGAATAGTATTCCATTGTGTATATATACCACAACTTCTTTATCCATTCATCTATCGAAGGACATTTTAGTTGTTTCCATGTCTTGGCCACCGTAAACAAGGCTGTAATGAACAGTGGAGCACATGTGTATTTATGTTTAAATATTTTCACATTCTTTGGGTAGATACCCAAGAGAGGGAATGCTGGGTCATATGGTAATTCTGTTCGTAATTTTTGAGGAACCTCCACACTGCCTTCCATACTGGCTGCACCAGTCTGCATTCCCACCAACAGTGTAAGAGGGTTCCTTTTTCTCCACAGCCTCTCCAACACTTGTTACTATTTGTCTTGTTGATGATAGCCATCCTGACTTGGTGGGGTGATATCTCATTGTGGTTTTTATTCGCATTTCTCTGATGATTAGTGATGTTGTGCACCTGAAACTAAAAAAAAAAAAAAAAAAAAAAGTGAAACATTAAAAAAAAATACGTTGTTTAATCTCCATGTATTTGTGTTTTATCCTGCTTTCTTTTTGCAGTTGATATCCGATTTCAAAGCGTTGTGATCAGAGAATATGCTTGGTATATTCAGTCTTCTTAAATTTGCTGAGCCTGATTTTATGTCCCAATATATGGTGTATCATTGAGAATGTTCTATGTACATTAGAAAAGAATGTATAGTCTGATGTTTTAGGATGTGCTCTATAGGAGGAAGTGATCTATAAATGTGAATTATGTCCATCTCATCTAATGTGTCATTTAGGGCTGCTATTTCGTTGTTTATTTTCTGTTTGGATGATCTATCCATAGCTGTCAATGATGTATTTAATTCCCCTGGTATAATTGTGTTTTGGTCAAGTTTTCCCTTTAGTTCTGTTAGTAGTTGCTTGGTATATTTTGGTGCTCCCTGATTGGGGGCATAAATATTGATGACTGTTATGTCTGCTTGTTTTACAGTCCCCTTTACCATTATGAAATGTCCATCTTTGTCTCTTATTATCTTTTTCACCCTGAAATCTGTTTCATCTGATATCATTATGGCTACACCTGATTTTCTCTGGTTACCATTTGATTGGAGTGTCAATTTCCACCCTTTTACTTTGAGTCTATGCTTGTCCTTGTAGCTGAGATGTGTCTCTTGGAGACAACATATGGTTGGGTTTAGTTTTTTGATCCAATCTGCTACTCTGTGCCTTTTTATCAGTGAGTTCAGTCCATTTACATTTAGGGTGATTATTGATATATGAGGATTTCCTGTCATTCTATCTTTAGTTTTCTGGTAAGGCTGTGTCTCCATTGTTTCTTTGCCTTTTTGTTGTTGTTTATTTCTGTGTGGTGGTATTCTATGATGTTTCCCTCTGTTTCGTCTTTTATTACAGTATATATTTCAGTTCTGGATTTTTTTTGAGTGGTTACCCTTAAGTTTATGTAAAAGAAAGTTTGATGTTTAGAGTATTCCATTTTCTTCAGCACGCTTACTTTCTCCATTCCCGTATTCTAGTTCAGGCCTTTACTCTTCCCCGTTTTATGTTTCCGTTGCCACAAATTGTCCCTGTTGATGGTGGTCGAATATCCTCCTTTAGTATTGCTTGTAGTGCAGGTCATGTATTACAGAATTCCCTCAGCTTCTGTATGTCTGGAAAGGTATTTATTCCTCCTTCATATCTAAAGGATATCTTTGCTGGATATATTATTCTTGGCTCATAATTTCTCTCTTTCAATAGTTTGAGTATTTGGTTCCACTCAATCCTGGCTTTTAGAGTTTCTGCTGAAAAATCTGATGATAATCTAATGGGCTTTCCTTTGTAAGTTACCGTCTTCTTTTCTCTGGCTGCCTTGAGGATTCTTTCTTTGTCATTGATTTTAGACAGCTTCAATACAATGTGCCTTGGAGAAGGCCTGTTGTGATTGAGGTAATTAGATGTTCTATTTGCTTCTCCGATTCGAGGGTCCAGTTCTGTTCTGTCCACAAGTTTGGGAAGTTCTCATCAACAATTTGTTTGAATATATTCTCTGTTCCCTTCTCTGTTTCTTCTCCTTCTGTTATGCCCATTATTATTATATTGTTCTTTCTGATGGAGTCAGAAAGTTCTTGTAGACTTCTCTCATTTCTTTTAAGTCTCAAGTCTCTTTCTTCTTCCATCTGTGTCATTTCCAGATTTCTATCTTCAGTGTCACTGATTCTTTCCTCCATCTGGTCAACTCTACTCCCTAAGGTGGGTATTTCGTTGTTAATTTCTTCTATTGAGTTTTTAATCTCCAGAAATTCTATTTGGTTCTTTTTAATATTTCAATTTCTTTCGTAAAATGCTCATACTGTTCTTTGATTGTATTTCTGAGTTCATTTAACTGCCTATCTGTGTTTTCTTGCATCTCGTTGATTTTTTTTCCAGAACTGCAATCTTGAATTCTCTGTCATTTAAGTCACATATTTCTGTATCTTTAAGTGCCTTTTCTGGAGACTTTTAACTTTGTTTCTGAGCTATCTTGTTGCCTTGGTTATTCATGGCAATTACTGATTTACTATATCTCTTCCTAGACATCTACAGGAGTGGCTTCTGCAAGAGGTTGATAGGAAGAGGTCTTTCTTTTGTGTTTCAGTACTTGTTGGTAGAATGTTTTGTTTTTTTCTCTCTGACTGCAGCCTATTTTTCTTCTCCCACACAGTAGTGCTGTGTTTTCTCTGCACTATTCTAGTTTCTCACACCATCGGGGGATTCCCTGGGAGACGGGCTTCTCCTCTTAATAGTTCTTCTATATCACAGGTCGCAGTGTCTCTGTGGGTATGCAGAGAACTTTTGATGTTCCAAAGCTCTTCCAGCTCCTGATTCAGAGCCCGTGTGTTTCAGCAGTTCTGTTTACTCCTGCAGGGATCCACCCAGATAGGTGGGGTCTGGGGTGGGGTGAGTTGTGAGAGGTGGCCCAGAGCATTTGAGGTGACCACCACCACAGCCGGTCCTGCTTCCATAGCTCCCTCCCCTTTTCCTGAACTAGTTGGGCTGCAAATTTGTGTCTGCGGTCCACAGATCTTAGAACAACAAATATTCTATTCTTTTGATCTGACACTGCTGTTTCTAGCACCGGGCAGGTGGGGGCAGGGCAAGCTCTGGGAGGGTAGAGAGGGGGCAGCTAGTCTCAGTGCCTAAGGCTTCTGTTCTCTGCTTGGCAGTGAGGACTTAAACCACTGTTTCCAGCCTTCTTCCCTCAGTCTTTTCTCCGAGGTCTCTGCCATGAGCGTTGGGTTCAGCCGTGTTATACTCTGCCCTCTCAGCCCTGTGGACCATAAGCGGAGTCCTAGCAGTCCAAGTTCTTCCCTCTCCAGCAGCTGTGGTAGTTCTGTGATGCAGTGAGCTCGGAGCACTGAGCTAGGTCTGCATCCTGCTCCTACGCGGCTTCGTCTCCGCACTTCTCCCTTCCCTCCTCCCCCGCTCGCGCGATTTGCCCACCTGTAGGTGACTTCGGTAGTGGTCCTCTTCGTCTTGCCTGTGTGCTGTGCAGGGAGCCCTTTATGGAGTTATTATTGTTCGATTAGTTGTTAATTCCATGGGAGCTTTACAGAGGCTCACCTCACGCCACCATTTTGATCTTGAAGATCTAAGCTTTCTTTGTAGATAAGGAAATTGTAGTCTGTTGTAGTTAAAATAATTCATCAAAGGGGAAGTAGCAGGGTGTGGCCAAACGTAGGTCTCAAGCACACATCTCCTTTTTGGTGTAGAGCTTTTTCTATGAAACCACTTTGTCTCTCAAAAAAATTTTGTTAGTAAATGATATTGCACAGATTTATGATCTCTTCTTTGTTTTTGTCGACTTAAGACTTTTTGCTGGGTTTGTGAAATGAAACACCCCTATTCTATTATATAGACATCACAAAGGAGTCAGTTGCAGTTGACTAAGGAATCACAAATCAACATATAGGGGGAGAATCCTTCATTGACCCCCAAGAACTTGATGGTGTACCCTCATTGGCACTTTCCCCCTATAATTCTGTGTTGTTATGTGAGACTAATCAGAGTAACATCACTGAATCATTGACATTTGTTATATCTAATACAACTAATACCTTTCCAATTCTAAATGCATCCTGTGTGAATGTTAGGACAAAGATTTTGGATAGCAGGGTTATGGACTCACATTAAAATAACATTAGTCATGAGTGAGCTTGTCTCCAGGAAAATATGTGGACTGAATGGCCAAAAGGCTAAGGTTTGGTTTTCTGGAGCAAAATGAAGAAGAGAATGAAAATGATTTCTACGATTTAAAGACGATGGTGGAGAGTACTAAACAGAAAAACAACATAAAGATTTTTTTTTTAATTAAATAATCAACATTGGTCGATTTCAGAAGATTCTTGTTCAGTTTTGATTTCAAATATCTATATCAAAATTTTCCTTCGTAAAACTGAGTAGACAAAAAGGAGACATGCAATAGTCTCCAGCCCCTGTCCCTGGTCTTGGCTCTCAGATCCATTCCCCTGGTTTATCTGGATAAATAAATATCTTAGATCTTCCTGGTGAGACCTGGCCTTTGTTGATTTTCCATGCAAAGGGAGAGAGGACAAAGATTCCACAAAAAGTTAATATTTTCCTTTCGTATAACGAGTCTAATTCCTGATTGCCACCTTCACTTCCACCTCCATTTTTGGGTAACCAATCAGGCCATTTGCTTATCCAGACACCGGAAGAATTACTCAAGTCCTAACTTTCTTTTTATTACACTTCTTAGGAGTACCAGGTAATAAATCAACTGGGCAAGCACGGATATCGAAAAGTAATATTTAAAATGAGTTATGATGTAAAAGAGATGGCTTGCTTTTACATTTTATCAAAGGCACCACTAACTAACAAGCATAACATAATTCACAATGCTTAAGCAGGGTGACTTTAATTGCAACAGTCATTAAGCTTACAAAGTCATTAAATGCATTAAAGGCGGGGACCAATGAGCTATCACAAATGAAATAAGGCCCCTCACTCACCCCAGTTCACCTGTTTAACTGGAATTGAACTTAGTGTGGGTCTCTGATATGTCACAACATTTGACTTCCGCTCCTCTTTTCTATACTAAGTCTCTGTGACTATTTCAGAATAGCTCAAACACAGAAGCACTTAAGAAGAAAGAAAGGCAGAGAGAGGTATTGTCAAATTACAGTTGAAATTTACTAGTAGATTAAATTTGCCTGTTATAATTTTAAAGTTTGAAGTCTAGCCATTTATCCTTTTTTGATGAATTTATTATTTTCAGAAGCCTATGTTAAAAACGAACTCCCAGCCTAAAATGTTCAGTTTCCCCAGTAAGCACAGAAATGTAAACTGAAACTTATCAAATTGGTTAAAAATAAGAACAGAATGATTTTTCCTATTGATGGAAAATATGTAGGGAAACAGGTACTCTCTTACATTGCTATTGAGACATTAAACATTAACAAAAATTTCTGGAAAACGATTTGGTATTATGTATCAAAAACCTTTAAAAAAGTATGTTGAGCCAGGAATTCCGGATCTAAGAAATTATCATTATAAACTGTCAAAATTTAGCTTAAAGGATAAGATGTAAAAAGAAATTGGAAATACCCTAAATATCCCACACTAAGAGCTGGTTAAATAAAATAACATAGAGACAATAAATGAATACTATACATTTATTTAAATGATGTTTCAGAAGTGTATCTATTGAGAAGGAAAAAATGTTAACATAAAGTGATAAAATGTGGATCACAAAATCTTATGAATGGCATGGACCCCTTTATGTGAAAAATATTTTTAATGCATATTTTCCTCTGAGACTGAAGTGAAATCAGTGAATTCATGAGTGGATAAAAGAATGAAATCCATGGCTTTATTTCTTTATTTTTTATTGTGGTAAAATTGGCATACGATTGAACATTTTAAGCATTTTGAAGTGTACAATTCAGTGGCATTAGTACAGTGGTACCTCGGTTTTCAAACGTTTCCGTTGACGAACATTTTGGTTTATGAACGCCGTAAACCCAAAAGTAAATGCTTCGTTTTCGAACACGACTCAGAAGTCGAACATGTCACACAGCTTCCCCTGAATGCAAGATCCTGAAGCAAAGCTGTTGGCTGTTTTCGAACGTTTCAGAACTCGTGGATTACGTTGGAAAACCAAGGTACCACTGTGCCTTCACAATACTGTGTAACCGTTACCAGTGTCTGTTTCCAGAACTTTTTCATCATTCCTATAACTTGATTTTTAAAATGCTTCTTCTACTATTCAAAAGCTTTTTCTTTCTTTCTTTTTTAATTTCTAAATTCTAAATAGTTGATGTGGCTAAATAGCTAACCTAGAGATAACTGTCTTATTACCCAAATCCTCCATGGATGAAATATGTCAGACACTGTTCACCAGAATACTAACACCGAAATAGGGTTCTCAATGTAGTGGTCATGTCAGTGATTTTAAATCCTCTGAGAACAGTTAACATCTGAAAGCCGAACAGCTGCAATTGATGAATCATTCAGATCATTTCAGATGTGGGAGTGAGTCTTGCTCTGTCTGCTCAGCACCTATTCTCCTGCCTTCTCCTGCTAATAGCTTCCACTCCCCTGGCCACAGGGATGATCGTGTGGTTCAGGCTAGGCTACTCATGGCACCTCACTCCCAGGCCATCGCGATTGGTCCAAAAGATGGGCATAAGATCCAAACCATGTTCAGATATTTTGTCTTGGGATTTTTCACATTTCAGTTAAGAGAAAAGGGCCTTTATTTTCATCTCTGGTTTTGGAGTACTTGGGATATAAATCTGGAGTAGCCAGCAGCCACGTACTCCACTCTGTTAGGTAAGATAGTTTGGGAGAATAAATCAAATATTCAGAGAGATGCAGAGATCAGATGAAGAGAGAGACTCCTTAGAACATTTGCTCCCTAAGGCCATATCTACTCCTGCCCTTTCTGTTGTTGGATTATTATTAATCCCCCTCTTTTTCTTAAATTTCTCTAAGTTATGTTTCTGTGCTTTGTAATCAAGAGTCCTGATCATTACTGTTGAATTTATAATTGTAGGTCAAACTACATATTTTGATCAGTAATAGAGATGCCAGCCAGTGTTGCTACTACACTGTGAATTTATGAGATAAACATAAGGAGAAAGAAAGATAGGTTTCCCACATCTATCTACCCCCAAGTCCAACCCTCTCTCCATCCATACTCTATCCACATAGATATAACATCTATGCATGTATAAAGCAACATTTTAAACTGCTATGATCTTTTCTGTGTTGTGAAGTCCTACTCATTGTTCAAAATGATTGGCATACAATTGCACTGAACAGAAAGCACTCTATCCATTTCAGGCAGCAAGAGATTTAATACAAGGAATTGGGTACTTACAAAATTGTTAGATGTGCTAGAGAAGCAGGCTGTAGGTTGGGCCTCCAGGAATGACTCTTAGAAAAATACTGTGGAATTGGTTTGCCAGGGGCACTTCCACTTCTGCCACAATTAGAAGGAAGAGGAATCAGGAGGCTACCACTAGACCTATTGAGCTCCAAACATGAATCCGGAAGCCAACTGTCTAACAACTGTCCTGAATTGCCCATAAAGCTAGTGCTTTGGAAACTTCAGCCTGCTGCAGAAAATCCCAGTCTCCACAACTATACGTGCCTGTGACAGTAGCATCGAAATGCATACCATGTTAACTTGGTAAAGGGAACAGTGTTTAGAACAGAGGTGGGGATGAGCTTGCTCTCTGTGCTGGTTAAACCTCATCTTTGTGTTTAGTTTTGGGTAGCCCACTTTAAGAGGAAAGGAGATAAAGAATATATTTGGGGACAGTGAACATGATGATGAAGAGACCGAAAAACATTCTGTGAGGACTAATTGAAGCATCCGGGGACATGTAACTGAAAAAGAGAAAACTCTAGAAGGCTCTTCCAGCTTTTGCTAGATATTTGAGAGGTTTGTTCTCTATGGTTCTTAAGGGTAGTATGGAAGCTATAGGAGATAGATTTTAATAGACATTAGCAAGAAACTTCCATTAGTCAGAACTATGAAAAGATTGGGCTGGAGTTCTCCATCTCTGTAGGTACCCCACCATTATTTACATCACCAGGTGATAGGGATGTTATGGAAAATATTATATTTTTAGATACTAGAGACTTGAATATGTATTTATTATGAAGTTGGTTAGTTTTGGCAAAGCCCTTCACTTTTCTTAACTTCCTTGGGTAATGGTATCTGTGTTAATGCTGGATTTAGAAAGAAATGCGTAGAAAGAGTCTGAACACAGCATCTCTTTCAGGATCCAAAATAAGATCTTTTTTGTGTGTGTGAGAAATGTACATTTTATTCTTTCTCTTCTTGGGAAGGCCATTATTATTTCCATTTCATTGTTTTCAAAGTAACTGAAAATGGTCCATTTCCTATTCCTCTACAGTAAACATACTAAGTGGAAAAATGTCAAACTTAGCCATTTCTCTTGTTTGATAACATGGTTTGTATTATAAGTCATTGATAGTAAATGAACTGCTTGGATTGTTAAACCAGGGATATATACATTTCTCACATATAATTCAAATCCCAACTTCTTTCAAAAAGAGTTCCTAGTAATTTACAATAAAGTGAATATATAGTAAATTCTTTAATGTATTACAGAATTGTACACCTGAAACCTATGAAACTCCACCAACACTTGTCACCCCAACAAACTTTAATTAAAAAAAAAGAATAGATGTTCACAAGGCAAAATAATAAAAAATTAAAGAAGTGTGAAGAGGAGGCAAAAGTGAGAGTAGAAATAACCTGAGCCAATGGAATTACTGTAAATTATCATTCAATTAGATTTTATGCTTCATAAATAGAAAGAAACAAACTTCCAAGTCAGGGAAGTTTAATTTATTCTCTAGAGTAGTGATCTTACCCAAGGGTCAATCATACAATAGTTCACAATTAATTTGCTGTGAATAACTGTTAAAACTGTTGAATTATTTCCTTTTGAAAATATGATAGGAAAGATTTACTTTCATCCACCTACTTTCTTGAGTGGGAAAGAAAGGCATGTGTGTGTAACCAGGTAACTGTTATTTATCTATAGGAGTCTGACTACATGTAAAATGATAGAGGTGTCAGAGTTGTAGAAACATTGAAAACTTTTACTGCAAATGGTGGGGATTCTTTGCCCAGGACCAGTTAGTGCATTAACTTGAGATTGTGGAAGAAAATTGCGAACTCTTAGAATGCCACAGCTGTTCAGGGACCACCTGTAAGGCGATGGCCAGCAACAGCAAACAAATACTAATGATATCACTGCTATCTTGAATAAGATACTTTAAAAAAATAACAAACTTTATTTTTTTAGAGCAGTTTTAAGTTCACAGCAAAATTAAGAGGAAGGTACAGAGATTTCCCACATATCCTGTGCCCTCACACATGCACAACCTCTCCCATCATCGATATGTTCTACTAAAGTGGCACATTTGTTAAAACTGGTGAAACTTCCTTGGCACAAGTTGTCATCCAAAGTTCAAAGTTTACATTAGGGTTCACTCTTGGTGTTGTACAGGCTATGGGTTTGGAAAAACTTAGAATGACATGTGTCTACCATTATAGTATTACACCAAGTAGTTTCACTGCCTAACAAATCCTCTATGAGTCACTTATTCATCTTCCCCCACCCCCTAACCTTTGGCAACCCTACTTTTTTACTGTCTGTATAGTGTTGCCTTTCCAGAATGTCATATAGTTAAGATCATAGAGTGTGTAGCCTTTTCAGATGGACTTTTTTCACTTAGGAATATGAATTAAGGATCTGCCATGGCTTTTCATGACTTGATAGCTCATTTCTGTTTAGCACTGAATACTGTTCCATTGTCTGGATAGACTAGAGTTTATCGATCATATACTGAAGGAAATCTTCGTTGCTTCCAAGTTTTCGGCAATTGTGAATGCAAATGCTATAAACATCGGTGTGCAGATTTTTGTGTGGGCCTAAGTTATCAGCTCCTTTGGGTAGATAACAAGGAGTGCAATTGCTGGATTGTATGGTAAGAGTATGTTTAGCTTTGTAACACATTGTCCAACTGTCTTTTGAAGGGACTGCACCATTTTGAATCCCCACCAGCAACGCACATAGGTTCGTGTTGCTCCACATTCTTGCCAGCATTTGGTGTTGTCACTCTTTTGGATTTTGGCCATTCTAATAGGTGTGTAGTGGTAGCTGTTTGATAAACTTGCTTTCTCCTGATGACATGTGATGAGGTACATCTTTACATAAATCCTTGTTTGCCATCGGTACATCTTTTTTCTTTCTTTTTTTAAAAAATGTATTGGGTGACAATTACCAGCAAAATTACATAGTCTTCAGGTGCACAACTCTGTACTACATCATCTATAAATGCCATTGTGTATTCACCACCCAGAGTCAGTTCTCCTTCCATCACCATATATTTGATGCCCCTACCCTCATCTCCCACCCCCCACCCCCTTACCCTCAAGTAACCACTAAACTATTGTCTGTGTCTGTGAGTTTTCGTTTCTCATTTGTTTGTCTTCTTCTTTTGTTGTTTTTGGTTTATATACCACATACCAGTGAAATCATATGGTTCTCTGCTTTTTCTGTCTGACTTATTTCGCTTAGCATTATACTCTCAAGATCCATCCATGTTGTCACAAATGTTCCTATATCATCTTTTCTTACCGCTGAATAGTATTCCATTGTGTATATATACCACAACTTCTTTATCCATTCATCTATCGAAGGACATTTTGGTTGTTCCCATGTCTTGGCCACTGTAAACAAAGCTGCAATGAACATTGGAGCACACGTGTCTTTCTGTATAAATGTTTTCAGATTTTTGGGGTAGATACCCAGGAGAGGGATTGCTGGGTCATATGGCAATTCTATTCATGATTTTTTGAGGAACCTCCACACTCCCTTCCACAACGGCTGCACCAGTCTGCATTCCCACCAACAGTGTATGAGGGCTCCTTTTTCTCCACAGCCTCTCCAACGCTTGTTACTATTTGTCTTGTTGATGATAGCCATTCTGACTGGGTGAGGTGATATCTCATTGTGGTTTTGATTTGCATTTCTCTGATGATTAGTGATGTTGAGCATTTTTTCATATGTCTATTTGCCATTTGTATGTCCTCTTTGGAGAAATGTCTCTTCAGGTCCTCTGCCCATTTTTCAATTGGGTTGTTTGTTTTTTTGTTGTTGAGTTGCATGAGTTCCTTGTATATTCTGGATACTAGCCCCTTATCAGAGGCACTGTTTGCAAAAATCTTCTCCCATTCAGTTGGTGGCCTCTTTATTTTGTCGATGGTTTCTTTTGCTGTGCAGAAGCTTTTAAGTTTCATATAGTCCCATTCGTTTATTTTAGCTTTTACTTCCATTGCCTTTAGAGTCAAATTCATAAAATGCTCTTTGAACCCAAGGTCCATAAGTTTAGTACCTATGTTTTCTTCTATGCAGTTTATTGTGTCAGGTCTTATGCTTAAGTCTTTGATCCATTTTGAATTAATTTTGGTACATGGTGACAGATAGCAGTCCAGTTTCATTCTTTTGCACGTGGCTATCCAATTCTCCCAGCACCATTTATTGAAGAGGCTGTCTTTCCTCCATTGTATGTTTTTAGCTTCTTTGTCAAAAACTATCTGTCCATATTTATGTGGTTTTATTTCTGGGTTCTCAATTCTATTCCATTGGTCTATGTGTCTGTTTTTCTGCCAATACCATGCAGTTTTGATTATTGTAGCCCTGTAGTACAAGCTAAAGTCAGGGAGTGTGATACCTCCATTATTGTTCTTTTTTCTTAAGATTGCTTTGGCTTTCGGGGTCTTTTGTGGTTCCAAATAAATCTGATGATTTTTTGTTCTATTTCTCTAAAAAATGCCATTGGGATTTTGATGGGGATTGCATTAAATCTGTATATTGCTTTGGGTAATATGGACATTTTAACCGTGTTGATTCTTCCAATCTATGAGCACGGAATGTCTTTCCATTTCTTTGTGTCTTTTTCAATTTCTTTAAAAAATGTCTTATAGTTTTCAGCATATAGGTCCTTCACATCCTTGGTTAAGTTTATTTCTAGGTATTTTATGCTTTTTGCTACAGTTGCAAAAGGAATTGTTTTTGGAATTTCTTTCTCTGAGATTTCATTGTTAGTATGTAGGAATGCAATGAACTTTTGTACGTTGATTTTGTAGCCAGCAAATATACTGTATTCGTTGATTGTTTCTAATAGCTTTTGATGGAGTCTTTAGGGTTTTCTATATATAGCATCATGTCATCTGCAAAGAGTGATAATTTAACTTCTTCATTCCCAATTTGGATATCTTTTATTTCTTTCTCTTTCCTGATTGCTCTGGCAAGAACTTCCAACATTATGTTGAAAAGCAGAGGTGATAGGGGACAGCCCTGTCGTGTTCCTGAATGTAGAGCAAAGGGCTTCAGTTTTTCACCATTAATTATGAGATTAGCAAAGGGCTTGTCATACATGGCCATTATTATGTTAAGGTATTTTCCTTCTATACCTATTTTATTAAGTGTTTTAATCATAAATAGATGTTGTATCTTGTCAAATGTTTTTTCTGTATCAATTGATATGATCATGTGATTTTTGTCCTTTATTTTGTTTATGTGATGTATCACATTGATGGATTTGCGGAACTTGAATCATCCTTGTGCCCCTGGGATGAACCCCACTTGGTCGTGATGAATAATCTTTTTAATGCATTGTTGTATTTGATTTGCTAGAATTTTGTTTAGGATTTTTGCATCGGTATTCATCAGAGATATTGGTCTGTAGTTTTCTTTTTTGTGCTGTCCTTACCAGGTTTTGGTATCAGGGTAATGTTGGCCTCATAAAATGAGTTAGGGAGTACTGTCTCTTCTTCAATTTTTTGGAAGAGTTTGAGCAGGATTGGTATTAGATCCTCTTTGAAGGTTTGGTAGAATTCACTAGTGAAGCCATCTGGTCCCAGACTTTTGCTTTTGGGAAGGTTTTGGATGACTGATTCAATTTCGTTACTGGTGATCGGTGTGTTTAGATTTTCCAGTTCTTCATTGTTCAGCCTTGGAAGGCTGTATGTTTCTAAGAACTTGTCCATTTCTTCTAGGTTATTGAATTTGGTGGCATATAGTCCTTCATAGTATTCTTGGATGATCCTTTGTATTTTTGGTGTCCGAGATAACTTCCCCGTTTTCATTTCTGATTTTGTTAATTAGTGTCTTCTCTCCTTTTATCTTAGTGAGTCTAGCAAAGGGTTTGTGAATTTTGTTAATCTTTTCAAAGAACCATCTATTTGTCACATTAATATTTTCCATTGTCCTTTTGTTCTCTATTTCATTTAGTTCTGCTCTGATTTTTGTTATTTCCTTTCTTCTGCTGACCTTGGGTTTCACTTGTTGTTTTTCTAGTTATTTAAGGTGTAACGTGAGGTTATTTATTTGGGATTTTTCTTGTTTCTTGAGATAGGCCTGTAATGAGATAAATTTCCCTCTTAAAACTGTTTTTGCTGCATCCCAAAAACTTTGGTAGGATGTATTTTCATTGTCATTTGTTTCTATATATCTTTTGATCTCTCCTCTAACTTCTTCTTTGACCCAGTCGTTCTTTAAAAGTATGTTGTTTAATCTCCATGTATTTGCGTTTCTTCCTGCTTTCTTTTTGCAGTTGATATCCAATTTCAAAGCCTTGTGATCAGAGAATATGCTTGGTATGATTTCTGTCTTGTTAAATTTTCTGAGGCTGATTTTATGTCCCAGTATATAGTCTGTCCTTGAGAATGATCCATGTACACTAGAAAAGAATGTATAGTGTGATGTTTTAGGATGAAGTGCTCTATATGTGTCAATTATGTCCATTTCATCTAATGTGTCAGTTAGGGGTGTTACTTCGTTGTTTATTTTCTGTTTAGATCATCTATCCATAGCTGTCAAGGATGTATTTCAGTCTCCTAGTATAATTGTGTTTTGGTCAATTTCTCCCTTTAGTTCTGTTAGTAGTTGCTTGGTATATTTTGGTGCTCCCTGATTGGGGGCATAAATATTGATGACTGTTAGGTTTTCTTGTTGTATAGTCCCCTTTACCATTATGAAATGTCCATCTTTGTCTCTTGTTATCTTTTTCATCCTGAAGTCTGTTTCATCTGATATCATTATGGCTACACCTGCTTTTATCTGGTTACCATTTGCTTGGAGTGTCAATTTCCACCCTTTCTCTTTGAGTCTATGCTTTTCCTTGTAGCTGAGATGTGTCTCTTGGAGACAGCATATGGTTGGGTTTAGTTTTTTTTATCTAATCTGCTGCTCTGTGCCTTTTTATCGGTGAGTTCAGTCCATTTACATTTAGGGTGATTATTGATATGTGAGAATTTCCTGTCATTCTATCTTTAGTTTTCTGGTAAGGCTGTGTCTCCATTGTTTTTTGCCTTTTTGTTGTTGTCTATTATTTCTGTGTGGTGGTATTCTATGATGTTTCCCTCTGTTTCGTCTTTTATTACAGTCTATGTTTCAGTTCTGGATAGTTTTTGAGTGGTTACCCTTTAGTTTATGTAAAGAAAGTTTGATATTTAGAGTATCCCATTTTCTTCAGCACACTTGCTTTCTCCATTCCCATATTCTGGTTCAGGCCTTCACTCTCCCCCTTTTTGTTTTCGTTGCCACAAATTGTCCCTGTTGATGGTGGTGAAATATCCTCCTTTAGTATTTCTTGTAGTGCAGGTCGTGTATTAGAAAATTCCCTCAGCTTCTGTATGTCTGGAAAGGTCTTTATTCCTCCTTCATATCTAAAGGATATCTTTGCTGGATATATTATTCTTGGCTCATAATTTCTCTCTTTCAATAGTTTGAATATTTGGTTTCACTCCCTCCTGGCTTGTAGATTTTCTGCTGAAAAATCTGATGATAATCTAATGGGCTTTCCTTTGTAGGTTACCGTCCTCTTTCCCCTGGCTTCTTTCAGGATTCTTTCTTTGTTATTGATTTTAGCCATTTTCAATACAATGTGACTTGGAGAAGGCCTCTTGGGATTGAGATAATTAGGTGTTCTATTTGTTTCTTGGATTCGAGCATCCAGTTCTGTCCACAAGTTGGGAATTTCTCATCAACAATTTGTGTGAATATATTCTCTGTTCCCTTCTCTCTCTCTTCTCCTTCTGGTATGCCCATTATTCTTATATTGCTCTTTCTGATGGAGTCAGAAAGTTCCTGTAGAGTTCTTTCATTTTTGTTAAGTCTCAAGTCTCTTTCTTCTTCCATCTGTGTAATTTCCAGGATTCTATCTTCGATGTCACTAATTCCTTCCTCCATCTTTTAACTCTACTACCTAAGCTGGTTATTTCATTCTTAATTTCTTCTATTGAGTTCCTAATCTCCAGAAATTCTATTTGGTTCTTTTTAAAAATTTCAATCTCTTTCGTAAAATGCTCATGTTGTTCTTTGATTGTGTTTCTGAGTTCATGAAACTGCCTTTCTGTGTTTTCTTGCATCTCGTTGAGTTTTTTCAGAACTGTAATCTTGAATTTTCTTTCATTTATGTCACATATTTCCATATCTTTAAGTCCTTTTCTGGAGACTTTTAACTTTCTTTCTGAGCTGTCTTGTTGCCTTGGTTATTCATGGCAATTACTGATTTACTTTCTCTTCCTAGACATCTACAGGAGTGGCTTCTACAACAGGTTGATAGGAAGAGGTGTTTCTTTTGTTTTCCAGTACTTGTTGGTAGAATGTTTTATTTTTTCTCCAACTGCAGCCGTTTTTTTCCTCTTTCACACGGTAGGGCTATGTTTTCTCTGCAGTATTCTAGCTTCTCACAGAATGGGGGGATTCCCTTTTAGATGGGCTTCTCCTCTGTTTATAGTTCGCCTGGGTCACAAGGTGCAGTTTCCCGGCGGGTATGCACAGAGCCTTTGACGTTCCAAAGCTCTTCCTGCCCCATATTCAGAGCCCGTATGTTTCAGCAGTTCTGTTTACTCTTGTAGGGATCTTCCCAATTAGGTGGGTCCAGAGGCAGGGTGATTTGTGAGAGGTGGCTCAGAGCAATGGCTGTGTCCATCACCACAGCCGGTCCTGCTTCCACAGCTCCCTCCCCTTTGTCGGAACTAGTTGGTCTCCGAATCTGTGTCTGCGTTCCACAGTTCTCAGAACAGCAAATATTCTGTTCTTTTGATCTGACACTGCTACTGTTCCGCTTCTAGCACCGGGCAGGTGGGTGCGTGGCAAGCTCTGGGAGGTTAGGGAGGGGCTGCTAGTCTCAGTACCAAAGGCTTCCGTTTTCTGCTCGGCAGTGAGGGCTTAAACCACTGTTTTCAGCCTTTTCCCTCAGTCTTTTGTCCGATGTCTCTGCCATGAGTGTTGTGTTCAGCCATGTTATATGCTGCCCTCTCAGCCCTGTGGGCCATAAGCAGAGCCCTAGCAGTCCGAGTTCTTCCCTCTCCCGCAGCTGCGGTAGTTCCTGGATGCAGCGAGCTCAGAGCACGGAGCTACGTCTGCGTCCTGCTCCCGCGCAGCTCTATCTTCACATTTCTCCCTTCCCTCCTCCCTTGCTTGTGCGATTCGCCCACCTTTCGGTGAATTCAGTAGTGGGCCTCTTTGTCTTGTCTGTCTGCTGTGTAGGGAGTCCTTTATGGAGTTATTGTTGTTCGATTAGTTGTAAATTCCAGGGGAGCTTACAGAGGCTCACCTCAGGCTGCCATTTTGATGATCTTGTTCCAAAATAAGATCTTAAGAAAGGGTGTGCCTAAGTGGAACTCAGGAGAGGAGCAGAAGATGGTTGAAATAACCCCTCATGGGTTGGAGAGGATCAAGATACATCAGTCCCTTCTAAAAAGGATTTTAGGAATATATCCTATGAGAGATTTGGATGAAATTGGGATTTGACTGAGGAGTAAAATGGAATTTCGTATTAAAAATGATAATAGAGTATTGAGCATACTGTGTATGTAACATGTGTCAGTTAATACTCACAACATTCTTTTGAGTGCTCTTTGATTCATACATGATCGAAATGGAAAATGAAGCTTAAAAATGACTTGTCAACTTAGGCAACAGAGCTATTAAGGGACAAAATTTGAACCCTAGAACTCATGCATATGCATTCCACAACATAATACTCCATGTCCAAGTTGGTAAACAATAAAAATCCAGTTTATATAGGATCCTACCCTGTGAACAACCTGATCTACACAGCTGAGCCAGGAGGGTAAGGTAAGGCAAATATCAGACTCTTTTGGGCAATGAGTCACCCATTTTTTCTTTCCACAGTCTGGATAACACAGTTAAATGTATACATATACAAGGAATGCTCTTTTTTGAGACATCTCTAATAATTGATTTCAGCACCATTTGTTCTAATAACAGTTCTTTATCCATGAAATAGAAATAAAAGTAAATGCTTCAAAAGGTTCATATGAAGATTCATTGAGAGAATGTATATAAAAATGCTTGCTTATATTGTGGTTGCTAAATAAAGAGGAGTTGATTATAAATTCCCAAACCAGAAGTTGTTTTGCTTTTAAGGACATGGTCTCAGTCTTAGACCATCTAGTTAATTAGAAGAACAATGGAAGAAGACAACTTTTTTTTTTTTTTTTTTTTTAATTCTGGGAAGAACTTTATTTAACAAAAAGAAGAATTTCACCTATAAAATGTTATTTGAGTCTACTTGTGGTTATAGCCAAATAGGCAGGGGAAGTAGGGAGTTCAGCTTGTATTCAGTGAATCCAATTTATGTCCAGGTTAAAACACTTGAGTTTAAGGCCAAGTGATGTATTTTTCTGTACAGTCACTATTTTCATAAAATAGTAGGAAGCTGCTTATATGATATGATCTAAAAAGTACTGAAATGTCTTCTGTCCCCAAATCTTTCGTCTTTCAATCAGAGATTGAACCTGAAATTCCATTCTGGGAAATCAATCCTTCCTTGGGTTAGGGCAGTAATTCTCAAACTTTGCTATGTATCAGAATTGCCTGAAGAACTTAATTAAATGATTGACCCTAAGAATACTGAGTCAGACTCTCTGGGGATGGGGCTCAGGTAACTGTACTTTTAACTAGATAAATCTAATGCTCAACAAAGTTTGAGAAATACCAAATTAACACATTATATCTGCAGATGTCTCCTATTAAATTTCAAGTTTTCTCTTTGAGAGATGGCCATGGTTCTCAAATTACAGCTTTTAACTCCTCATTCTGCTAACCCTATTCTTGTCAATATCATTAGTAAGCTCTTTGTTGTCAACTCTAATGGATTATTTTTGGTCCTCATACATTACGGTACATCTCCTCAGCATTTGTTGCTGCATGCTCTTCCTCCTCTCTTAATCTCTGATGTATCAATCTCTCCAAGTTTTCTGCCTTCCCTAGGGGACTGCTCCTCACTCTCCTTTGCTGGCATCTCCTCCTCAGTTCAACTCCAAATATGGAAGTTCTTCAGGGCTTGTAGCCAGGCCCTCTGCTCTTCTCCATATACTCTTTTCCTGGATTTAAATATCTAATGGCCAGCAATTTCCAAATTTTTACCTCCTACCATGTCTTCTCCCCTGAGTTTCGGTTTTGTGTTGCCAACCACCTACTTGATGGATACCCTTGGATATCTCATGATTATCTCAAACTTAACATGTTCAAAGTGATCCCTAGACTCTCCCTACTTTACTCCCACATTTTTCTCTAAACTATACTTCTCAGGAAATGATTCCACTGTTAGATAGGACAAAGGTCTCAAGGTCTGGGTAGTCCTTACTAAATTCTATTTTTGCTAAATGCTAAAATGTAGCACAGTATTTTGCAGATGCAGCTGCAACCTGAGGACCTTGACTGGAATCACAACTGGATAAGTTTGTCTAATTGCAAAGAAGAAATCAGCATGTAATTAACCAAATAGTGTACATAAGCAATGGCTAAGCCTTCCTTTGGGGAGACAGAGCTTTGACTGTGAATTCCCTGTCTCCTTTACTTGTTGCAAGTAAATAAAACTACCTAAACAACAACCACTTCTTGTTCTTGACTAGAGCACCCTCAGCAGCGAACCCCTTGAGTTCGGTAACACCATCATCCACCCAGTTGCTCAAATTAGAACCTAGAAGCCCTGCTGATGCCTTCTTCTCCCTCATCACCCACATCTATTCCATCAATGAATCATGTCAATGTACTCCCAAATGGTTCTTGAATCTACCCATCTCTATCTCTCATGACCACTACTCAGCAAACCACCATCTTTCCCCCCAGAATCCTGCTTGGCATCCTAACTTCATCTCTTACCCCATTTACATCATTCTCAAGGAAGTTAGAACATTCTTTTAAATAACTCAAAACATAAAAACATAAATCAGATTAATTAACTTATCTCCTTAAACTATTCAGTAGCTCCCCACTGCATTTAAAATAAAATTGATTCCTTACCTGGATCTGTAAGGCACATACTAATTTCTTCCTCATCTTGTATAAAGCTCTTTATGTTCTGCCTCATTACATTGCTTAAAGTATCCGGGTCACACTGCCCTTTAAATTCATCAAATACTTTACATTATTTTCCTCTTCTGAGTCTTTGCATGTACTGTTCCTTCTGCCTGGAATGATCTTCACATCCATGACAGGCTATTTCTCATTCATCAGATCTTAGTTTAAATCTTGCCTTCTGTAATCACTCTCTAACCACTCTCTCTAAGTAGGTATTGTCTGTTATTCTCTTTAATTCTTCATAGTGCTTTGAATTTTGTAATTACTTATCCATTAAGTCATTTGCTTGTTTGTTGTCTATCTCCTATACCAGAGAACACAAGCTCCATGATTCAGAAACTATGTGTACAAACCTAACTTCTTTTTTTCTTTCCCCTACCTCTCCTCTCCCCCTCCCCCCCCCCCCCCCCCCTCCTCCCTCCCCCTCCCTCCCCCCTCCCGTTCAAGTCCCCACTCCAGTTCAAGCCGTTGTTTCTCCGTCTAGTTGTGTAGGACACAGTTCTTTGGCCCATGCTGGTATTATGAACCTTGTGCTCCCCCTGGCTGAGGCGACTAGTCGGTCAGCAGCTCACGGAAGCTCTCGCTGACTGCTGTCACACTGTAGCCCACGGTAGCCCACGGTAGCCCACGGCAGCTCAGGGGAGCCCAGCTCCAGGAAGAGCTATTGTTAGCAGCTGTAGAGGGTGCAGCTCACTGGCCCACCTGTGAATCGAACTGGTGACCTCAGCATCAGGAGCACGTTAGGAACGTGTTAGGAGCACAGTGCTCCAACCACCTGAGCCACTGGGACTGCCCCAAATCTGGCTTCTAAAACAGTGTCTGACATATGTTACTTGCTCAATAAAAATGTGTTAAATAAAATTTTAAAAATCATAAAAATGTTAAAAGAAAATACAGCAGAATGTTTTATTTTCTGGAATTTTGAGAAAATTTTTCTAAGCATGGCATGAAACCTAGAAACCATGAAGATAAAGATGGACTAATTTGACTACATTAAACATTTAACATTTCTGTATTACAGAATTGAAAGGCAGAAAACAAACTAGGAAAGATCTTTGCAAAGTATTTAAATGCATTTCTTCAAATAAATAAGAAACAATAATTAAATCAATAGAAATACAACTTATAGAAGACAAAATAACAAATACCCATAAAAATAAAGAAACATGCTCATCTCCACTCTTAAAAACATCAGTTATTTGTGCTCTTGAATTAGCAAGAATTTTAAAAATTTACAAATACTCAGATCAGGTATGTTTGGAAGCAGTTAAGTTTCATACACTCATGTCATGCACTAACAGTTAACCTTACATGCATTGTGAGTTAGTGTAACATTTTTGTTGAATGATTTGGGCATGTCTGTTGAAATTTAAGTTTACCTTTTACTCAACAGTGTTTTGGATGTGAAATTTTAGGAACTGATCCTAAATAATACTTTCACAATGTGCAGTATATATTCATATATGTATATATTCATATATTGAGAGTTATTCATATGCAATACTCATATATCATATCTGTTTATTTTGGCATTGTTTTAATAAACAATAACTAGAAATCATTTGAATGTGTAGTTAAATAATGAAACATTTATACAAAGAAATATTATGCAGCTCTTAAAGTGAACAATGGTATAGATTTATATCTTCTATTTTGGAACGATATCCTTTGATATATTGTTAAATTGAACAGATTTAACTCAATAGTGTGTATGTAAGATTCCCCTTTTCCTTTTAAATAAAGACGTATTTATAAATTGAGTAACTGTTCAAACATACATGGTAAATAAGAAAATCACTGAAAATCTTAACCTTGACAATATTTAGGAAATTGGATTTTGGAAAACTTTCCCTTTTTACATGGTACATTTATGTTTCATACATTTCTGTATTGTTTGGTGTTTTTAAAACTGTAAGTGTGTATTGTTCTGTAATTTTTTAAAAAATGAGAGGGAGGGAGAGAGAGAGAGAAAGTGGAAGACAAATAATTATTGTTTCATGCATTTCGCCATCAACCATGGTTGGAGCCAGCCTTCCAGGCTTTCTAGAAAGTTCAGACCACTTAGTCAAGGGTTGGGGTGGGGGCGGGGAGGGCTCCAGTCCTTCCCCTCTCCCTCTTTACCCCAAGAAGTAGAGGCATTTTACCATCATATATTTTTGTAAGGATTAAATGAGATAAAGGTTGTGAGAAGGCTTTATCAACTATAAAGCTCTTTCAAATACAAGAGATTATTATTATAACCAGAATCCACTTCCCATCCCAGGCAGGACTGGTTGGTTACAAGGACAACCTTCCCAGTGTGTGCTTGGTGCCAGAAACCTGCAGTCTCCTTCATCCAAAAGGGCGGTTTCCCCCAGCGTTCCCCCCCATGCCCTGTGCTTTTCCGGGAGGGAGTCAGGCCTGCCCCCTGCTGCATTACTTCACCCGGCCTACTTCACCCCGCTGTGGCCCAGCCGCTTCCCAGCAGAACTTAGCTTTTCCTTGAACTTTCAGTGTTGGTTCGATTTCCTCCAGTGGTACCACATGCTGCGGTGCAAGCAGAGCACGTGATCCGGCCAAACAAAGGAACATGTGTGCTGCAAACCATCCCCCTATCACTGGGGCGCCAGCACTGCCAGGAGAGGGCCGGGCCTGCGCGCTATAATTTTTCACCCCATAAGCTTCGGTCTGCGGCCCGACAGAGGGGGCCTGTCTCTCCTGCTTCTTCCAGCACCGCTCTGGAAATAGCTGCCGAACATGCACACCCGGCCAAGCTTCCCACAAACGGCTAAGATTTCATTTCACCTCCGACAGGTTGCGTGGGGGACTCGCTGTTAAAAGATCACTCTCCCCGGACGCTGTCAGGGGGAGGGGCCGGGACTGTATACAGCTGTCAAAAGGCTCAAACAGGAGGCTCAGGCACGTCTGCAGGAGGCTGTCTCAGGCTGCAGGGCATGCGGGGAGGGCCTCAAACCTGTCAGTGTAATGGGCAGCGGTAATTGCATTAGGATTAGTTATTCCTGCGCTCTGCTCATTAGCCCGGAGGGTGGCTCATATCCCGCGAGAGGTGCTGCAGGGATAGGGAGAGGAAGTGCGCCTAACAGGTCGTGGTAACGCAAGACTTGCTATCCGATAGTTTGCTTCCCCCTCCGCCCTCCCTTCCCAGCCCCTACTTTCCTCTGTCTTCCTCTAAACCTCATTTCCTGTCTTTTTCCTGAAGGTTTTATGAAATGCGCAATTTAGAAGATTATAATACAATGAAAAAACAAAACAAAACAAAACAAAACTAGACGGAGGGCAGGGGCTGGGTTGCCTGAGTCCAACGAAGGGAAGAAAGCGATTGGCGTATTCTGATGCCAAAATTAGGCACGAGGATACTTAGGTGCTTTTCCTGGGGGTGGAGGGAGGGGGGCTGGTTTCTGATGTGTTTTAACTTCCTTCTCTGTGTGATGCCTCAAACTAGGATGAAAGAGAGAGGTGGCGATTTCCCGGGATTTGGATCCCAAGGAACCCCACCTTAGATTGTGTGAACTCTAGCGCAGCGCCTACCCACCTGGGAGCTGGTGGTTGCCGGCTGGGTCGTCCCACAGCAATCTGGTTGGTTTGATTAGAGAAGCTCCAGAGAGGAGTTATCTGTTCCTCGTCTATTCCGTGAACAGGGACCCAGTCATTTTATTCTTCACAGCTCCTAGCACCCTGTCTGGCATACAGAAGGTGATAACAAATACATGATGGGTCATCATCATCATCATCATCATCATCATCATGGCAATCAACCTCAAGAGGCACCATGATACAAAGCTCACTTTCAGGCAGCAATGTGACCAATGAAAGGTAATGTAAGTTCTCCAAGGGTGTTTTTCTCATTTGCAAAACAGGATTTAAAATTTTGCCCATAAGCTCATTCACACATGAGTAAATCACCCCAGATAGAGCTTAACACATAGTAGGTGCTCAATAGATGTTAGTTCATCTCTATGTCTTGCTTTGTTCATACCTAAGATAGGGATTTAAAAAAAGAAAACCAACTCTTTGATGTCTCAAGAGGAGGTAATTAATGTTCCTTTAACCCATCTGAAAGGGCCAATAGAGTACAAACTTGTTTTATAATTAAGAAATGTATGAAACCCTGTGCAGGACTAATTGCTGTGCAAATGTAATTGAGGCCTGTGAGGACAAGATTGCCTTTAATGGGTTGCAGCATAGGGGACTGTTTAATATTCTTTAGGGAACTTCCAATACTCAAGTCTCAAGATCAGAGACTGAACCACTAACCATTAGAATCACTACTCAATGGTTTAAAGTGAATACACCAGGGTTTTGCTTAAATAATTATTTTGAAACTGAAGATTTATTGAGAGTTCAGGGTTCAGATTTAGAAATGTCAGAAATAGAGTTTTATTTGTTTCCATTGCACATAATGAATTGCCCTTTAAATAACAAAGCAATGAAAATGCCAAGTACCACGTATGCCAGTGGATTGCCAAATGTTGAATTAGGCCCCAGTGAGACTAAGTTTTCAAAGCCACATACATCAGAGAATTAGAGCATTTAGAATTTTCACAGAAATCATTGATGCACAGGGAGCTTGATGAGAGCACACCCTCATCAAGTCTACAACCCAAACTTTTCAACTTCTACTAAGTGTCATGGGAATACATGGTGATCCTTTGGAGAGGTAGCAACTGAAAGTAACTCCTCAGACAGCCTGTGTGGATTCCATTTACTTATATGGAACACAAATATTCTCCCTTTGACAGTAAAACCATGCGTATGTATTCAAGGTGGGGCTCAGTGGGAATGAGGGGTGAGTTCAGCTCCCTTCCTGTGGCATCAGGCTATGGGGTTCCCTTCTCACAGATGAATCCAAAAGACTGGGTTGGCTTAAGTTTGGGGTCAAATCTTTCTCCACCATCCACAGAGCTTCAGAACACCAGTCTTTTCTCCTTCTTTTACCTCATTTTCTCCTGTCTCCTTTCCATACTCTCCAGATAAGAGATTTCCCTCTATCTCTCAGGCTAATTCATCGGTGTTTTCCTTTGATTTCATTACTTTCTGCCTCTATCTGTGGTTTTGTCCCTTAATTATCATTTTTCTCCTAAATGTATTTTGTTTCTTTGTTCACTTGACCGTTACTTGGTTGGCCCAGTCTGCTTGATTTTGAAAAAACAACAAAAGAACAAGACAAACAAATGAGAAACAGAAACTCATAGACACGGACAATAGTTTAGTGGTTGCCAGAGGGTAAGGGGGGTGGGGGGGTGGGGGGGGAGGTGAGGGTAAGGGGGATCGAATATATGGTGATGGAAGAACTGACTCTGGGTGATGAACATACAATGGGATTTATAGATGATGTAATACAGAATTGTACACCTGAAATCTATGTAATTTTACTAACAATTGTCACCCCAATAAATTTAATTTAAAAAAAAAAAAAAAAAGAAAATAAATCTTCATTGAATTTGTTTTTTCTAGATCTCTCTTTCCTCTTACTACCTGTCTTGTCTACATCTCTTATCTCCACTGTGACACTCTCCAGTGTCTCTTTAATCCCCTGAAGCTTGACTTTGCCTCCTTTAAATCTCCTGATTGCCAACATCAGTGGCCCATTCTGACCCCACCCTCATTTGCTTATCAATTTCTCCTTAAGAGGCTCTGGGTATATGTCATATGGCACTTTTCTAGTCGTTTCTGAATTTCTCTGATTTTTCCTCATCTGGGTCTTCTAGGCTTTCCTTTCTCTTCTTTCTCCCCCAATCCATGTGTCCCTCAATCACCAGAGCTGACATTTATTGAGTACTTACTGTATATTCAAATCCTTCTGTCAACCCTGTACACCAGGTATTTTATTTCATTTTTAGAGGAAGAACCGGGGTAAGATAGCTGGTAGGTATCAATTCCTGGTCTATTCTGGCTTTAGTCCAAGCCCTTAACCAGGCGGCTCTATTGTTCAAGGTTTGGTTCTGTGACTCAGTCTGTTTTTGTACCATTGCCATGCAGATCTCATCATGTTTGCCTGTCCCACCAGATCTCAAACCCTGAATGTGCTGAACTGATTAGCTTGTCCACCCTCCACTCCTTCCAGCTCTCCTTCCTGACTTCTCTAACACAGACATAATTTTTCCAGGATCAAGGCTTGACCTCCAGAACTGTCTTTTATCCTAGCTTACCTCGTTCACCCTTTCATCCTATTAGACACTAGACCTGGAGCATATTTCTTTTGTAATGTCTCTTGAGTATTTTTTTATTATAGTCTCACCACTGTCCATTAAATGGCACCTTATTGGAACTAACACAGTATCCTGATATTCTTTTACCTGCTATTCTTGCTGTTGGTTCCCTCCCACCCAGTTCATCCTGTTCATCATGGCCAGAACAATCTTCTTCAAACATTTCTTTCATATTCACGTGGTTTTGCTCTACGAATTTTAATAACTTCTCTGTACCTGCAATGAGATTGATACTCTTTAACTTGTTATTCAAGGTTTTCTATGTTCGGGTTCCCCAACTTTTCATTCTATGTCACCTCAATATTTCTAAACAACCCCTACCTTTGAATTAATGAATTAATGAACTAATTTCCTGCCTTTTGCTAAAAAATGCCTTAAAACCCTTGTTGCAACCTCATCTGCATGAACCTGGTGTTGTTTGCAAGTACGTGAGCTATGGACCTGGATTCAAAGTCTAGCTTTGCATTTGTTAGCTGGGAGAACTTGAGCAAGTTCCCCAATTTCCCTATGTCTTCCTTTTTCTTATCTGTGTAATGAGGAGATGTCCCGAAGTCTAAATAAGGAAATAGATGCTTACATCTATTGGTGACAAAACAAAGATATTCAACAAATTGTAGCTAAGTTAATCCTTTTTATTTCTCTAATGTGCTTGGTGCTTTTCTGATTATTCTGTGCCTTTGGTTATGATACCCCCTTATGCCCTCTTCTGTGTCTCCACTGATCAAAATACTCCCATTTCTTCAGAGTACACTCATCCCATTGCCTTAGTGAAACCTACTCCTTGCCCAGCTTCCCTTTGAAAAGGTTTTTCTCTAATTTTGGCACTTGGAGCGCGTACCATGCAAATGAACCCTCAATTATATACTGTCTTGTGTCATTCTCTGCTTGCTCCAGGGCTTTATTTCCAGTCAGCTAACCACCTCAGGGTTGGCTGTCCATGAGCACAGCAAGCATCTGGGTGGAGACAGATGTGGAAATGTTAAATGGATAAAACAATAGAGCTGAGAGGAAGGGAAGTAAATGTATTAAACAGCAAAAGTCAGGGAGGGTGTCAGACATCCCCTTTCTGTCTTCCTTTCCACCTTTCTTCTACAAAATAAGTAGTAAGTAATGTATTTAATGGATATCTTTAACAAGCACAAAGGATATGATCAAACGAAAACTAAGTCTAGTTTTGCATTTGTTAGCTGTGAGAACTTGAGCAAGTTCTCCCAGTGCCCATTCAAAATTTATTCAGTGGGGAGAAAGTTTTCCTGCCACTGGATATGGGAGTTTTGACAATATTAAAAAACTATTTATTTATTAAGATATAATTACATACAGCAGTACACATAGATCTTAAGTGTTCAGTTTGATGAGGTCAAGAACTCTATACACCTGTGAAACCACCACCCCTAAACAAGATACAAAATATTTTCATCACTCCAGAAAGTACCCTAAGTCCTCTTTCTAGTTATTTACTTTCCCACCAGCACTAACCCCAGCCCCACTGCTAGACACTGTTGGCAGTGTCTATTCTCTTATAATAGGTTAATCTTGACTGTTCACAGCTTCATATAAATGAATTTATGCAGTATGTACTACGTTTATTTTTTAAATTTATTTTTCATTATAGTTGACACACAATATTATCTTAGTTTCAGGTGTACAACCCAATGATTCAACAAAATTCTTGTGTGTCTCGTTTTTTTGGCTCCCCATAATGATTTTAAGACTTGTCTGTGTGGTTGCCTGTATCGGTAGTCTCTGTATTCCTTTTCTATTGTGTATCACATTGCATTGTTGTGTAGTTCTGTTTTATTTCTAAGTATTCTAACGTATGAGTATTCCACAATCTGTTTATCTCTTCACCTGTTAATAGACACTTCGGTTGTTTCTAGATTTTGACTACCATAAGTAACACTGCTATTAATATATTTGTGCAAGTTTTTCGTGGGCACATGTTTTATTTATTTTGGGTAAAAACCAGTAGTAGAATTGCTGGGTCATAGAGTAAATGAATGTGTGATGAAAAATATGCCAGTGGGAAGTTGGTTTGTTGAATAGTAGAACTGTGTGGTCAAACAGAATCACTCATCAGGTGCTCCATTCGGGTCTTAGTTTTCTCTGTGTTCTTTTCCTTTTGAACTCTGTTATAAGCTGAATCCTCATGTTGCCAGCCATTTGTGTACTTTTATTAAATATTTACAGACTCTTACAAACATGTGGGCCATTAATTAACTTGAAATAATTTCTTATAGAGTGACCTTTAATTTATTTACGCAGTTTTTTTTTTTTAATGGGGTTGAAGTACCATAGAGACATCACTATACTTCTTAATACTTCCATGAACCAAAGACAGATCAAAGATACCCATTTTATGGTTGGGTAAGTTGAAGCACCAAGTGGCAGAAGGAAGGCCAGTAATTCCTGTGCAGATTAGACCCATCTACAATGTTTCAACATTAGTCTGCACCATCCAGACTGAGATGGTCACTACAGAACAAGTGAGCAAACAACAGGCATTCCAGGTCACAAGGTCCCTTCGAGTATGTGTATGTGCTATAACTTCTCTGCTTCCCCACATCACTCATCTCATCATCACAAAACTAATACCCTATTCCCTTTGGGTCATTTCATCCTGGTACTACCACTTAGTAACTCCCTTGAGACGCATCCCAGATATAGCATATTTGGCTGAAAAGTATCAGAAAATTCCACAGCATCACTGCTATGATCTCACTCGTTCTTATAAACAAAGCTGAGTTTGGTCTTGTCTGTATTTATATGAGAAAACTCTCAGGAAATTGACCAAAATGTTGGCAGAGGAAGGTTAATGATTCACTAATGAGGCAGGAAATGTCGTCAGGCCATGTGATCATTAATTTTGTGTATCAGCTTAACTAGGCCACAGTGTGCCCAGATAGTTGGTCAGCAGTTATTCTGGGTGTGCCTGTGAGGGTGTCACTGGATGTGACTAACATTTAAATCAGTAAACTGAATAAATCAGATTGCCCTCCCTAATATGGGTGGGTCTCATCCAATTAGTTGAAGGCCTGGATAGAACAAAAAGGATGACCCTCCCACAAGTAAGAGGGAGCTCCTACTTACTGACTGCTTGGAGCTGGGGCATTGGTTTTTTCCTTGCCTTTGGATTCAACCTCAAATTCTGGCTTTTCTTGGGTTTTGAGGCTGCTGGCTTTTGGAATGAAACTATACCATTGGCTCTCTAGATCTCCAGCTTGCTGACTACAGATCTTGGGACTTCTCAGCCTCCATAATCACATGAGGCAAATATATATATATATATATATATATATATATCTGACTTATTTCACTTAGCATTATATATGTATGTAAATGTAAATTAAATATAATTAAAAAACATTATTTTCTGTGTCTCTGGAGAACACTGATTAACACAGGCCATTGTAGGAGAAGGAGGTTTGGAAGTAAAATAAATTTCGTGCTGAGAAGATGGGATATAAGATTATTTTCAATTGAAAAATAGGTCTTTCTCAGCCTCTTCAATAAATGGTGCTGGGAGAATTGATAGCCACGTGCAAAAGAATGAAACTGGACTGCTATCTGTCACCAACTACCAAAGTTAATTCAAAATGGATCAAAGACTTAAGCATAAGACCTGACACAATAAACTGCATAGAAGAAAACATAGGTACTAAACTTATGGACCTTGGGTTCAAAGAGCATTTTATGAATTTGACTCCAAAGGCAATGGAAGTAAAAGCTAAAATAAACGAATGGGACTATGTGAAACTTAAAAGCTTCTGCACAGCAAAAGAAACCATTGACAAAATAAAGAGGCCACCAACTGAATGGGAGAAGATTTTTGCAAACAGTGCCTCCGATAAGGGGCTAGTATCCAGAATATACAAGGAACTCATGCAACTCAACAACAAAAAAACAAACAACCCAATTGAAAAATGGGCAGAGGACTTGAAGAGACATTTCTCCAAAGAGGACATACAAATGGCAAATAGACATCTGAAAAAATGTTCAACATCACTAATCATCAGAGAAATGCAAATCAAAACCACAATGAGATATCACCTCACCCCAGTCAGAATGGCTATCATCAACAAGACAAATAATAACAAATGTTGGAGAGGCTGTGGAGAAAAAGGAACCCTCATACACTGTTGGTGGGAATGCAGACTGGTGCAGCCGTTATGGAAGGCAGTGTGGAGGTTCCTCAAAGAATTACGAATAGAATTGCCATATGACCCAGCAATCCCTCTCCTGGGTATCTACCCAAAAGATATGAAAACATTTAGAGATAAAGACACGTGTGCTCCAATGTTCATTGCAGCTTTGTTTACGGTGGCCAAGACATGGAAACAACCAAAATGTCCTTTGATAGATGAATGGATAAAGAAGTTGTGGTATATATACACAATGGAATACTATTCGTAAGAAAAGATGATATAGGAACATTTGTGACAACATGGATGGATCTTGAGAGAGTAATGCTGAGCGAAACAAGTCAGACAGAAAAAGCAGAGAACCATGTGATTTCACTGATATGTGGTATATAAACCAAGAACAACAAAAGAACAAGACAAACAAATGAGAAACAGAAACTCATAGACACAGACAATAGTTTAGTGGTTGCCAGAGGGTAAGGGGGGCGGGGGGTGGGGGGTGGGAGATGAGGGTAAGGGGGATCGAATATATGGTGATGGAAGGAGAACTGACTCTCGATGATGAACACACAATGGGATTTACAGATGATGTAATACAGAATTGTACACCTGAAATCTATGTAATTTTACTAACAATTGTCACCCCAATAAATTTAATAAAATAAAATTAAAAAAAAAAGCCTCACTATTAAAAAGTGGTTTTCTCTGAGTAGTGGAAATACAGAGGGTGCCAAAAAAATGTGTGCACATTTTAAGAAATGAAAAACAAACTATTAAAATTGTAATAATACATACAGATAACAAAAGATGAGTACAAGTCACATTTGACTTCTACAGTTACAAAAGGTGCTCAAAGTGGTAACTATCAGAGTCCAGACACTTCTGATTATGGTGAACTAGTGCTAGCGCAACATTGACTAAAGTGTCTACTTATGTACATTTTTTGGCCACCAGCAGTATACATGATTTTTATTATTTTTCTGTATGTGTTTCTGCATATATATTTTACAGATTTTCTAAAAGTACTGTATATTAATTTTCTAAAATTAAACTTTTTTAAATTAAAGTTTATTGGGGTGACAACTGTTAGTAAAGTTACATAGATTTCAGGTGTACAATTCTGTATTACATCATCTGTAAATCCCATTGTGTGTTCACCACCCAGAGTCAGTTCTACTTCCATCACCATATATTTGATCCCCCTTACCCTCATCTCCCATCCCCCACCCCCCTTACCCTCTGGTAACCACTAAACTATTGTCTGTGTCTATGAGTTTTTGTTTCTCATTTGTTTGTGTCATTCTTTCGTTGTTTTTGGTTTATATACCACCTATCAGTGAAATCATATGGTTCTCTGCTTTTTCTGTCTGACTGATTTCGCTCAGCATTACACTCTCAAGATCCATCCATGTTGTCACAAATGTTCCTATATCATCTTTTCTTACCGCCGAATAGCATTCCACTGTGTATATATACCACAACTTCTTTATCCATTCATCTATCGAAGGACATTTTGGTTGTTTCCTTGTCTTGGTCACCGTAAATAAAGCTGCAATGAACATTGGAGCACACATGTCTTTCTGTATAAATGTTTTCAGATTTTTTGGGTAGATACCCAGGAGACGGATTGCTGGGTCATATGGTAATTCTATTCGTAATTTTTTGAGGAACCTCCACACTGCCTTCCATAACGGCTGCACCCGTCTGCATTCCCACCAACAGTGTATGAGGGTTCCTTTTTCTCCACAGGCTCACCAACACTTGTTACTATTTGTCTTGTTGATGATAGCCATTCTGACTGGGGTGAGGTGATATCTCATTGTGGTTTTGATTTGCATTTCTCTGATGATTAGTGATGTTGAGCATTTTTTCATATGTCTATTTGCCATTTGTATGTCCTCTTTGGAGAAATGTCTCTTCAAGTCCTCTGCCCATTTTTCAATTGGGTTGTTTGTTTTTTTGTTGTTGAGTTGCATGAGTTCCTTGTATATTCTGGATACTAGCCCCTTATCGGAGGCACTGTTTGCAAAAATCTTCTCCCATTCAGTTGGTGGCCTCTTTAGTTTGTCAATGGTTTCTTTTGCTGTGCAGAAGCTTTTGAGTTTCACATAGTTCCATTCGTTTATTTTAGCTTTTACTTCCATTGCTTTTGGAGTCAAATTCATAAAATGCTCTTTGAACCCAAGGTCCATAAGTTTAGTACCTAGGTTTTCTTCCATGCAGTTTATTGTTTCAGGTCTTATGCTTAAGTCTTTGATCCATTTTGAATTAATTTTGGTATATGGTAACAGATAGCAGTCCCGTTTCATTCTTTGCATGTGGCTATCCAATTCTCCTAGCAACATTTATTGAAGAGGCTGTCTTTTCTCCATTGTATGTTTTTTGCTTCTTTGTCAAAAATCATCTGTCGATATTTATGTGGTTTTATTTCACGTTCTCAATTCTATTCCATTGCTCTATGTGTCTGTTTTTCTGCCAGAACCATGCTGTTTTGATTATTGTAGCCCTGTAGTACAAGCTAAAATCAGGGAGTGTGATACCTCCATTATTGTTCTTTTTTCTTAAGATTGTTTGGCTATTCGGGGTCTTTTGTGGTCCAAACAAATCTGATCATGTTTTGTTCTATTTCCTTAAAAAATGTCATTTGGATTTTTTTTTAAATTAAATTTATTGGGGTGACAATTGTTAGTAAAATTACATAGATTTCAGGTGTACAATTCTGTATTACATCATCTATAAATCCCATTGTGTGTTCATCACCCAGAGTCAGTTCTCCTTCCATCACCATATATTCGATCCCCCTTACCCTCATCTCCCACACGGATTTTGAAGGGGATTGCATTAAATCTGTATATTGCTTTGGGTAATATGGCCATTTTAAATATGTTGATTCTCCCAATCCATGAGCACAGAATGTCTTTCCATTTCTTTGTGTATTCTTCAATTTCTTTCAAAAATGTCGTATAGTTACAGCATATAGGTCCTTCACATCCTTGGTTAAGTTTATTCCTAGGTATTTTATTCTTTTTGCTCCAATTGCAAAAGGAATTGTTTTTTGTAGTTTTTTTTTCTGGGATTTCATTGTTAGTATATGGGAATGCAATGGACTTTTGTACGTTGATTTTGTAGCCAGCAAATTTACTGTATTCGTTGATTGTTTCTAATAGCTTTTTGGTGGAGTCTGTAGGGTTTTCTATATATAGCATCATGTCATCTGCAAAGAGTGATAATTTAACTTCTTCATTCCCAATTTGGATGCCTTTTATTTCTTTCTCTTGCCTGATTGCTCTGGCAAGGACTTCCAACACTATGTTGAAAAGCAGAGGTGATAGGGGACAGCCCTGTCGTGTTCCTGAACGTAGAGCAAAGGGCTTCAGTTTTTCACCATTAATTATGAGATTAGCAGAGGGCTTGTCATATATGGCCTTTATTATGTTAAGGTATTTTCCTTCTATACCTATTTTATTAAGTGTTTTAATCATAAATGGATGTTGTATCTTGTCAAATGCTTTTTCTGCATCAATTGATATAATCATATGATTTTTGTCCTTTATTTTGTTTATGTGATATATCACATTGAAGGATTTGCGGATGCTGAACCATCTTTTTGCCCCGGGGATGAACCGCACTTGGTCGTGATGAATAATCTTTTTAATGCATTGTTGTATTCGATTTGCTAGAATTTTGTTTAGGATTTTTGCATCTGTATTCATCAGAGATACTGGTCTGTAGTTTTCTTTTTTTGTGCTGTCCTTACCAGGTTTTGGTATCAGGGTAATGTTGGCCTCATAAATGAGTTAGGGAGTACTGTCTCTTCTTCAAATTTGTGGAAGAGTTTGAGCAGGATTGGTATTAGATCCTCTTTGAAGGTTTGGTAGAATTCACTAGTGAAGCCATCTGGTCCTGGATTTTTGCTTTTGGGAAGGTTTTGGATGACTGATTCAATTTCGTTACTGGTGATCGGTGTGTTTAGATTTTCCAGTTCTTCATGGTTCAGCCTTGGAAGGCTGTATGTTTCTAAGAACTTGTCCATTTCTTCTAGGTTGTTGAATTTGGTGGCATATAGTCCTTCATAGTATTCTTGGATGATCCTTTGTATTTCTGTGGTGTCCGTGAAAACTTCCCCTTTTTCGTTTCTGATTTTGTTAATTAATGTCTTCTCTCTTTTTATCTTAGTGAGTCTAGCCAAGGATTTGCGAATTTTATTAATCTTTTCAAAGAACCAGTTCTTTGTCACATTAATTTTTTCTATTGTCTTTTTTGTTCTCTATTTCATTTAGTTCTGCTCTAATTTTTGTTATTTCCTTTCTTCTGTTGACCTTGGGTTTTACTTGTTCTCCTTTTTCTAGTTCTTTAAGGTGTAACATGAGGTTATTTATTTTGGCGTTGTCTTGTTTCTTGAGATAGTCCTGTAATGCGATAAATTTCCCTCTTAAAGTGCTTTCGCTGCATCCCAAAAATTTTGGTAGGATGTATATTCATTGTCATTTGTTTCTATGTATCTTTTGACCTCTCCTCTAATTTCTTCTTTGACCCAGTCGTTCTTTAAAAGTGTGTTGTTTAATCTCCATGTAGTTGTGTTTTTTCCCCGCTGTTTTTTGCAGTTGATATCTAATTTCAAAGCCTTGTGATCAGAGAATATGCATGGTATGATTTCAATCTTCTTAAATTTGCTGAGACTGATTTTATGTCCCAATATATGGTCTATCCTTGAGAATGTTCTGTGTACACTAGAAAAGAATGTATAGTCTGATGTTTTAGGATGAAGTGCTCTATAAATGTCAATTATGTCCATTTCATCTAATGTGTCATTTAGGGCTGCTATTTTGTTATTTATTTTCTGTTTGGATGATCTATCCATAGCTGTCAATGATGTATTTAAGTCCCCTAGTATAATTGTGTTTTGGTCAATTTCTCCCTTTAGTTCTGTTAGTAGTTGCTTGGTATATTTTGGTGCTCCCTGATTGGGGGCATAAATATTGATGACTGTTATGTCTTCTTGTTGTACAGTCCCCTTCACCATTATGAAATGTCCATTTCTGTCTCTTGTTATCTTTTTCACCTTGAAGTCTGTTTCATCTGATATCATTATGGCTACACCTGATTTTCTCTGGGTACCATTTGCTTGGAGTGTCAATTTCCACCCTTTCACTTTGAGTCTATGCTTGTCCTTGTAGCTGAGGTGTGTCTCTTGGAGACAGCATATGGTTGGGTTTAGTTTTTTGATCCAATCTGCTACTCTGTGTCTTTTTATTGGTGAGTTCAGTGCATTACATTTAGGGCGATTATTGATATGTGAGGTTTCCTATTATTCTATCTTTAGTTTTCTGGAAGGCTGTGTCTCCATTGTTTCTTTGCCTTTTTGTTGTTGTCTATTATTTCTGTGTGGTTGTATTCTGTGATATTTCCCTCTGTTTCTTCTTTTGTTACAGTATACATTTCAGTTCTGGATTTTTTTGAGTGGTTACCCTTAAGTTTATGTAAAAGAACGTTTAATATTTAGAGTATTCCATTTTCTTCAGCACGTTTACTTTCTACATTTCCGTATTCCGGTTCAGGCCTTTACTCTCCCCCTTTTTGAGTTTTGGTTGCCACTAATTGTCCCTGTTGATGGTGGTCGAATAGCCTCCTTTAGTATTTCTTGTAGTGCATGTCGTTTATTAGAAAATTCCCTCCGCTTCTTTATGTCTGGAAAGGTCTTTATTCCTCCTTCATATGTAAAGGACATCTTTGCTGGATAGATTATTCTTGGCTCATGATTTCTCTCTTTCAATAGTTTGAATATTTGTTTCCACTCCCTCCTGGCTTGTAGAGTTTCTGCTGAAAAATCTGATGATAATCTAATGGGCTTTCCTTGTAAGTTACCGTCTTCTTTTCCATGGCTACCTTGAGGATTCTTTCTTTGTCGTTGATTTTAGATAGCTTCAATACAATGTGCCTTGGAGAAAGCCTGTTGGGATTGAGGTATTTAGGTGTTCTATCTGCTTCTGGGATTTGACGGTCCAGTTCTGTCCACAAGTTTGGGAAGTTCTCATCGACAATTTGTTTGAATATATTCTCTGTTCCCTTCTCTCTTTCTTCTCCTTCTGGTATGCCCATTATTCTTATATTGCTCTTTCTGATGGAGTCAGAAAGTTCTTGTAGAGTTCTTTCATTTCTTTTAAGTCTCAAGTCTCTTTCTTCTTCCATCTGTGTAATTTCCAGGTTTCTGTCTTCGATGTCACTGTTTCTTTCCTCCGTCTGATCAACTCTATTACCTAAGCTGGTTATTTCATTCTTAATTTCTTCTATTGAATTCTTAATCTCCATAAATTCTAATTGGTTCTTTTTTAAAATTTCAATCTCTTTCGTAAAATGCTTATGCTGTTCTTGATTGTGTTTCTGAGTTCATTCAACTGCTTTTCTGTGTTTTCTTGCATCTCGTTGGGTTTTTTCAGCACTGCAATCTTGAATCTATGTCATGTAAGTCACATATTTCCATATCTTTAAGTTTCTTTTCTGGAGACTTTTCCCTTTCTTTCTGAGCTGTCTTGTTGCCTTGGTTATTCATGGAAATTACTGGTTTATTATTTCTCTTCCTAGACATCTACAGGAGTGGCTTTTACAACAGGTTAATAAGAAGAGGTCATTCTTTTGTTTTCCAGTGCTTGTAGGTAGTATGTTTTATTTTCTCTCTGACTGTAGCTTTTTTTTTTCTCTCTCACACGGTAGTGCTATGTTTCCTCTGCACTATTCCAGCTTTTCACACAATTGGGGATTCCGTGGGAGGTGGGCTTCTCCTCTCTTAATAGTTTGCCTGGGTCACAGGGCGCAGTTTTCCCATGTGTATGCGGAGATCTTTTGAAGTTCCAAAGCTCTTCCTGCACCAGATTCAGAGCTTGTATGTTTCAGCAGTTCTGTTTACTCCTGCAGGGATCCAGCCAGATAGGTGGGGCCAGGGGTGTGGTGTGTTGTGAAGGTGGCCCATTCCATTGATGACGGCCATCACAGCTGGTCTTGCTTCCACAGCTCCCTCCCCTTTGCCAGAACTAGTTGGGCTGGGAATCTGTGTCTGCAGTCCACAGTTCTCAGAACAGCAAACATTCTGTTCTTTTGATCTGACACTGTTACTGTTCCACTTCTAGCATTGGGCAGGTGGGGGCGGGGCGAGTCTCGGAGGGTAGGGGGGTGTGGCTATTCTCATTGCCTAAGGCTTCCATTCTCTGCTCAGCAGTGAGGGCTTAAACCACTGTTTTCAGCCTTCTTCCCTCAGTCTTTTCTCGGAGGTGTCTTCCGTGAGCGTTGGGTTCAGCTGTGTTATATGCTGCCTCCTCAGTCCTGTGGGCCATAAGTGGAGCCCTAGCAGTCCTAGTTCTTACTTCTCCTGCAGCTGCAGTAATTCTGGGATACAGCGAGCTCGGAGCACTGAGCTAGGTCTGCATCCTGCACCCGCGGGGCGCTGTCTGCGCATTTCTCCCTTCTGTCCTCCCCCACTTGTGAGATTCGCCCACCTTGAAGTGAATTCAGTAGTGGGCCTCTTCGTCTTGCCTGTCTGCTGTGCAGGGATTCCTTTGTGGAGTTATTGTTGTTCGATTAGTTGTAAATTCTAGGGGAGCTTTCCAGAGGCTCACCTCACACTGCCATTTTGATGAGCTCTTGGCACAGTTGCCATTTTCAATCTTTAGTTGCAGGGGGCAAGCCCACCATCCCATGTGGGAATGGAACCAGCAACCTTGTGGTTGAGATCTCATGCTGTAACCACCTGAGCCATCTGGCTGACCCTCTGGAAGCTCAGTGGTACCTATTTGTCTTCAATCTAGTTGTGGAGGTCGCAGCTCACTGGCCCATGTGGGAATTGCACCAGCAACCCTCTTGTTCAGAGCTCGCGCTCTAACCAACTGAGACAGCTCTCCCCCCAAGAGTTATATCCTCTTGTTGAATTGATCCCTTTATCATTATGGAATGCCCTTCTTTGTCTCTTGTTCCTGCCTTTGTTTTAAAGTCTATTTTGCCTGATATAAGTATCGCTGCCACAAACTTTTTTCCCATTTGTATGGATATAAGTTTTTCCATCCCTTTAATTACAGTCTGTGTGTGTCTTTTGACCTGAAGTGGGTCTCTTGTAGGCAGTATATATATGGGTACTGTTTTTTCAAATTCCATTCAGCCACTATGTGTCTTTTGAGTGGAAGATTTTGTTCATTTATATTTAAAATAATTTTTGAAAAGTACGTAGTTATTGCCAATTTATTAATTGTCTTCAGATGGATTTTGTAGTTATTCTGTTTCTTTTTTATTCCTTTACTCTCTTCTCTTGTATGCTGATGAATTTCTATAGTGCTATCTTTAGAATTCTTTCTTTTTATTTCTTGTATATCTTTTGTATATTTTTAGTTTTTGGTAACCATGTGCTTCATATATACCCAGATTTGTTTATAGTAGTCTATTTTAAATTGATGGTTGCTTAAGTTCAAACACATATTAAAATCACTATAATTTTTACTCACCCCCATGTTTATGTTTTTGTCATTTTTTCTTCTTTTGTGTGTGGGTGTGTATATTTGTGTGTATCCCTTAGTTTATGGTTGTAATTACTCATGATATTCCTACTTTTGTCTTTTGACATTTGTACTAGCTTTATAGTTGGCTGATCCTCTGCTTTTTCTAGGTGTTTCCCTTTGGTAGTGAGAATTGTTTTCTTTTTTACTTTTGGGGAAGGGTGACAGGACTTTTTTGGGGGGGAACAGTGTGTACTTCCAGGACTTTTTCCAAGTGAAGTTGTTGTCCTTTCAACCTTAGTTGTGGAGGGCACAGCTCAGCTTCAGGTCTAGTTGCCATTGTTAGTTGCAGGAGGCGCAGCCCACCATCTTTTGCGGGAGTCGAGGAGTCGGACCAGCAACCTTGTAGTTGAGAGCCTGTGCTCCAACCAACTGAGCCATCTGGGCACAGGCCCATGTGGGAATTGAACTGGCAGCATTCGGAGTTAGAAGCACAGAGCTCCAACCACCTGAGCCACTGGGCCAGCCCGATAATTTTTTTCTTTACTATACTTTCTTCATATTTTTGAAAATTATTTCTTCTTAAATAAGTCCCTTTAACATTTTTTTTTTTTGTAATATTTGTTTAGTGGTGAAGAACTGCTTTCGTTTTTTTCTTGTCTGGGAACTCTTTATCTCTCCTTTGATTCTGAATGATAGCCTGCTAGGTAAAGCAGTCTTAGTTTAGGTCTTCGCTGTCCATCACTTGGAATATTTTGTACCAGTCCTTTCTTGCCTGCAAAGTTTCTGTTGAAAACTTAGTTACCATAGTCTTATGGGAGTTCCCTTGATAATTTTTGTCATTTTAATTATGTATCTTGGTGTGGTCCTCTTTGGGTTCATCTTGTTTAGGACTCTGCTTTTCTTCTTGGACTTGTATGTCTTTTTTTCCCCCCACCAGGTTAGAGAAGTTTTAAGTCATTATTTCTTCAAATAGGTTTTCAATACCTTTGTCTCTCTCTTCTCCTTCTGATATCACTATGATGCAAATTTTGGTATGCTTGTTGCTATCCCAGAAGTTTCTTAAATTATCCTCATTTTTTGAATTCTTTTTTCTTTTCGCTATTATAATTGAAGTGTTTTCTGCTACTTTGTCTAGCAGATCACTGATTTGACCCTTGGTTTTATCTAATCTGCTGTTGATTTTATCTAATGTATTCTTCATTTCAGTTATTGTATTTTTCATTTCTGACTGGTATTTTTTTTTTGTTTTCCATCTCCTCTTTTATGTTTTCTATCTCCTTGTTGAGATTTTCTCTGAGTTCATCACTTCTTTCCCTAAGTTTACTGAGCATCTTTATATCCAGTGTTTTGAACTCTGTGTCTGCAAGATTGCTTGTCTCTAATTCATTTAGATCTTTTTATGTTGTTTTGTCCTGTTCTTTCATTTGGGACATGTTTCTTTGTCTCTTTATTTTGGCTGACTCTCTAGTTGTTTCTATTTATTAGGTAGATCTGCTACATCTCCCAGACTTGACACAGTGGCCTAATGTAGAAGGTGTCCTGTAGGGCCCAGTAGTGCAGTCTCTATAGTCACCTGAATTGGGTGCTCCAGCATCTCCCCACTGTGGGTTGTGTGTGACCTTCTGTTGTAGTTGAGTCTCAATTGTTGTTGGCACGTCGGTATATGGGTTTGACCCTCAGCCTGACTGGCTTTGTCGGTTGGTGGTGACTACAGTAGACAAAATGTTGTGTCAGGAGTTGACTCCACAGAGTGAGAGCTACTTTAGTGGGGCTCTGTTTCCAGCCCAGTCCACCTTTTGTGAAACTGATTGAGTAGTGCTCTGATATGGTCTCAAGTCGGCCACTGGATGTGTTGGTTCTGAGCCTCTCAGCAGGTTCTTCAGTGCAGGCCAAGTTCAGCTGCCACTTGTGCCTGGCTTAAGGCATCTTGATAGAACCTACAAAGTGATCCTTGGTTGGTTGCTGCTTGTGCTGCACTTGGAGGCACCTGAGAGATCTTATACTGTGAATGGAGGCCAGCTTCCACTTGTGCCATGTTTGGGCCCCTTTGGAGGCACCACAGTGTGAGCTTAGGCCAGTTGCCATTTGTGTCAACCTTGTGGCTGCTTAGTTGAAGCTTGCCACTTGTGCTAGGCTTACAACAACTTGATGAGAGTTATAATGAAAGTTGAGAGATTTTGGGGAAGTCTGTATTGGGATCTGAAGCAAGTCACTTGTGCAGAGGAACCCCTGTAAGAAGCTTGGTCAGTATGGACCAATTAGATGTGGTGAGGTGTTAGAGAATCAGTAGGGTTGGGTGAAATAGTGTTAGCCAGGTTAATGGAGAGCACAGATTTGGCTTCCACCCATGCTCATCTAGCTTAGTGGGAGGATAGCTCCACAAAGGAACAATGGTTTCTGCCAGGGCTTAGTCACCAGAGTGAGTTACTCTGACTCCCACTCTTCCAGCCCTCGCCCTGAAGTTAGTCAATTTAGTTCCTCCTTGTATGCCCCTGATGCTTTTTGATCTGGTGTACCTGCATTGGAGCTTAAAGTGGGTGAGTTTGTGACTGAGCTTGTTTGTGCATGGGCCCCTTTGGAGGTCTGCCTCAGTCTCCAGCATCCCCTTTTCCTCCTCAGACACAATCCCCACTAGTTTTCATAACCAGATATTATGGGAACTCCTCTTTCTGGTACTGTTGCCCTCAGCTGGGGAGCCTGCTGTAGGGCTGGGACCCCTCTTTCCTCAAGGGGAGACTGGCAGCCAAGATATCCCTCCTTATTCTTAACTGCCACATTGTGGGTGTGGGACCTGCCCATTCTGGATCTCCTTCCTTCCTACCAGTCTGAGCATAGCTTCTTCTTTAAATCCTTAGTTATGGGACTCCTATTCAGCTAATTTTCATGTGGTTCTCAATGAGTTGTTCTGTAATTTAGCTGTAATTTTGATGTGGTTGTGGGAGGAGGCAAGCAGAGAGTTTACCAACATCTTGACCATAACTCCAACAGATCACGAGTTTTATTTTTAAGTATTTATTTTCAGTTGTAAAATTTCCATTTGATTCTTCTTTTTATGTTTTTTTTCTTTAATTTGCTTGGAGTTTCTCTTTGCTGAGGCTTTCTTTGTTTCTCTCTGTTTTGTTTGTTTTAAGACTGTTTCTAACTCTTCACTGAAGCATTTTTATCATGGCCCCTTTAGAATTCTATGATGAGCAATTTTCAATTGAAATCTGAACATTTTTGCATTATATCATGATATTCTGGATCTCATTTCAACATTTTATTTTATTTGGCTTTATCTGATAAAACTTCAGCAGGGGAAAGGAAGGTCCCTTTTGATACTGCCAGGTGGAGGCAGACATACCAGCTCTCCATTGAGCCTCTTTTAATATCTAATGTCAGGGGATCCTTTCTAAAGCTGCATGGAGATGGGAGTACTGGCTCCCCACTAGGCCTATGTTGATACCTTCCTGGCTAGGAGAGGTAGATGTGCTTTATTACTGCTCCCCATCTGGCCACACTGGGATATAATTTCCTCAGTACAGCTGGGCAGTGGTGAAAATTCTGACTCCACTAGTCCTTCTTGGACACTTCTGACATTATCCCAATGGAGAGGGGAAAATGTACCTCAATATTTTGTGTGGGACTAAAAGTCCAGGCTCTCCACATGGTCTCCACTGACACTGCAATGAGGGGTGGCTGCTGATGGCAGGGATGAAAGTTGCAGTTATCTGCTTGGCTTTTGCTGACAACATCTGATGGTGTGTTGGATGTCTCATTACAGCCTGACAGGATACAAATGTAGGCTCCCCATTGGACCTTGCTGGCATGGGTGGGGATGGAGCCACAATGTTTTTTTGTGCTTTTGGCAGGAATAAAGCAATTATTTTCCAAAAGTTTCTGTCTTGCTATGCTGCCTCTTTCCTGGTCCTTTTGTAGGGAGAACAGGCTTTGTTGAGGATGTATTGAATCTGTGCCCATTGCCATCCTTGAGTTTCTAGTTTCTTCAGCTCCAAATCTAGGGTATATGAAGCAAAAAGAAAACACACAGAACCCAACACTGTTGTTTTGGGTCTTGAGGTCCCTAGCCAGTCTTCCACCTTTCAGAGTCTTATGTTTGTTTTATATATAATGTCCAAGCTTTTCGGTTGTACTCAGTGAAGGAATAGGAAAATGTATGAAAATATATGTCTATCCCATTTTCTTAGTATATGTCCTGCTGAAGCAAGCACCATCCCATCTTCTTGGAAGTTGAAGTATATCTATGTATTATCTGTATAAGTAAAAGTATATATTTTTAACAAAACAAAACAAAACAAAACAAAACAAAACAAAACAGAAAGACTTAAATAGCAGGTAGAGGTGTCTCAGTAAGTCAGGGAGTGCTGCCTGGTTTAAATCAGAAAGTATGAAATGGGTGACTATAATAGTGGGTGATGATTAAAAACAAGAGCCATATTTTATTGAGCACAGGCTATGTGCCTTGCATACAAGTTCCGATAATTAAGTTCATGAACTTTGTTTCAACGATGCTGCTAACCTTTTTTGATATTTATTATGAATTTGTACCAACTGGACAAACCAGTTAACCAAGTTTACTATTTGGAAGTACTGAAAAGGCTGCATGAAAAAGTTAGACGCCCTGAACTTTTCGCCAACAATTCATGGCTCTTGCATCATGACAATGCACCAGCTTACATGGCACTGTCTGTGAGGGAGTTTTTAGCTAGTAAATAAATAACTGTATTGTAATATCCTCCCTACTCACCTCCTCTGGCCCCCAATGACTTCTTTCTTTACCCAAAGATAAAGGAAATATTGAAAGGAAGACATTTTGATGACATTTAGGACATCAAGGGTAATATGATGACAACTCTGCTGGCCATTCCAGAAAAAGAGTTGAAAGGTGAAAAAAAATTGCTTTGAAGGGTGGACTAGACACTAGCATGGGTGCATAGATTCCCAAGGAGAGTACTTCAAAGATGACTATAGTGAAATTCAGCAATGAGGTGTGTAGCAATTTTTCTAGGATGAATCTGCAAATTTAACTGCCAGACTTCATACATTCTCCCATTTTTATAAATCCTTACAGCAAAACTGTGAGGCTAGCATTTTTTCCATTTCATAATGAAGTAAACTGAGATACAGATTGCTTTTTCCCCCAACGTTATATATTTAATGAGTAAGACAGGAGGGATTCACACTCTAGCCTGTCTTAATCCAAAACCCCAAATCTCTGTTTTTCATTTCCTCTGTGGACTTTCTTTTAGAAGAAGGAAGACTGGAAGTATTTAGGTGACATCTTGTGGAAGCCAGAATATGTAAAATGTGACTGAGCAGCCCCCATTATCTGTGGCTCTGTAGAAAGCACTTAGGGTCCCCTTGAAGGGATCTGTTTTCTCCTAGACTACTGATGTATTTCTACAGAACTTGTATTTTATATTGCTTACTTAAAAGAACTTTGAGATGTAAATCTAAGCCAGATTCACTAAAGGTCAGATGGGGAATCTGTAGCTCAAAAAGGTGGGTGACTTATTTAAAACCATGTGGTTTTTAATGCTGGAAGCAGACCAAGAAAGTTCTTTCAGGAGCCAGTATGTGTTCCACCAGCTCCCAGCACTGCTTCCAGCTTGGTGTCTGCACTACCGCTTTCTTACCAAGCAGAGTCCTGGTATAGGCAGAGCCTGCTGCAGTTAAATTAGGGCCTTTCCTCCAGAAGCCTTCTGGCTTGCTCTAGTTTGCAGACTATCTGATGGAAACCTTATGCGGAACAAAAAACAAACCTGAAAACCAGGCCCATCTCAATATCTCCATCCGCTGGATAAACATCTCCAAGACAGAAACACAGGGAGGCCAAAATCCCTTTGCCAAGTTTTTAACCTAAAGTTTGGAAGCAGCTTACATTTTCCAAAGAGCAGTATTTTCTTTCCTTTTACAGTGAACGACTCCTTATGGGGTGATAAGTTACTTTTAATCTCTCTTTCAGGAACTTATGATTTTGCCTCTTGCCTGAAAGAAGTTGTAGGTTAAAAGAAAGGGCCCATTTTTTGAAGTTTTCTTCTGTCCCATCTTTTCTTTTTCCCTTTTGAAAGCCTGCTTTGGGCATCTTTGGAGCCTTGCCTCTTCATTCGGAGAGAACTTGGCTCCTTCACAGTGCCCCCATTCCTCTGCCGAATCTAATCTGACTGTTCTATTTATAATTCTTGAGCAAGATGAATCTCATCTTTGTGTTTCTTTCTGAGCAACAGTGTCCCCTCCCTAGGATTAGAGCCATTTAACCTCCACAAAAATCTCTTTAATTTCTCTGCAAATTACCAGAAAGCAGGCAGCTGAAACTCTATCAGGTCCTGGATCATATCAGACCTGCTTTAAACTGGCACCCTCCTCTATCCCCCAATCTCCTGGGAGTTCATTTAGGAACAAGGCTGTGCAAAGAAATTCCCAGGAGCCCTTTGGAGACGCCAGTGAAGTCTGGACAGTCTGACAGGGAGGGGCACACTCTGGAGAATGGAAAGGCTCTAAGATGGAAACCCTGCCCACTTCTAACTGTGCCTTGGTTCTTCCAAGATCCCTCAAGGCTTATATTTACAAGTACATTATGTTCTGTTTACCCATAAACAGATTCATCAAATTATTTTGCCTGGAAACCATCTAGCTCAAACCGCTTGTTTTGTGGAGAAGAAAATGGAGACTAAAGGGAGGTTGCTGACTGATCCAGTCACACAGCTAGTCAATTCAAGAGTTAAGACTAGAAAGTAGGTATGCTACCTATACCCTCTTGAACTTGTGAAGGCATTAGTTTGATTTAATGCATCCACTCTAGTAATATGCCATTTTTAAAAAAAATTTTATTTTATTAAATTTATTGGGGTGACAATTGTTGATGTAATACAGAATTGTACACCTGAAATCTATGTAAAATGCCATTTAAAAATGCATTTCTATTTTTCATGCATTTCTAATTTTATGTGTTTTTATTCACCTGTTAATTCATTTTTTCATTCCCTGTCTCCTATACCTCATTTTTGCCCAGTCTTATATGTCCAGTACAGGACTCTCTCTTCTCAGGGGATCTTAATAGACTCAAAGGAATATAACTTTCACAAATAGGGTTTGAGAAACAGGTGATAAGCCTCAGAATCCCAGATCTAGAACAGGCAGATCACTGAGTCTATAGAGACCTTGAAAAATGTGAAGGGACATATTCAGGTCACACAGAAAGTTAATGACCAAGCCTGGATTCGAGCCTTGGATTCTTTCCTTCTTGTCTATGGCATTCTATTCTACTTAAAGTTCCTGCTGGCTCTGTGTCATTTCAAATTCTGACCTGAGTCTGGATTGGCCATTTGGACAATTCTTTTTAGTTAGTGCTCACCCAGACCAATCAGAGTTCTAATCTGACATCTATTTGTAATAGTAGGATGTCCTATCATACTTATAAATGAAACCACATTTTAAACTCATTTGTCATGAGCTTCCTTGTGAAATTAAATAAGAAAGGGTCAAAAATTTTACTTTGACTTCCATAATGTAATTGGTCTTTTTTAGGAAGATAAACTAAGAAGATCTTCAAAGGATGTAAGAACCAGGAATTTGTGTGTCCCATTGAACATACAGGACCATATTTACCCTTTAAGCTACTGAGACCCATTTGAATATAATGCAGATGCTACTTTAAACCAAGCATAACTATATTTAATTCATACTGAGACAAGGTGATAGAAAGGCTGTAATGAATGGTTTTCTAACCTTGTAACTGCCTCAGTGTCCCTGCCTCCATTTTTCTATAACATACCTTTTGCTTCTGGTTCTAAATTCTTTGGGAGGTGTGGTGTAATGCACTTTCTAATTACCTCAGGTGAGAGGAAATGGAGTTTAAACATTTTGAAAGAACCCACTTGCCTTCACTATAGGGTCCTGCCTTGCTTACAATTAAGGAATTACCTCTAGTAAGTTAAGGATATGAACATTCATTTAGTACACTAAGAGAGGGAAAATAATGTTCTTAAAAATTTTAGTGTCAAATAGTGTGCTACATTGTTTATAAGGAGAACTGACTCTGGGTGATGAACACACAACGGGATTTATAGATGATGTAATACAGAATTGTACACCTGAAATCTATGTAATTTTACTAACAATTGTCACCCCAATAAATTTAATAAAATTAAAAAATATATTTTTATCTTTTAATCTGCACAATATTTTTGGTGAGCAGATGTGGTTATCACCATTTTAATAATGAAAAAATTAAAGCTGAAAGAGATTTAGAAGAACTTTTGCCAAAGGCTACTCAAAGAATAAATGGTTTAGACAAGACTCAATCTAAGTCTCTGACATCAAAACCAGCTATTATTATGAATGTTCATGTTTGATTTTTCTGTGAAATATGTGTGAGAATTGCAAGGTGTGTGTGTGTGTGTGTGTGTGTGTGTGTAGAAATAGAATAAGTGGGTGATGTAAAAATGGAATAAGAGGGAAGATGAAAAATATACATCTTCAGTATTGTCAAATTGTCCTCCATAAGGAGTGTACTTATTTATAGTTAACCCAACAGTGTTTAAAATTCTTGTTGCTCCATATTCTTGCCAACATTTGGTGTGATCAAAATTTTAACTTTTTTTCTGGTAACACTTGGTACTTTATTGTGGTTTTAATTTACATTTTCTGGATTACAATGAGATTGGTTGTCTTTTAGATGTTTATTTTTGCTTCTTCAGGTTTTCTTCGTAAATTACCTGTTTGTAATATTTGCCAGCTCTTTTTCAAAATTGCATTTTCTATTCCTAGTTGATATATATATATATATATATATATATATATATATATATATATATATTTCTAATTTTTCTATGATTATATAAATGGTAAATATCTTCTCCTAATCCGTAACTTGACTTCTTACATTTTAAATGATTTTTTTTGTAATTAAAGTTTATTGGGGTGATAATTGTTAGTAAAGTTACATGGATTTCAGGTGTGCAATTCTATAATACATCATCTATAAATCACATTGTGTGTTCACCACCCAGAGTCAGTTCTCTTTTCATCACCATATATTGGATCCCCTTTACTCTCACCTACCACCTCCCTCCCCCCTTGCCGTCTGGGAACCATTAAACTGTTCTCTGTGTCTATGAGTTTTTGTTTCTTCATTTGTCTTGTTCTTTTGTAGTTTTCAGTTTTACATCCCACATACCGGTGAAATCATATGGTTCTTCACTTTTTCTGTCTTATTTCACTTAGCACAATAATCTTAAGATACATCCATGTTGTCGCAAATGGTATTATTTCATCTTTTCTTATGGCAGAATAGTATTCCATTGTGTATATATACCACAGCTTCTTTATCCATTCATCTATCGAAGGACATTTTGGTTGTTTCCATGTCTTGGCCACCGTAAATAAAGCTGCAATGAACACTGGAGTATACATCACAACCAAGTGGGGTTCATCCCAGGGGCACAAGGATAGTTCAACATACACAAATTGATTAATATGATACACCACATAAACAAAATAAAGGACAAAAATTATATGATTATATCAATAGATGCAGAAAAAGCATTTGACAAGATACAACACCCATTTATGATTAAAACACTTAATGAAATAGGTATAGAAGGAAAATACCTTAACATAATAAAGGCCATATATGACAAACCCTCAGCTAATCTCATAATTAAAGGTGAAAAACTGAAGCCCTTTGCTCTACATTCAGGAACATGACAGGGCTGTCCTCTATCACGTCTGCTTTTCAACATAGTGTTGGAAATCCTTGCCAGAGCAATCAGGCAAGAGAAAGAAATAAAAGGCATCCAAATTGGGAATGAAGAAGTTAAATTGTCACTCTTTGTAGATGACACGATGCCATATACAGAAAACCCCAAAGACTCCGCATAAAGCTATTAGAGACAATAAATAAATACAGTAAAGTTGCCAGCTAGAAAATCAACATACAGAAGTTCATTGCATTCCTATATACTAACAATGAAATCTCAGAAAAAGAAATTAAAAACAACAACAACAATTCATTTTGCAATTGCAACAAATAGAATAAAATACCAAGGAATAAACTTAACCAAGGATGTGAATGATCTATATGCTGAAAACTATAAGGCATTTTAAAAAGAAATTTAAGAAGATGCAAATAAATGGAAAGACATTCTGCGCTCATGGATTGGAAGAATCAACATAGTTAAAATGCCCATATTACCCAAAGCAATATACAGATTTAATGCAATCCCCATCAAAAGCCCAATGGCATTTTTTTTTAAAGAAATAGAACAAAAAATCATCAGATTTTTTTGGAACCAAAAAAAGACCCCGAATAACCAAAGCAATCCTAAGAAAAAAGAACAATGCTGTTGGTATCACACTCCCTGACTTCAGCTTGTACTACAGGGCAACAATAATCAAAACAGTATGGTATTGACAGAAAAACAGACACACAGACCAATGGAATAGAATTGAGAGCTCAGAAATAAACACACACAAATATGGACAGATAATTTTTCACAAAGAAGCCAAAAACATACAATGGAGAAAAGATAGCCTCTTCAATAAATGGTGCTGGGAGAATTGGATAGCCATGTGCAAAAGAATGAAACTGGACTGCTATCTGTTACCATGTACGAAAATTAACTCAAAATGGATCAAGACCTAAATCTAAGACCTGAAACAAGTGCATAGAAGAAAACATAGGTACTAAACTTATGGACCTTGGGTTCAAAGAGCATTTTATGAATTTGACTCCAAAGGCAATGGAAGCAAAAGCTAAAATAAATTAATGGGACTATATCAAACTTAAAAGCTTCTGCACAGCAAAAGAAACTATCGACAAAATAAAAAGGCAAGCTACTGAATGGGAGAAGATTTTTGCAAACAACGCCTATGAAAACAGGCGAATAAACAAAATATTTAAGGAACTCATACAACTGAATAACAACAACAATAACACAAACAATCCAATTAAAAAATGGGCAGAGGACCTGAATAGATTTCTCCAAAGGAGACATACAAATGACCAATAGACGTATGACAAAATGCTCAACATCACTAAATATCAGATAAATGGAAGTAAAAACCACAATGAGAAATCACCTCACCACAGTTAGAATGGCTGTCATCAACAAGACAAATAGTAACAAGTGTTGGAGAGGCTGTGGAGAAAAAGGAACTCTCATACACTGTTGGTGGTAATGCAGACTGGTGCAGCCGTTATGGAAGGCAGTGTGGAGGTTCCTCAAAAAATTACAAATAGAATTACCATATGACCCAGCAATCCCTGTCCTGGGTATCTACCCCAAAAACCTGACAACATTTATCCATAAAGATATAATAGATTTTTTTTGAGCATTTTTTCATATGTCTATTTGCCATTTGTATGTCCTCTTTGGAGAAATGTCTCTTCAAGTCCTCTGCCCATTTTTCAATTGGGCTGTTTGTTTTTTTGTTGTTGAGTTGCATGAGTTCCTTGTATATTCTGGATACTAACCCCTTATCGGAGGCACTGTTTGCAAAAATCTTCTCCCATTCAGTTGGTGGCCTCTCTATTTTGTCGATGGTTTCTTTTGCTGTGCGGAAGCTTTTAAGTTTGCTATAGTCCCATTCGTATATTTTAGATTTTACTTCCATTGCCTTTGGAGTCAAGTTCATAAAATGCTCTTTGAACCCAAGGTCCATAAGTTTAGTACCTATGTTTTCTTCTATGCAGTTTATTGTGTCAGGTCTTATGCTTAACTCTTTGATCCATTTTGAATTAACTTTGGTACATGGTAACAGATAACAGTCCAGTTTCATTCCTTTGCACATGGCTATCCAATTCTCCCAGCACCATTTATTGAAGAGTCTGTCTTTCCTCCATGGTATATTTTTAGCTTCTTTGTAAAAAATTATCTGTCCACATTTATGTGGTTTTATTTCTGGGTTCTCAATTCTATTCTATTGGTCTATGTGTCTGTTTTTCTGCCAATACCATGCTGTTTTGCTTATTGTAGCCCTGTAGTACAAGCCAAAGTCAGGAAGTGTGATACCTCCATTATTGTTCTTTTTCCTTAAGATTGCTTTGGCTATTCGGGGTCTTTTGTGGTTCCAAACAAATCTGATGATTTTTTGTTCCATTTCTTTAAAATATGCCATTGGGATTTTGATGGGGATTGCATTGAATCTGTATATTGCTTTGGGTAATATGGCCATTTTAACTATGTTGATTCTTCCAATCCATGAGCATGGAATGTCTTTCCATTTCTTTGTGTCTTCTTCAATTTCTTTCAAAAATGTCTTATAGATTTCAGCATATAGGTCTTTCACATCCTTGGTTAAGTTTATTCCTAGGTATTTTATTCTTTTTGCTGCAATTGCAAAAGGAATTGTTTTTTGTATTTCTTTTTCTGAGATTTCATTGTTAGTATATAGGAAGGCAATGGACTTTTGTGCGTTGATTTTGTAGCCGGCAACTTTACTGTATTCGTTGATTGTTTCTAATAGCTTTTTGGTGGAGTCTTTAGGGTTTTCTATATATAGCATCATGTCATCTGCAAAGAGTGAAAATTTAACTTCTTCATTCCCAATTTGGATGCCTTTTATTTCTTTCTCTTGCCTGATTGCTCTGGCAAGGACTTCCAACACTATGTTGAAAAGCAGAGGTGATAGGGGACAGCCCTGTCGTGTTCCTGAACATAGAGCAAAGGGCTTCAGTTTTTCTCCATTAATTATGAGATTAGCTGAGGGTTTGTCATATATGCCTTTATTATGTTTAGATATTTTCCTTCTATACCTATTTTATTAAGTGTTTTAATTATAAATAGATGTTGTATCTTGTTAAAATGCTTTTTCTGCATCAATTGATATAATCATATGATTTTTGTCCTTTATTTTGTTCATGTGATGTATCACATTGATGGATTTGCGGATGTTGAACCATCCTTGTGCCCCAGGGATGAACCCCACTTGGTCGTGATGAATAATCTTTTTAATGCATTGTTGTATTCGATTTGCTAGAATTTTATTTAGGATTTTTGCATCGGTATTCATCAGAGATATTGGTCTGTAGTTTTCTTCTTTTGTGCTGTCCTTACCAGGTTTTGGTATCAAGGTAATGTTAGCCTCATAAAATGAGTTAGGGAGTACTGTCTCTTCTTCAATTTTTTGGAAGAGTTTGTGCAGGATTGGTATTAGATCCTCTTTGACAGTTTGGTAGAATTCACTAGTGAAGCCGTCTGGTCCCGGACTTTTGCTTTTAGGAAGGTTTTGGATGACTGATTCAATTTTGTTACTGGTGATCGGTCTGTTTAGATTTTCCAGTTCTTCATGGTTCAGCCTTGGAAGGCTATATGTTTCTAAGAACTTGTCCATTTCTTCTAGGTTATTGAATTCGGTGGCATATAGTCCTTCATAGTATTTTTGGATGATCCTTTTTATTTCGGTGGTGTCCGTGATAACTTCCCCTTTTTCATTACTGATTTTGTTAATTAGTGTCTTCTCTCTTTTTATCTTAGTGAGTCTAGCCAAGGATTTGCAAATTTTGTTAATCTTTTCAAAGAACCAGCTCTTTGTCACAATATTTTTTTCAATTGTCATTTTGTTCTCTGTTTCATTTAGTTCTGCTCTGATTTTTGTTATTTCCTTTCTTCTGCTGAGCTTGGGTTTTACTTGTTCTTCTTTTTGTAGTTCTTTGAGGTGTAACATCAGCTTATTTATTTGGGATTTTTCTTGTTTCTGAGATAGGTCTGTAATGATGTAAATTTCCCTCTTAAAACTGCTTTTGCTGCATCCCAAAAATTTTGGTAGGATGAATTTTCATTGTCATTTGTTTCTGTGTATCTTTTGATCTCTCCTCTAATTTCTTCCTTGACCAGGTTGTGCTTTAAAAGTCTGTTGTTTAATCTCCAAGTATTTGTTGATTTTCCTGCTTTCTTTCTGGAGTTGATATCCAATTTCAAAGCCTTGTGATCAGAGAATGTGCTTGGTATGATTTCAATCTTCTTAAATTTGCTGAGACTGATTTTATGTCCCAATATATGGTCTATCCTTGAGAATGTTCCATGTACACTAGAAAAGAATGTATAGTCTGATGTTTTAGGATGAAGTGCTCTATATATGTCAATTATGTCCATTTCATCTAATGTGTCATTTAGGGCTGCTATTTCGTTATTTATTTTCTGTTTGGATGATCTATCCATAGCTGTCAATGATGTATTTAAGTCCCCTAGTATAATTGTGTTTTGGTCAATTTCTCCCTTTAGTTCTGTTAGTAGTTGCTTGGTATATTTCGGTGCTCCCTGATTGGGGGCATAAATATTGATGACTGTTATGTCTTCTTGTTGTAAAGTCCCTTTACCATTATGAAATGTCCACGTTTATCTCTTGTTATCTTTTTCACCCTGAAGTCTGTTTTCTCTTATATCTTTATGGCTACACCTAATTTTCTCTGTGTACCATTTGCTTGGAGTGTCAATTTCCACCCTTTCACTTTGAGTCTATGCTTGTCCTTGTAGCTGAGATGTGTCTTCTGGAGACAGCATATGGTTGGGTTTTGTTTTTTGATCCAATCTTCTACTCTGTGCCTTTTTATTGTTGAGTTCAGTTCATTTACATTTAGGGTGATTATTGATATGTGAGGATTTCCTGTCATCTTTAGTTTTATGATAAGTGTGTGTCTCCATTGTTTCTCTGCTTTTTTGTTGGTGTGTATTATTTCTGTTTGGTGGTATTTTATGATGTTTCCCTCTGTTTCTTCTTTTATTACATTACATACTTCAGTGCTGAATTGTTTTTTGAGTGGTTACCCTTAAGTTTATGTAAAAGAAAGTTTGAGATTTAGAGTATTCCATTTTCTTCAGCACGCTTACTTTCTCCATTCCCATATTCTGGTTCAGGCCTTTACTCTCCCCCTTTTTATGTTTTGGTTGTCACAAATTGTCCCTTTGATGGTGATTTATAATCCTTTAGTATTCCTTGTAGTGCACGTCGTTTATTAGAAAATTCCCTCAGTTTCTGTATGTCTGGAAAGGTCTTGATTCCCCCTTCATATCTATAGTATATTGTTGCTGAATATATTATTCTTGGCTCATAATTTTTCTCTTTCAATAGTTTGAATATTTGGCTCCACTCCCTCCTGGCTTGTAGAGTTTCTGCTGAAAAATCTGATGATAATCTAATGGGCTTTCCTTTGTAGGCTACCGTCTTCTTTTCCCTGGCTGCCTTGAGGATTCTTTCTTTGTCGTTGATTTTAGACAGCTTCAGTTCAGTATGCCTTGGAGAAGGCCTGTTGGGATTGAGGTAATTACTTGTTCTATTTGCTTCTTGGATTCAAGGATCTAGTTCTGTCCACAAGTTTGGGAAGTTCTCATCAACAATTTGTTTGAATATATTCTGTGTTCCCTTCTCTCTTTCTTCTCCTTCTGGTATGCCCATTATTCTTATATTGCTCTTTCTGATGGAGTCAGAAAGTTCTTGTAGAGTTCTTTCATTTCTTTAAGTCTCAAGTCTCTTTCTTCTTCTATCTGTGTCATTTCCAGGTTTCTATCTTCGATGTCACTGATTCTTTCCTCCATCAGGTCAACTCTACTACCTAAGCTGGTTATTTCATTCTTAATTTCTTCTATTGAGTTCTTAATCTCCAGAAATTCTCTTTGGTTCTTTTTTCAAATTTCAATCTCTTTCGTAAAATGCTCATGCTGTTCTTTGATTGTGTTTCTGAGTTCATTAAACTGCCTTTCTGTGTTTTCTTGTATCTTGTTGAGTTTTTTCAGAACTGCAATCTTGAATTCTCTGTCATTTAAGTCACATACTTCCATATCTTTAAGTTTCTTTTCTTGAGACTTCACTTTCTTTCTGAGCTGTCTTGTTGCTTTGGTTATTCATGGCAATTAGTGATTTATTTTTTCTCTTCCTAGACATCTACAGGAATGGCTTCTACAACAGGTTGATAGGAAGAGGTCTTTCTTTTGTTTTTCAGTACTTGTTGGTAGAATGTTTTATTTTCTCTCTGACTGCTGCCTTTATTTTCTCTCTCACATGGTAGTGCTATGTGTTCTCTGTACTATGCCAGCTTCTCACACAATGGGGGGTATTCCCTGGGAGACGCGCTTCTCCTCTGTTAGTAGTTCACCTGGGTCACAGGGCGCAGGGTCCCTGTGGGAGTTCGGAGAGCTTTTGAAGTTCCAAAGCTCTTCTTGCACCAGATTCAGAGCCAGTATGTTTTAGCAGTTCTGTTTACTCCTGCAGGGATCCGCCCAGATAGGTGGGGCCAAGGGTGGGGTGAGAGGTGGCCCAGAGCAATGGCGGCGACCACCACCACAGCTGGTCCTGCTTCCACAGCTCCATCCCCTTTGCCATAACTAGTTGGACTGCGAATCTGTGTCTGCAGTCCACAGTTCTCAGAACAGCAAATATTCTGTTCTTTTGATCTGACACTGCTACTCTTCCGCTTCTAGCACCGGGCAGGTGGGGGAGGGGTGAACTCTGGGAGGGTATGGAAGGGGTGGCTAGTCTCAGTGCCTAAGGCTTCCATTCTCTTCTCAGCAGTGAGGGTCCAACCACTGTTTTCAGCCTTCTTCCCTCAGTCGTTTCTCTGAGGTCTCTGCCGTGAGCGTTGCGTTCAGCCGTGTTATATGCTGCCCCCTCAGCCCTGTGACCATAAGCGGAGCCCTAGCAGTCCGAGTTCTTCCCACTCCCACAGCTGCGGTAGTTCCGGGGTGCAGCGAGCTCGGAGCACTGAGCTAGATCTGCATCCTGCGCCCCCGGGGCTCCATCTCCACAGTTCTCCTTTCCCTCCTCCTCCCCTCCCACGATTCGCCCACCTTTAGGTGAATGCAGCAGTGGGCCTCTTTGTCTTGCCCATCCTCTGAGCCGGGAGTCCTTTGTGGAGTTATTGTTGTTCGATTAGTTGTAAATTCCAGGAGAGCTTTACAGAGGCTCACTTCACGCTGCCATTTTGATGACATCTCCAATTTTATAGTTAAAAGGAATGATAGAAAGCATCTTTCTCATGTCACACAGGAGAACACTATGGATTAGAGAGGTAGAGTAACTTGACCCAGGTCACTTGATGAGTTGAAAACAGAATGTGGAGTAGAGACTACATCACCTGATTTGAAACTTTGATACCCAGAGCTTATAATAATCAACACATGAATTGCTATTGCCTATGACAACAGTTTCTATTTTTGAACAATAATCTGTTCATTTTATTGATGCTGTTTACTTAGTTTATCCAGATGATATTTGCTGGTGCCTACAAACACACTGTGATTGTGTTAAATTTTTTTAAGTTGCTTTTTTTTTTATGTTTAAAAATACTCTTTGGAAATTTGGGGCCCATAAGGGAGACAGTTAAATAAGTATGCCATTAGTTTGGAAACAGAAATGTCAACCGAGACAGTATCCATTAATTTGTTGATAAGTGATTCACTAGATGAGTCCTATGGCATATTTATCAAGTATCTTTATTCTTTCTGAAGCACAAATTGAATTCTTAAAAAGTATAGCAGCTAACATTTGTACAGCTCATTGTATTTACTAAACTGGAAGCTCTTATTATCTGACACACTTTTATTCAGCAAGTGTTTACTTAGTGCCTACTGTGTTTGTGTGTTGGGGATACAACAGTAGGGAAGGCACACAATGATCCTGCCCTTATGGAACATATATTTAAGCAGTGAGGAAGCAGACAATAAACATGAAAATAATTAATGGTGTTTTTTCAGATGGTGACAAGAGCAATGGGATAGAGAGTGACCAGAGGAGGGATAGTTCTAAAATACTTGGCCAGGAAGGGCCTCTTGTTGCAAATCATATTCCTTGGGAGGATGACTCTGAGGTGGAGATTAGCTTGTACACAGTTTATTGTGGAGCTCTTTTAGGACCAACATCCCTGGAGGAGTGTAGGAAGCAGGATTAGGAAGAGGGAGGAATTTTGTTACTGTGTAACAGCAAAGCCTCAGCTTCCAAAGCCACAAGAAACTCCGGAGCTGGAGTAGCCCTGCAGAGTATCCTGAGTTGGAGGTAGAGGGCTGGGCTTTATACCTTCTTATTGGCCAGTATTATATGTTGGCTACCTTTGAGGGTAGTGGTGACTGAGATCTTGGATGAGGTGAACAGCTGAGAGAAATCTATGACTGGGTCCAGCTGGAAGTTGCCAGTTGCCAGCATGCTAAGCAACTAGGGGAATGATGCTTCAGTCTTGAAAGGAGAGGTATCTGAGTGACACCCTATAGCATCCACTATTGCCCCTCTGAGCAGGGGACACTTGAACTGAGACCTGGATGATGTGATTCCATTTAATCTTAGGATTGATTTGTTATCCCCATTTTGCATCCATATTTACCTCTTGGAAGCTCAGAGAGGTAAAGTGACTCACTCCAGATCCCATGGCTAACAAGGAGCAACACTTGTGTCTCCTAGATCAGGGCTTCCTCTAGTATGACCTGGCAGTACATTGTTTCATTTATGCCTATCCTCGTGAAAGTGCCAATGGCACATATTTCTGTAAACACATTCATAAAGGATTTGGGTCCTTGCCAGCAGAATATAGGTTAAGGCTGTGTATTTGATTTTAATGTATAATGACAGGGCAAGTCCAGAAGGTCATGTTTGCATTTATGTTTAGATAAGTGATTCGATATCTTTCTGCAAAATAGATCTCTAGAACTCAAAATTTTTTCAAATAATATGCTGATAATTAGTTAAAAGAATAACAAGTGGAAGAAATGTCACTAGGTGTTACTTGTTCCACAAGTCAAAAGGCTAATCACATCCATGCTGAACATCTGCAAATATTTTCAGGCTTCTGATCCCTAATCTTTCCTTGGTTTCAGGTATGAGCGGAGAGTGCCAGAGTGCTTTGGTTCTTATTGTCAATTGCTCAAAGTTTGTTCCTTGCCTGGCTTTCCACCTTTGTCCTATTCAGTCCCTCTCCTGTCTAAGCTGGGTTTTAGTCAAACAACATATTACATCTCACATTCCTTTGCAGTTTTCAAAATGCTTGTGTATAAGTTATTTCATTCAGTCCTTGCAAAACCACTAGGAGGTGTGGCTCTTTATTCCCGTTTCATTGACATAGAAACCAAGGTCCTGAGAAGTTAAGTGACTCTGGTGCATACCTTGAACTCAAGTCAGTTACAAGATCATGCATTCTTTCCATCACCTCTGCACTCAGAAAGCTCTGAGCTGAGAATCTTGAGGGCAGGAGGGGGTGATATAAGAATAAAGAAGACATAGGAATGAGAAAGAGAGAACAGATTACTCTTTTTAATTACTTGGGCAAGTCATGTAACTTCCTTTGGCCTCCATTTTCTCATTGGAGAAGTTAAGTGACAGAACTGAGCTAGATTGCTGTGGGGACAGAGTCCCAGAGAGCAGTTTCCAGGCTCTCGACCTCACGTGGAAAGGTGCTGGCTCAGGTAGTAGATGGCCATCAGCTGTGACTAGTTGGCCATCAGCTGTAACCAGTTAGCCATTAGCCACTAATATAACTGCTGTGGCTACGCTAGGGGGTTGGTTGGTTGGTTGGCAGAGAAGCGGACGGTGGGTTGTGGATCCTGTTGATCCTGCTTCCTGTGTCTCGCCTGGCTGTCCGTGAGATGAGGGAGCAGGAAGACCCCTCGTTGGGGTACTAGCGGATGTTTGCTTTTGTGTCTCGACCAGCCACCATCGAGAATATAGTGGTATGACTCTTCTGTCTGTGGCTCCATTGTTGATCCTTTTTGGCCTCATCATATCCTGCATTCTTGTGCAGGGAGCGTGGAGCTGAGACGTTGCATGAAAATTGCTCTCTAGGACTTTTCTCAACTTTACTTTCTCTGGTGTTAAAGAAACAGGAAAAAAAAAAAGAGAAATCGAAACAATGAGAAAGCAGCAACAATAACGGCGAAGAGAGAACACTCGTGCTACCCCAGGTTTGTAGCGATCATTACAACTATATAGTGACTCTTGCTTTTGAATTTTCATCAGTGACTGAACATCTTCATTTTGAACACTCCACTCCTCAGGTAGCTGCTGATTTCCTGGTACCAATATCACTGTTTTACACATAACAGTGAACAGACTGAGGACATAAAATTAAATCATTTTCCCTTTAGGATGGGAAAACTATTTGGAACAATGAGGAGGGTTAAGAGCAGTAAGCATGGATTTTCAATTGCCATTAAATGGTAAATTGCTTAATGTCAATTGGCAATAAGTGGACTGATTTGTACCCAATTAATATACCATGGTTTGAAAGGAAAAAAAACTACAAAAATTTCATTTAGCTGGACTATTCTGCCTGCACGGAGCCCCAAGCAATCTGCATTCTCCTTTATTCCGTCACTTCCCTACCCCTTGTCAGCCACATCATTTTTTGTTGGGAAGGACAGACTTGGAGAAGCTCACTAACATCCTTCATCGCCCAGAGTCCCTTTTAAGGAATTGCTACTGCAGGTCCCCAAATAAAAACTGTTAGTGGTATAAAAGAGTTAATGCAGCTTCCAGAAGCATTTCATTTCCAACTATAGCTCAGTTTTGGCCCTGAACAAAGCTGGCTCACTAGCCATTAGGCTGAACTATTTGACCAAGCCACTCCCAGTGTTCACCTGGAAGATCCCTGCTGGAGAGATTCCAAGGACTCCCAGTAGTGCTGGGGTGTCTGTGCAAGATCTGGGAAAAACCCTGGCATTCACAAACCTGGCATTCACCGCAGAGGAAACACAGGTCACCCAATCACTGCCAGCTGAAATGCTGGCACACAGAAGCTCAGCGAAATCCATGCTCCAGAGACTTTCAAAATGAGAGAAAGCCATGTGAACCCACACTGGCCAATTGAAGCTCGATGAGGGAAGATAGTAGTCTCATTTTCACATCCATATATTTTATGTTCCCTTTGGTTGGTAATTTACATTTATATAGACTCTTTCAAACTCCAGGTTCTAAAAGTTCTAAAATGGTTTTGCTGGTTTATATGTATAGGACACCACTTTGTATCAGCAGTTGGCCGACGTATATAAACAAAACTTGACCATCTGTATTTAAATAAAAGCATGTAGCTCAGTTTTAGCTTGGTCATTTTAAGCCATACTCTACTTGAATGAATTCCCCTATGTGGTTATTTTTTTTAAGAGTACATAAATCTGGTGTATAATGCTACTGGATGAACCCTTTATTCTGACTCCATTTTGATACAAGGTGGCTCTGCTGCTGAACTTCCTCCATGATTAATATATGAACATAAAGAGATGCGACATCGCTGATAAAAATACAAGTGATAACTGTTTCTCTCCTTCAATATAAACCCCAAATGTATTTTCCACTCCTTTTCATGCATTTTCCCAGAGAAATACCTGAAGAGAAAAAGAATGTACATGAAAATTACTCTGTGAATTGTTAAGCTCCATAAGGGTGTAGATATCTATTGTTGTTACTATGGAGAGAGGCAGCTTCTCGTAGTAGAAAGATTTCTGCATCTAGAGTCAAAATCTTAGGTTTGAGCCAAATCACTGTAAGTTAGGAACAGTGAGTTCTTAGTCATGTCACTAAACCTCAGTTTCCAAATCTAAAAATGGAGATATACAATTCTGTTAGCTTAAGATGGTTGTTGCGGAGTGGTGGAAATCTGTGGGGCATCTGTCATCAATGACTGCCAGTGTCAATTTGTCTGTTTTATTGGCTAGGCTGAGGTCCCCACTTCTCTCTCAGTTAGAGAGAATTGCTTTTCGAAATAGAAGAGGACTGTTCGTCAGTCACAGTTATACAGACTAGATGGAGGACCTCTAAATGGGATTGTTGCAAGGATCGAATATGATAGTATATACAAAACAGCCTTGTTAGCACTAAGAGGTCATATAAATGCCTATAAATAACATGCAGGAACTTGCTAGAGCTTTGTTTTTCCCAAAGTGTTGTTCCCAGGATTGCTAGTGGAGTCTAGTTACTGAACATAAGATACTGTCTCTCTACATAGCTTGAAAAATTCCTGGAAGCATGTATTATTACTTATCATAGACTTTCTTGTGTTAGGGTTATTTGTACATGTGCTATTGTATCCCTTAAATCAGAGTTTCTCAATCTTGGCATTATCAATATTTTAGATCAGATAATTGTTGGAGGTTAGAGACTGTCCTGTACACTGTAGAATGTTTACCAGCATCCCTGGCCTCTACCCACTAGATGCCAGTAGCAACTTCCTTTAGTAGTGACAAACAAAAATGTATCCAGACTTTGCCAAATGTCTCCTGGGGAGCAAAATCACCCCCATTTGGGAACCTCCAACTTAGATGGTGAGATCCATGAAAAGTGCTATTCTTTTTTTTTAAGTTGTGTCCTTGCACCAACTAGCATAGTATCCAGTCCTTGTAGGTGCTCAATAAAAGTTAGTTGGGTGAAATATTCCTTTGCTATAAGAGTCACCCCCCACCAACTTTAAGCCTCAGTTCAATAGATCAGACTGAAAGGCAGACAAAGTATGTTGCAGCTGTTAAGTAGGCCCAGGCTCAATGAAGAAACACTTGTGAGCAAAGAATATATGTTCACAGCATCACATGATGTAAAATTAGAAGTGATTGAAACTATCCAAGACTGCCGTAAGGTGCCCAAACACTAGGATTCAGGAAACTAGGGATTCATTTATACCTGTCTCCCCTTCCTTTTTTCCTTCCTATTTAGCCAAAGATTGGCTCACAATATGATTTTCCAATCAGCTTCGTGTTCTTGACCTTTTTATATCTCATGTTATTTGCAGGTTTTCTGACAAAATTACAGCAGGTTGTCATTGTGCTGGTGACCAGACCCAACTGAACCTGCAGACCGAGGCAGGAAGAGAAGGGGAGGTGTTAGGTGGTGTTTAGTCATTCTAACTGATAAGGGATGCTGACTTGGAGCCTTCAGGGAGGCTGTATCTTCTGTGATTGTAGTGGGTAGATGGAGTACCAGTTTCCAGAGGTCCTAGACCATAGGCACATTCTCTGAGTGTGTCAACCAGCTTTTGGAGCTTCTTCTCACTCAGAAGGCAGTGAGTTCTCTCCAGATAAAGCAGAAAACAATTGGTTTTTTCAAGTTATCATGCCTTCCTCTGTTCCCCTCCATTGACAAATTTCCTGAAAGAGTGATAGATATTTGTTGCTCCAGTTCCCTCTGTTTCACTTTCTCTTGAAACCACCATAGTCAGAATTTCACCCCATCACTTGACAGAAAATTGCTCTTGTCAAGGTCACCAAGACCTGTCAGTTGCTAAATACACGGTCAATTTGCATACCAGTCCTAATTGATCTATCAGTGGCATTTAACCCAGGTGATCATCTGTCTTCTTTGAAACTCTTTATTCACTTGACTCTCAGGACACTGCACTCCTGGTTCTTCTCCTCTCTTTCAATGTCATTCCTTCTCTGTGAGTGTTGCTGGTCCTGTCTCATCTTCTTTCACCACTCTAGGGCTCAGTTCTCTAAAGCTTTCCTCCCCTCCTTTCCCTTTACCTCCCCTCTCCTCCCCTCCCCTCCCTTTACCTCTCCTTCCCTTCTTTCCTCTCTCCTTTTTTCTCATGGCTTTAAATACTGCTATGGACTGAATTGCATCCCCCCCAAATTCATATGTTGAACTCCTACACCCCAGTGTGATGGTATTTGAAAATGGGGCCTATGGAAAGTGATTAGGTTTAGACTCAGTAATGACAGTGAAAGTTTCATGATCGGATTTGTGCCCTTATAAGAATAGACACCAAAAACTCTTGTTTCTTCTCTTCCCTTCTGCCATTTGAGGACACAGAGATAAGGTGACTGTCTACAAGCCAGGAACAGAGTCCTCACCAAGGAACCAAATTTGTTGCCACCTTGATCTTGGACTTCCCAGCTTCTAGGACTATGAGAAATAAATTCCTGTTATTTAAGCCATCTGGTCTATGGTATTTTATTATGGCAGCCTGAGCAGACAAATACAAATACTATTTGTTGATAACTTGTATTTATACATCCAACCTGAATGTTTTTCCTGAACTCCAATCTCATATGTCTAATTGCATATTCAGCATCTCTACTTAGATGAGTAATAGGTGTCGCAAAATTAACATATCTCAAGCTGAACTCCCTCACCTAAAAAACATACTCCCGTAATCTACTCCATCTCAGTAACTTGCAACTCTTCTTCTAATTGATCAGGCTAAGAAACCTGGAGTTCTTTCTCTGAGAGAAAGGATTAGATGTTATATACAATCCTTCAGCAAAGCCTATAGCTCTACCTCCAAATATATATCCAGGACCCAATCACTTCTTCTTTTTTTTCAATTAAAGTTTATTGGGGTGACAATTGTTAGTAAGCTACATGGACTTCAGGGGTACAATTCTGTATTACATCATCTATAAATCCCATTGTGTGTTCACCACCCAGAGTCAGTTCTCCTTCCATCACCATATATTTGATCCCCTTTACCCTCATCTCCCACCCCCCACCGCCCTTAACCTCTGGTAACCACTAAACTACTGTCTGTGTCTATGAGTTTTTGTTTCTCATTTGTATTGCTCTTTTGTTGTTTTTGGTTTATATACCACATATCAGTGAAATCATACAGTTCTCTGCTTTTTCTGTCTGACTTATTTCACTTAGCATTATACTCTCAAGATCCATCATTGTTGTCACAAATGGTCCTATTTCATCTTTTCTAACAGCCGAATAGTATTCCATTGTGTATGTATACCACCACTTCTTTATCCATTCATCTATCGAAGGACATTTTGGTTGTTTCCATGTCTTGGCCACTGTAAATAAACCTGCAATGAACATTGGAGCATAAGTTTCTTTATGGATAAATGTTTTCAGATTTTTTTGGTAGATACCCAGGAGAGGGATTGCTGGGTCATATGGTAATTCTATTCGTAATTCTTTGAGGAACCTCCACACTGCCTTCCATAATGGCTGCACCCGTCTGCATTCCCACCAACAGTGTATGAGGGTTCCTTTTTCTCCACAGCCTCTCCAACACTTGTTACTATTTGTCTTGTTGATGATAGCCATTCTGACTGGGGTGAGGTGATATCTCATTGTGGTTTTGATTTGCATTTCTCTGATGATTAGTGATGTTGAGCATTTTTTCATATGTCTATTTGCCATTTATATGTCCTCTTTGGAGAAATGTCTCTTCAGGTCCTCTGCCCATTTTTCTATTGGGTTGTTCGTCTTTTTCCCTATTTAATTGTATGAGTTCCTTATATATATTGGATATTAGCTCCTTATCCGAGGCACTGTTTGCAAAAATCCTCTCCCATTCAGTTGGTTGCCTCTTTATTTTGTCAATGGTTTCTTTTACTGTGCAGAAGCTTTTAAGTATGAGTTAGTCCAATTCATTAATTTTAGCTTTTACTTCCTTTGTCTTTGGAGTCAAATTCATAAAATGCTGTTTGAACCCAAGGTCCATAAGTTTAGTACCTATGTTTTCTTCTATGCAGTTTATTGTTTATGCTTAAGTCTTTGATCCATTTTGAATTAATTTTGGTACATGGTGACAGATAGCAGTCCAATTTCATTTTTTGCACGTGGCTTTCCACTTCTGCCAGCATCGTTTATTGAAGAGGGTGTCTTTTCTCCATTGTATGTTTTTCGCTTGTTTGTCAAAAATTATCTGTCCATATTTATGTGTGTTTATTTATGGGTTCTCAGTTCTATTCCATTGGTATACGTGTCTGTTTTTCTGCCAATACCATGCTGTTTTGATGATTGTAGCCCTGTAGCACAAGCCAAAGTCAGGAAGTGTGATACCTCCATTATTGTTCTTTTTCCTTAAGATTGCTTTGGCAATTCGGGGTCTTTTGTGGTTCCAAACAAATCTGATGATTTTTTGTTCTATTTCTTTAAAATATGCCATTGGGATTTTGATGGGGATTGCATTGAATCTGTATATTGCTTTGGGTAATATGGCCATTTTAACTATGTTGATCCTTCCAATCCATGAGCATGAAATGTCTTTCCATTTCATTGTGTCTTCTTCAATTTATTTTAAAAATGTCTTATAGTTTTCAGCATGTAGGTCTTTCACATCCTTGGTTAACTTTGTTCTTAAGTATTTTATTCTTTTTGCTGCAATTGCAAAAGGAATTGTTTTTTGTATTTCTTTTTCTGAGATTTCATTGTTAGTATATAGGAAAGCAATGAACTTTTGTACGTTGATTTTGTAGCTGGTAACCTTACTGTATTCATTGATTGTTTCTAATAGCTTTTTGGTGGAGTCTTTAGGGTTTTCTATATATAGCATCATGTCATCTGCAAAGAGTGACAATTTAACTTCTTCATTCCCAATTTGGATGGCTTTTATTTCTTTCTCTTACCTGATTGCTCTGGCAAGGACTTCCAACACTATGTTGAAAAGCAGAGGTGATAGCAGACAGCCCTGTCATGTTCCTGAGCATAGAGCAAAGGGCTTCAGTTTTTCACAATTAATTATGAGATTAGCTGAGGGTTTGTCTTATATGGCCTTTATTATATTAAGGTATTTTCCTTCTATACCTATTTTATTAAGTGTTTTAATTATACATGGATGTTGCATCTTGTCAAACGCTTTTTCTGCATCAATTGATATAATCATATGATTTTTGTCCTGTATTTTGTTTATGTGATGTATCACATTGATGGATTTGCGTATGTTGAACCATCCTTGTGCCCTGGGGATGAATGCCACATGGTCGTGATGAATAATCTTTTAAATGTATTGCTGTGTTCACTTTGCAAGAATTTTGTTTAGGATTTTTGGTGCCTGTATTCATCAGAGATATTGGTCTGTATTTTTCTTTTTTTGTGTTGTCTTTACAGGTTTTGGTATCAGGGTAATGTTGACCTCATAAAATGAGTTAGGGAGTACTGTCTCTTCTTCAATTTTTAGGAAGAGTTTGAGCAGGATTGGTATTAGATTTTCTTCGAAGATTTGGTAGAATTCACTAGTGAAGCCATCTGGTCCAGGACTTTTGCTTTTGGGAAGGTTTTGGATGACTGGTTCAATTTCATTACTGGTGATTGATCTACTTAGATTTTCCAATTCCTCATGGTGCAGCCTAGGAAGGCTATATGTTTCTAAGAACTTGTCCATTTCCTCTAGGTTATTGAATTTGGTGGTATATAGTCCTTCGTAGCATTCCTGGATGATCCTTTGTATTTCTGTGGTCCGTGATAACTTCCCCTTTTTCATTACTGATTTTGTTAATTAGTGTCTTCTCTCTTTTTATCTTAGTGAGTCTAGCCAAGGGTTTGTCAATTTTGTTAATCTTTTCAAAGAACCAGCTCTTTGTCGCATTAATTTTTTATATTGTCTGTTGGTTCTCTATTTCATTTAGTTCTGCTCTGATTTTTGTTATTTCCTTTCTTCTGCTGAGCTTGGGTTTCACTTGTTCTTATTTTACTAGTTCTTTAAGGTGTAACATGAGGTTATTTATTTGGGATTTTTCTTGTTTCTTGAGATAGGTCTGAAATGACATAAATTTTCCTCTTAAAACTGTTTTCTCAAGACTTCCGGAAAAATGGCGGCATGTGGTGAGCCTCTGTAAAATTCCCCTGGAATTTACAACGAATCGCACAACAAAAACTCCACAAAGGACTCCCTGCACAGCAGACAGGCAAGAAGAAGAGGCCCACTACTGACTGAAATCACCTACAGGTGGGAGATTCGCGCAAGTGGAGGGAGGAGGAAAGGGAGAAGTGCACGGAGACGGAGCCGTGCGGGCGGAGGACGCAGACCTAGCTCAGTGCTCCAAGCTCGCTGCTTCCCGAAACTACCGCAGCTGCGAGTGAAGGAAGACCTCGGACTGCTAGGGCTCTGCTTGTGGCCCACAGGGCTGAGGGGACAGCATATACCACGGCTGAACCCAAAGCTCACGGCAGAGACCTCGGAGAAAATGACACATTAGATGAAATGGATATCATTGACATTTATAGAGCACTTCATCCTAAAACATCAGACTATACATTCTTTTCTAGTGTACATGGAACATTCTCAAGGATAGACCATATATTGGGACATAAAATCAGTCTCAACAAATTTAAGAAGATTGAAATCATACCATGCATATTCTCTGATCACAAGGCTTTGAAATTGGATATCAACTGTAAAAAGAAAGCCGGAAAAAACACAAATACATGGAGATTAAACAACATACTTTTAAAGAAGGACTGGGTCAAAGAAGAAATTAGAGGAGAGATCAAAAGATACATAGAAACAAATGACAATGAAAATACATCCTACCAAAATTTTTGGGATGCAGCAAAAACAGTTTTAAGAGGGTAATTTATCTCATTACAGGCCTATCTCAAGAAACAAGAATAACCTCATGTTACACCTTAAAGAACTAGAAAAAGAAGAACAAGTAAAACCCAAGGTCAGCAGAAGAAAGGAAATAATAAAAATTAGAGCAGAACTAAATGAAATAGAGAACAAAAAGACAATAGAAAAAATTAATGTGACAAAGAGCTGGTTCTTTGAAAAGATTAACAAAATTGACAAACCCTTGGCTAGACTTACTAAGATAAAAAGAGAGAAGACAATGATTAACAAAATCAGAAACGTAAAAGGGGAAGTTCTCACGGACACCACAGAAATACAAAGGATCATCCAAGAATACTATGAAGGACTATATACCACCAAATTCAACAACCTAGAAGAAATGGACAAGTTCTTAGAAACATACAGCCTTCCAAGGCTAAACCATGAAGAACTGGAAAATCTAAACACACCGATCACCAGTAAGGAAATTGAATCAGTCATCCAAAACCTTCCCAAAAGCAAAAGTCTGGGACCAGAAGGCTTCACTAGTGAATTCTACCAAACCTTCAAACAGGATCTAATACCAATTCTGCACAAACTCTTCCAAAAAATTGAAGAAGAGACAGTACTCCCTAACTCATTTTATGAGGCCAACATTACCCTGATACCAAAACCTGGTAAGGACAGCACAAAAAAAGAAAACTACAGACCAATATCTCTAATGAATACCGATGCAAAAATCCTAAATAAAATTCTAGCAAATCGAATACAACAATGCATTAAAAAGATTATTCATCACGACCAAGTGGGGTTCATCCCCGGGGCACAAGGATGGTTCAACATCTGCAAATCCATCAATGTGATACATCACATAAACAAAATAAAGGACAAAAATCATATGATTATATCAATTGATGCAGAAAAAGCATTTGACAAGATACAACATCCATTTATGATTAAAACACTTAATAAAATGGGTATAGAAGGAAAATACCTTAACATAATAAAGGCCATATATGACAAGCCCTCTGCTAATCTCATAATTAATGGAGAAAAACTGAAGCCCTTTGCTCTACGTTCAGGAACACGACAGGGATGTCCCCTATCACCTCTGCTTTTCAACATAGTGTTGGAAGTCCTTGCCAGAGCAATCAGGTAAGAGAAAGAAATAAAAGGCATCCAAATTGGGAATGACGACGTTAAATTATCACTCTTTGCAGATGACATGATGCTATATATAGAAAACCTTAAAGACTCCACCAAAAAAACAATCAACGAATACAGTAAAGTTGCCGGCTACAAAATCAACGCACAAAAGTCAATTGCCTTCCTATATACTAACAATGAGATCTCAGAAAAAGAAATACAAAAAACAATTCCTTTTGCAATTGCAGCAAAAAGAATAAAATACCTAGGAATAAACTTAACCAAGGATGTGAAAGACCTATATGCTGAAAAGTATAAGACATTTTTGAAAGAAATTGAAGAAGACACAAAGAAATGGAAAGACATTCCGTGCTCATGGATTGGAAGAATCAACATAGTTAAAATGGCCATATTACCCAAAGCAATATACAGATTCAATGCAATCCCCATCAAAATCCCAATGGCATATTTTAAAGAAATAGAACAAAAATCATCAGATTTGTTTGGAACCACAAAAGACCCGAATAGCCAAAGCAATCTTAAGGAAAAAGAACAATAATGGAGGTATCACACTTCCTGACTTTGGCTTGTACTACAGGGCTACAATAATCAAAACAGCATGGTATTGGCAGAAAAACAGACACATAGACCAATGGAATAGAATTGAGAACCCAGAAATAAAACCACATAAATATGGACAGATAATTTTGACAAAGAAGCTAAAAACATACAATGGAGCAAAGACAGCCTCTTCAATAAATGGTGCTGGGAGAATTGGATAGCCACGTGCAAAAGAATGAAACTGGACTGCTATTTGTCACCATGTACCAAAATTAATTCAAAATGGATCAAAGACTTAAGCATAAGACCTGACACAATAAACTGCATAGAAGAAAACATAGGTACTAAACTTATGGACCTTGGGTTCAAAGAGCATTTTATGAACTTGACTCCAAAGGCAATGGAAGTAAAAGCTAAAATAAACGAATGGGACTATATGAAACTTAAAAGCTTCTGCACAGCAAAAGAAACCATTGACAAAATAAAGAGGCCACCAACTGAATGGGAGAAGATTTTTGCAAACAGTGCCTCCGATAAGGGGCTAGTATCCAGAATATACAAGGAACTCATGCAACTCAACAACAAAAAAACAAACAACCCAATTGAAAAATGGGCAGAGGACTTGAAGAGACATTTCTCCAAAGAGGACATACAAATGGCAAATAGACATATGAAAAAATGCTCAACATCACTAATCATCAGAGAAATGCAAATCAAAACCACAATGAGATATCACCTCACCCCAGTCAGAATGGCTATCATCAACAAGACAAATAGTAACAAATGTTGGAGAGGCTGTGGAGAAAAAGGAACCCTCATACACTGTTGGTGGGAATGCAGACTGGTGCAGCCGTTATGGAAGGCAGTGTGGAGGTTCCTCAAAGAATTACGAATAGAATTGCCATATGACCCAGCAATCCCTCTCCTGGGTATCTACCCAAAAAATCTGAAAACATTTAGAGATAAAGACACGTGTGCTCCAATGTTCATTGCAGCTTTGTTTACGGTGGCCAAGACATGGAAACAACCAAAATGTCCTTTGATAGATGAATGGATAAAGAAGTTGTGGTATATATACACAATGGAATACTATTCGGCGGTAAGAAAAGATGATATAGGAACATTTGTGACAACATGGATGGATCTTGAGAGAGTAATGCTGAACGAAACAAGTCAGACAGAAAAAGCAGAGAACCATGTGATTTCACTGATATGTGGTATATAAACCAAAAACAACAAAAGAACAAGACAAACAAATGAGAAACAGAAACTCATAGACACAGACAATAGTTTAGTGGTTGGCAGAGGGTAAGGGGCGGGGGTGGGGGTGGGAGATGAGGGTAAGGGGGATCGAATATATGGTGATGGAAGGAGAACTGACTCTGGGTGATGAACACACAATGGGATTTATAGATGATGTAATACAGAATTGTACACCTGAAATTTATGTAATTTTACTAACAATTGTCACCCCAGTAAATTTAATTAAAAACAAAAAAAAAACACACACACAAAAAAACTGTTTTCTCAGAATCGCCAAAATTTTAGTAGGATGTATTTTTATTGTCATTTGTTTCTATGTATCTTTTGATCTCTCCTGTAACTTTTTGTTTGACCCAGTCGTTCTTTAGAAGTATGTTCTTTAATCTCCATGTATTTGTGTTTTTCTGGCTTTCTTTTTGCAGTTGATATCAAATTTCAAAGCCTTGTGATCAGAGAATATGCTTGGTATGATTTCCATCTTCTTAAATTTGCTGAAGCTGATATTATTTCCCAATATATGGTCTAACGTTGAGAACGTTCCATGAACACTAGAAAAGAATATATAGTCAGATGTTTTAGGATGAAGTGCTCTATAAATGTCAATTATGTCCATTTCATCTAATGTGTCATTTAGGGCTACTATTTCGTTATTTATTTTCTGTTTGGATGATCTATCCATAGCTGTCAATGATGTATTTAAGTCCCCTAGTATAATTGTGTTTTGGTCAATTTCTCCCTTTAGTTCTGTTAGTAGTTGCTTGGTGTATTTCGGTGCTCCCTGATTGGGGGCATAAATATTGATGACGGTTATGACTTCTTGTTGTACAGTCCCCTTCACCATTATGAAATGTCCATGTTTATCTCTTGTTATCTTTTTCACCTTGAAGTCTGTTTCATCTGATATCATTATGGCTACACCTGATTTTCTCTGGGTACCATTTGCTTGGAGTGTCAATTTCCACCCTTTCACTTTGAGTCTATGCTTGTCCTTGTAGCTGAGATGTGTCTCTTGGAGACAGCATATGGGTGGGTTTAGTTTTTTGATCCAATCTGCTACTCTGTGCCTTTTTATTGGTGAGTTCAGTCTATTTACATTTAGGGTGATTATTGATATATGAGGATTTCCTGTCATTCTATCTTTAGTTTTCTGGTAAGGCTGTGTCTCCATTGTTTCTTTGCCTTTTTGTTGTTGTCTATTATTTCTGTGTGGTGGTATTCTACGATGTTTCCCTCTGTTTCTTCTTTTATTTCAGTATATATTTCAATTCTGGATTTATTTTGAGTGGTTACCCTTAAGTTTATGTAAAAGAAAGCTTGAGATTTAGAGTATTCCATTTTCTTCAGCACGCTTACTTTCTCCATTCCCATATTCCGGTTCAGGCCTTTACTCTCCCCCTTTTTGAGTTTTGGTTGCCACAAATTGTCCCTGTTGATGGTGGTAGAATAGCCTCCTTTAGTATTTCTTGTAGTGCAGGTCGTGTATTAGAAAACTCCCTCAGCTTCTGTATGTCTGGAAAGGTCTTTATTCCTCCTTCATATCTAAAGGATATCTTTGCTGGATAGATTATTCTTGGCTCATGATTTCTCTCTTTCAATAGTTTCAATATTTGGTTCCACACTCCTGGCTTGTAGAGTTTCTGCTGAAAAATCTGATGATAATCTGATGGGCTTTCCTTTGTAGGTTACCGTCTTCTTTTCCTTGGCTGCTTTCAGGATTCTTTCTTTGTCATTGATTTTAGACAGCTTCAATACAATGTGACTTGGACAAGGCCTGTGGGGATTGAGATAATTAGGTTCTATTTGTTTCTTGGATTCGGGGGTCCAGTTCTGTCTACAAATTTGGGAAGTTCTCATCGACAACTTGTGTGAATATATTCTCTGTTCTCTTCTCTCTTTCTTCTCCTTCTGGTATGCCCATTATTCTTATATTGCTCTTTCTGATGGAGTCAGAAAGTTCTTGTAGAGTTCTTTCATTTCTTTGAAGTCTCAAGTGTGTTTCTTCTTCCATCTGTGTCATTTCCAGGTTTCTACCTTCGATGTCATTGATTCTTTCCTCCATCTGGTCAACTCTATTACCTAAGGTGGTTATTTCATTTTTAATTTCTTCTATTGAGTTCTTAATCTCCAGAAATTCTATTTGGTTCTTTTTTAAAATTTCAATCTCTTTCGTAAAATGCTCATGTTGTTCTTTGATTGTGTTTCTGAGTTCATTAAACTGCCTTCCTGTGTTGTTTTGCATCCCATTGAGTTTTTTTCAGAACAGCAATCTTGAATTTTGTATGATTTAAGTCACATATTTCCATGTCTCTAAGTTCCTTTTCTGGAGACTTTTCCCTTTCTTTCTGAGGTGTCTTGTTGCCTTGGTTATTCATGACAATTACTGATTTATTATTTGTCTTCCTAGACATCTACAAGGGTGTCTTCTGCAACAGGTTGATACGAAGTGGTTTTTCTTTTGTTTTCCAGCTCTTGTTGGTAGAATGTTTTATTTTCTCTCCGACTGTAGCCTTTTATTTCTCTCTCACACGGTAGTGCTATGTTTCCTCTTCCCTATTCCAGCTTCTCACACAATGGGGGGATTCCCTGGGAGACGATCTACTGCTCTATTAATAATTTACCTGTGTCACAGGGCACAGTGTCTGTTTGAGTATGAGGACAGCTTTTTAACTTCCAAAGCTCTTCCTGCACCAGATTCAGAGCCAGTATGTGTCAGCAGTTCTGTTTACTCCTGTAGGGAACCGCCCAGATAGGTGGGCCAGGGGCGGGGTGAGTTGTGATTAGTGGCCCAGAGAAATGGTGGTGTCCGCCACCATAGCTGGTCCTGCTTCCACAGCTCCCTCCCCTTTGCCAGAACTAGTTGGGCTGCGAATCTGTGTCTGCAGTCCACAGTTCTCAGAACAGCAAATATTCTGTTCTTTTGATCTGACACTGCTACTGTTCCGCTTCTATAACCGGACAGGTGGGGGCAGGGCCAGTTCTTGGAGAGAAGGGAGGGGGTGGCTGTTTTCAGTGCCTAAGGCTTCAGTTCTCTGCTCGGCAGTGAGAGCTTAAACCACCATTTTCAGCCTTCTTTCCTCAGTCTTTTCTCTGAGGTCTCTGCCATGAGCGTTGGGTTCAGCCCTGTTATATGCTGCCCCCCATCCCTGTGGGCTATAAGCGGAGCCCTAGCAGTCTGAGTTCTTCCCTCTCCCACAGCTGCGGTAGTTCCTGTATACAGCGAGCTTGGAGCACTGAGCTATGTCTGAATCCTGCGCCCGGGCGGCTCAGTCCCCGCACTTCTTCCTTCCCTCCACCCCTGCTCGCGTGACTCCCCCACCTTTAGGTGAATTCAGTAGTGGGCTTCTTCGTCTTGCCTGTCTGCTGTGCAGAGAGTCCTTTGTGTAGTTATTGTTGTTTGATTAGTTGTAAATTCCAGGGGAGCTTTACGGAGGCTTACCTCACACCACCATTTTGATCCGGAAGTCCAGTTTTGGATTTTTTTTTTTGAGTGGTTACCCTTAAATTTATGTAAAAGTAATTTTGATCTTTAGAATATTCTATTTTCCTCAGCATCCTTACTTTCTCCATACCCATGTTCTGGTTCCCGCCTTTATTCTTCCCCCTTTTGTGGTTTGGTTGCCAGAAATTGTCCCTGTTGATGGTGGTCGAATAGCCTCCTTTATTGTTTCTGGTAGTGCAGGTCGTGTATTAGAAAATTCCGTCAGCTTCTGTATGTCTGGAAAGGTCTTTATTCCTCCTTCATATCTAAAGGATATCTTTGCTGGATATATTATTCTTAGCTCATAATTTCTCTTTCAATAGTTTGAATATTTGGTTCCACTCCCTCCTGGCTTGTAGAGTTTCTTCTGAGAAATCTGATGATAACCTAATGGGCTTTCCTTTGTAGGTTACTGTCTTCTTTTCCCTGGCTGCCTTTAGGATTCTTTCTTTGTCATTGATTTTTGACAGTTTCAATTCAATGTGCCTTGGAAAAGACCTGTTTGGGTGAAGTAATTAGGTTTTCTATTTTCTTTTTGGTTTCGAGGATACATTTCCTTCCACAAGTTTGGGTAGTTCTTATCAACTATTTGTTTGAACATACTCTCTTTTCCCTTCTCTCTTTCTTCTCCTTCTGGTATGGCCATTATTCTTATTTTGCTCTTTTTGATAGAGTCAGAAAGTTCTTGTAGAATTCTTTCATTTCTTTTAAGTCTCAAGTCTCTTTGTTCTTCTATTTGTGTCATTTGCAGATTTGTATTCAATGTCACTGATTCTTTCCTCCATCTGGTCAATTCTACTACCTAAGCTGGTTATTTCGTTCTTAATTTCTTCTATTGAGTTCTTAATCTCCAGAAATTCTCTCTCTCTATTTTTTTACATTTCAATCTCTTTCGTAAAATGCTCATGTTGTTCTTTGATTGTGTTTCTGAGTTCATAAACTGCCTGTCTGTGTTTTCTTGCATCTTGTTGAGTTTTTTCAGAACTGCAATCTTGAATTCTGTCATTTAAGTAACAGATTTCCATATCTTTAAGTTCATTTTCTGGAGACTTTTCACTTTCTTTCTGAGGTATCTTGTTGCCTTTGTTATTCATGACTATTAATGGTTTATTATTTCTCTTCCTGGATGTCTACCGGGTTGTGTTCTGCAACATGTTGATAGGAAGTTGTCTTTGTTTTGTTTGCAGTAAGTGTTGGTACAATGTTTTATTTTCTCTCTTACTGTAGCCTTTTATTCTCTCCCACACTGTATTGTTATGTTTTCTCTGCACTATTTCAGCTTCTCACACAATGGGGGGATTCCCTGGAAAGTGGGCTTCTCCTCTGTTAACAATTAGCCTTGTCATAGGATCCTGGGTGTGTTTGGGAATGCGGAGAGCTTTTGAAGTTCCAAAGCTCTTCCTGCACCAGGTTCAGAGCCCATATGTTTCAGCAGTTCTGTTTACTCCTGCAGGGATCCGCCCAGATAGGTGGGCACAGGGGCGGGTTGGGTTGTTAGAGGTGGTCCAGAACAATGGCGGTGACCTCTACCACAGCCAGTCCTACTTCCACAGCTCCCTTCCCTTTGCTGGAACAAGATGGGCTGCAAGTCCATGTCTGTGGACTGCAATTCTCAGAACTGCAAATATTCTGTTCTTTTGATCTGACCCTGCTATTTTCCACTTCTGGAACTGTGCAGATTGTGGTGGGATGAGCTCTCGGTGGGTAGGGAGGGGGCCGCTGTTTTCAGTGCCTAAGGCTTAGCAGTTCTCTGCTTAGCAGTGAGGGCTGAAACCACTGTTTTCAGCCTTCTTCCCTCAATCTTTGCTCTGAGGTCTCTGCTGTGAGCATGGGTTCAGCGGTGTTATATGTTGTCCCCTAAGCTCTGTGGGCCATAAACGGAGCCCCAGCAGTCCGAGTTCTTTCATCTACTGCAGCTGCGGTAGTTCCGGGATGCAGCGAGCTCGGAGCACTGAGCTAGGTCTGTGTCCTGTGCCCTGCAGCCCCGTCTCTGCAATTCTCCCTTCCCTCCTCCCCTGCTTGTGCAATTTTCCCACCTTTAGGTTATTTCTGTAGTATGCCTCTTAGTCTTGCCTTTCTGCTGCACAGGGAGTTCTTTGTGGAGTTATAGTTGTTCAATTTGTTGTAATTTTCCAGAGGCTCACCTCACGCCGCCATTTTTATGACGTCACTATTATTTTGTTTTCAAAAGTAGTAATATTGTTAAACAGGAGCCCTAACTAGCAAAAATTATATTCTAAGTCTGATAATTTTCACAGGCTATATAATGCTGGTGCAAAGGGTTTTGGAATCTGCAAAGAGGGTTAATTAATTAATTAATTAATTAATTTTTATTTTTTTATTAAATTTATTTAGGTGACAATTGTTCGTAAAATTACATACATTTCAGGTGTACAATTCTGTATTACATCATCTATAAATCCCATTTATAACAACATTTTGGTGTATTTCCGTGTTCCCTTTCAAAATTTGAAAATTGATTATTCGTATAGGACCTATGAATGTTCTCTATTCGTCACCTACCAGAACGACTTATTACTCTCCGTTAATGGATAACAGAGTTTACTGTAAGTGCCTTTTCATGACCATTTTTTCACTTTTCCCATAAAGACTACATCTGCTGACCTCCAGGGTTTAATAAAATGTCTCTCTCATTAGCTCAAGCAACTCAATCTCTGTCTAAATGGAATTTCAGTAAGGATAGCTACCGACTGAATATCAGCCAGTCTTTCCAAATAACATGGACTCAAATGCTTATAGGAACACTTCATTTTAGTAGTCAGACACAGAATATATACCTAGAATGATTATAGACTATTATAGCCCCTACTTGAGACCATTATGAGAAGAATTCAAGCTCTGGCCTCCTGAAAAAAATACAGCTGAAATTCACCTGTATCCACAGTCCATTTTAATACAGTTTTATCATGACGTGGGTCACAAAACAAAGATCAGTGAAGGATTCACAGACTCAGAACATTTCAGAGTCTGGAGACAAGTGGTTAAGTGTTTATTCAGTTCAATTGTCCTGGTTTATAAATGAGGAAACTGAGGTGAGAAGAGGTTACAGCTTAGCAAATGTCAGTTACAGACAGAGCTTGAAGTGGTACCTGGGACTGCAGTACTTTCCACAAGGGCAGGTGCTCATCTCTCCATGACCTTCCTGTGGGAGAATCTCCTCATTGACTGGGCTTTGGATCTCATGTTCTTGAAGGGCCTCTGTAACTCTTATGTTATACTTGTATGATATGCCTTCACTGCCTCAGTAGGTCTGTGCGTTTGATAGGTGTTTTAGCACTGGCTTGGGCCTCCAGGCTCCAGGTGAGCTCTATGGGTGCAGGAAGGTTGTCTGTCTGTAGTCTGTGTTTTCAGACTATGCCTTGTGCCTCCCAGGAGCTCAATGAATCTTAGTTTCCTTCCTTTCTGTTGCAGAATGTATTTATTTGATTGAAGTGATGGGGTTAGGGAGGTGGGTGGGTAATTGAAGGAGGGAGATTGTCAGTGACCATGTAGTCCACCAAGTATGGGAGGGTAAGAGAAAAAAGAAATGCCAGGAGGGGATGGGAGAGTAAGTGAAATGAAAGACAAAGAATGGAGGAAAAGATGGAAAAGAATCATATTTAAAAGCACAAATCTGATTCCTGTTTAAATGCAAGCATGAGTCCAGAGTGTGTCACATGTTCAGCCTGTGCCTGTGCTTATGCAAATTGATTAAAAAGAGGGAGGAGAGGGACAATGGGTCCAGATGGAAGTGCTCTCAAAGATCCCTTAGAGTCCCTTCCTTTCTCAGAGGTGTTTGGAGTAAAGTATGGATTCCATTTGTGCTGCTGCTGTAAGAAAGAACAGGCTTTTGCCTTGAGCAGTCACAGGGAGGCAGTTTTCACTACAGAACCAGATGGGGTTTCATCACCCACACAGTGCAGGCGGGGTCATTCCTGTTATATTAGCCTAGCAAGTGTCCAGGGACCCAGTTTGCTGTTGTTCCTTCATTTTCTTGTGGAAACCTCTCAGAAGTACTAATTTTACCCTTAACCAGAGTCTCGGGGCAGCCCAGACACCCTACCTGCCTCTTGTGGGCTCAGAGTGCTCCAGGAAGCAGAGAGGCAGTGGGCAGTGGGGCTTCCCTTCCTCAGCTGGTGCTCTGAGTCGGAGAGCAGGTAATCTTGAATGCAAGCTCGTCGGGTGATGGTGGCAGCCTCTGCTGGAGCTTTGTCCCTGCTTCCCAAGTAAACACCTTGGAACCTGGACAAGTTGGGGTTGGGGCCAAAACACCCATGGTGCTTGGAGAGTCAACTCTTCAGAGTCCCTGGCATCATGCCAAGCCAGATCAGCCTGCTGTGTGCAGGAAGTACTGAACATTTTGAGTCTTAAAGAGGGAACCTGGAACAATTCCAAGATTACACTTAATACATCTACTGGGAGCTACAGAGAAGGGGGACTGGGGGAAACTGAAAAAATAACCCTTACAGGGCCAGGAGAGCACACAGCATCAGCAGACACAGGCAATAAGTAAGAATAACAATCATCCTTAACTCAGGGAGCACATACATGTTCCATAGCTCATTTATACACACGATCATGGATGGATGAGTGGGCAAATTTGCATTTTGCAGGTGACAAACAGATTCAGATTAGTGAAGTTCATTAGAAAGCATTCAGCATAGAGCACTTGCTACATGCCAGGCGCTGTCTAGACCCTGGGAAGACATGGCCCCCTTGTTTTAGGAGCTCACTGTCTAGCCAGGAATATGTAATTAATAAGTGATTGTGTAGTGTGATAAGTTCTCTGTTTGAACCGATTACAGAAGACTCTGGAAGACAGAAAAGAGAAACTGACGACAAGCAAGAGGACGCCAGTGTGACTTGCCGGAGGTTGTAAGAATTAGCCCTGGAACGGTTGGTCATCCCTTCTGCATCGTGCCTTTCTCCTGATCAGGAAAGTCCCTCTTCTGTTTCCCTCCCCCACATCTACCCTTCAGTTACTGCCAATTCATTCCTGAAGTTCTGCTGCTGCCGTGTTCCCCCGAAAATAAGACCTAACGGAAAATAAGCCCTAGTATGATTTTTCAGGATGACATCCCCTGAACATAATAAGCCCTAATGCATGTCTTTTGGAGGAAAATGAATAGAAGATCCGGTCTTATTTTCAGAGAAACATGGTATCAAGACTTTACCTTTCAGCTTTAGGCTATATTAGCTGTTTAAATTTAAATGTTCCATGGAAAGGATACATTCGTGCGTAAAGGATAAGAGAGTAAGCATTCATGGGGGTGGGGGGATAAGAAGCGTTCCGGGGGTTTGTGTGGGATAAGAAGTTGATTAGGCAGAGGAGAAAGGAGAAGAGAACCAGGAACAGGACTGCTAGCAGGAAACGTTGCCTTTGCAATGTCGCTTTCCTCCCGATAGCACATCCCTATATCAATATGCAAATAAGTAAACCATATGTATTGCATGTATACATATACATGCATGAGTGCTTCTGTGTACACACAAACATACACACTGACACCCCCCACACATGCGTGCATGCGCACACACATACATAGTCTTTAAATCTGTCACCAAAATGGGATGCAAAATTGTTGCCAGTGCTTCTTACACTAACCGATTCTGTCGGGATGTTTGCCTGACATTTGTGAGCTTGAGCCATCATGTAACTTGACAGCTGTATGTTCCGAATTTTATTAAAATTCTGCCTTGTTCAGAGTCTTATTTCTTTAAGGCTTTATCTAATTGTTTTGGGCCACAGGGCCTACCACTTTGACCATGTGAAAAGATATAAATTTCGCCAAGTAATTGAGGGGAAGTAATAAACTAATGTATAATAAATAGTAAAGAATTTTGATGGCCTGTGTCCTAGTGGAAGAAGAATGGCTCATAAGAATAATTATTTTTTGCAAGGTATATTTATGTTCTCCTGTCTACAAATGCTGTTGGGCATTTAGATATAATCACCGGAAGTCCAGGCAATTTTACATGAAGCCCAAACATCTGGAATGTTGATTGAGAAATGTGATTTTTAGCAGACCACTGAGTTCCAGGTGACAACCTGTATGCCATTCATAACTTCTGGGAAGGCATCTGTGATTCTTCTGTGTAATTCAGCTGGTCCTGCTTGATAACTCCAGAGTACTATACATGTGAATTTACTTGTCCCTCTCTCCCCACAGGATGGGATCACTGTGCGGGATGTGATATATCTTATTCACCTTTTTTACTTCCAGATATTTGTTGATGAATGAATGAATGAAGTGCCTACCATGCACTTCTGCACATATGAACCTAATGTAGTGCCTTGCATAGAGAAGAAACAAATATTGAATGAACATCAACATTTGTGAGTAGAAAGATTCAGATCAGCTGTGTTGCGTTACAGTTTTTTGTTTAAATGTCTCAAAGCCTAACATGTCATTTTTACACTGCTCGTCCTAGCCCAAGGGAGAACATCAATGAAAACGATGAAGACATTGAAGCGCCAGGAGAAGGGGTATGAATGCTTTGTGTTCAGTTGTGGAATGAGTCCCAGAGCCAGGGCTTGGGTTTCACTTCCCTCTTCTCTTTCCCTCCTGCAAATGTGCCTCCCTCAGCCCTTCTCTTCATATTAGAAGTCAGCTGAGTATTATATATTCCAGGGCCTCTCCATGTAAATCCACATTCCATAAATCCCAAAGCTTTTCTTCTGTTTCAGAGCAAGAGTCTCTCTCTCTCTCTCTCTCTCTCTCTCTCTCTCTCTCTCTCTCTCTCTCTCTCTCCAGCAGGCCCCTTCTTTAAGTTCAGAGAGACTAATTGTTTACCCTCCTCTATCTCTTTCTTCCCACAGGTTTATCTGATCTGGGGTATGTTCATAAACCTCCAGCTTCTCCAGAGTTTTGTATTTCCCGCCTGCTGCGGCTAGAATTTTATGGTGCTAATCAGATTTTGCTGTTTTCCTTCACACTGCGTCCCTTCCCTATCCATTCTGCCCTCTTGACTCTAATCCCCCTACCCTCACCTTCATGGTGCATGGTCCTATTAAATGGTGTCCAGTCCAATTTCTGGCACCCAATAAATCTACATTTTCAAGCTTGGGAAGCTAGACTCACCGACTGGCACCCAGATAAATGAGTCCTCCATGAGAAACCTACACTGGTCATTACTCAAGACTCCTAAGGACCCAACACAGGGTTTCCTGCCCAAGAAAGTCAAGTCCCCCTTTCCTCCCTCACCCGCTGAGAACGAAAATGCACCACAGCACGAGACTTGTCTCCATCTCCGCTCTCCCACCCCTCCACACTGATGCTCAGAGTGGTTCCCAGACTCCCACTCCCTGGACACAGCGGCTGCCACATCATTCCTCCACAGCAGCCTCTGTCAAATAAGACTTAATATCCGGCACTGCTCAGCCTGCCAGGGCTCCTGAGTGTGCAGCTGAACAAAGAACCTCCGTGCAGATGCTTCATTGTCTGAACAAGCAAAACCAACAGGGCTTCTCTTCCCAGCCTGACCGGTGGCGAATCCTCATCTTTGTGTGTGTGTGTGTGTGTGTGTGTGTGTGTGTGTAGGGGGGTGGTTCTGTTTCAACACCCTAAATGTGCACTCCATCTGATTCACAGGGGTCCTGATATTGTCTCCTGTAGGTGAGGCAAGGGGCTATGAGAGCTGGGATCATTTGAAAACAAGTTAGCTTGCTGGAAAAGGGGAGGGAAGGAGGAACAAAGAGGGCAGGCTGCTGTGGGGCAACAGAGGCTATGATCTGTGTTTCATTCAGAGGGGTGAGACCTGGAGACAGCGATCTGCAATTGAGAAGTTGGGGACTATTTGTATTTACTTATTTGTTATTTTGACTTGTGAAATTATCTCCCCCCCTTCACTCCTCCAGCCTTCTTGGCAATGTGAAAACTAATTACAATGAACCAGATCCTTTATAAGCCACCCCTAATGGTACAATGGCTCTGTTACAGTCTTTACTCTGCCCTTTCACTGGTCTATAGCTTCACATCTGATTAGGAAATAATTCTCAAAGGCAAATGTCTCTAAAATAAAGTACCTGTTTTTGGTTTCTATGGAATAAATCTGGGAACTAACAGGATGCTGTGATGGTTAATTTTATGTGGCACCTTTGCTAGACTATAGTACCCAGGTATTTAATGAAACATTAATCCAGGTGTTGATGTGATGGTATTTTTGTAAATATGGTTAACAGCTACAGTTGATTGAATTTAAATAGATTACCCTAGATAATGTGGGTGGGCCTCATCCAATCAGTTGACAGTCTTAGAGCAAAAACTGAGGTTTTCCAGAAGAGAAAATGTTCTTCCTCAAGAATGAAACATCGACTATATCAAACTTAAAAGCTTCTGCACAGCAAAACAAACCATCGACAAAATAAAGAGGCAACCAACTGAATGGGAGAAGATTTTTGCAAACAGTGCCTCCGATAAGGGGCTAGTATCCAGAATATACAAGGAACTCTTGCAAAAAAACAAACAACCCAATTGAAAAATGGGCAGAGGACCTGAAGAGACATTTCTCCAAAGACGACATACAAATGGCAAATAGACATATGAAAAAATGCTCAACATCACTAATCATCAGAGAAATGCAAATCAAAGCCACAATGAGATATCACCTCACCCCAGTTAGAATGGCTATCATCAACAAGACAAATAGTATCAAGTGTTGGAGAGGCTGTGGAGAAAAAGGAACCCTCATACACTGTTGGTGGGAATGCAGACTGGTGCAGCCACTATGGAAGGCAGTGTGGAGGTCCTCAAAAAATTACGTATAGAATTACCCTATGACCCAGCAATCCCTCTCCTGGGTATCTACCCCCAAAAAATCTGAAAACATTTATACATAAAGACACGTGTGCTCCAATGTTCATTGCAGCTTTATTTACGGTGGCAAGACATGGAAACAACCAAAATGTCCTTCGATAGATAAATGGATAAAGAAGTGGTATATATACACAATGGAATACTATTCAGCAGTAAGAAAAGATGAAATAGGACCATTTGTGACAACATGGATGGATCTTGAGATTATAATGCTAAGCGAAATAAGTAAGACAGAAAAAGCAGAGAACTGTACGAAGTCACTGATATGTGGTATATGAACCAAAAACAACAAAAGAACAAGATAAACAAATGAGAAACAAAAAATAGACACAGATAATAGTTTAGTGTTTACCAGAGAGTAAGTGGTGACGGGTGGTAGATGAGGGTAAAGGGGATCAAATATATGGTGATGGAAGGAGAACTGACTCTGGGTGGTGAACATAGAATGTGATTTTTAGATGATGTAATACAGAATTGTACACCTGAAATCTATGTAACTTTACTACCAATTGTCACCCCAATAAATTAAAGAATAATAATAATAAAAAAAATTAAAAAAAAAAAAGAATGAAGCATCAACTTCTACCTGTTTTCAGACTGCTGCCCTACTCTACACATTGCAGACTTGCCAGCTCCTATAATTCCTTTAAATACATCCCTTCATATAGAAATAAATATCTATGACTATATTTGTACCTGTATCTGTATCTATATCACCTATATTAGATCTCTATATTAATATTATTGATTCTGTCTCTCTGGAGAACCCTGGTTGATACAGGTATTTAGAAATCTTATACTGAATTGAAATTATTCACTGTGTAACTAACTTCAGGGAGGATGACTACTTTTATTTCCTTGGTCCAAAACTGTGTGGGGACAGAGCCAGGAGTGCAGTTTCCAGGCTCTCGCTCTCACGTGGAATGGTGCTTATTCAGGTAGTAAGTGGCCATCAACTGTGACTGGATGGCCATCATCTGTGGCTAGTTCACCATCAGCTGCAACCAGTGAGCCATTGGCGACTAATATAACTGCCGTGGCTATGCTAGCAGAAAATGGGAGGCTAGCAAGAATATGGAGGCTGGCAAGCGCGGATTGCAGAGATGCAGACGGCGGAGTGTGGATAGTGTGGCTCCTGCTTCCTGTGTCTCCAACCCAGCCTCCAGCAAGACTATTGTGGTATGACTCCCCTATCTATGGCTCCGTGGGTGTTCCTTTTTGGCCTCACCATATCCTGCGTTCTTATGTGGGGAGCGGGAGCTGAGACCCCGCATGAGTCCCTGTACGACACTGTCATCTCATGGTAGGAAAATAATAAATGTTCATTGACTTAACTGATAAAGAATGTGGGATATAAAACTGAAAGTAACAAAGGATCAAGACAAAGAAACAAAAACTCATAGACGCAGACAATAGTTTAGTGGTTACTGGAATGTAAGCGGTCAGGGGGGTGGTAGATGAGGGTAAGGGGGATCAAATATATGTTAATGGAAGGAGAACTGACCCTGGGTGGTGAACACACAATGTGATATATAAATGACGTATTACAGAACTGTGCATTTGAAACCTATGTAACTTTACTAACTATTGTCTCCCCAGTAAACTTTAATTAGGGAAAAAAAAGAACCCAAGGAAACCCCATATAGCTTTTCTTAACTCATGCCCCTTCGCTTTCAGCTCAAGTGGATATCTTTGTTCCCTCTTGTTCACACAGGACTGACTACTCAGGCCTACTTCGGTGTCCAGGTCTTCTCAGAACCTTCTCATAACACTGTCCAGTACTGATGCCCTCATCCTCTCTGCCGTTAAAAGCTATAAAAAAAGTCACATCTCCCACAAAGGCCTCACTGCAGAGGGTCCAGGCATGTAATCTTCTCTTGGCCCCTTAGCACTTGTACATAGCATTCCTCAGTTTTATGTTAGTTGTGCTTTTTTTTTTTTTTTTTTTTGCCTGGCATCTTTAGATAATGTTCTCCTTTTCTCATTAGCTAGTGGACCCTTTGGGGGAATCATGGCTCTAATGTTGTTGAATATTTATGGCCTTTGGAATCAGGCAGACATAGTTTGAAACCTGGTTGTCATATGAATACAAGTTTTGAGAATCTGATAAAGTCATATACCTTTTATGACCCTTCCTAATTCATAAAATGGGGTAAAGTAACTCATAGGAACATGTGAGGGATAAATAAAGCAAGTAGTTACAATTTTTTTTTTAAACATTAGCAGTAAAATACATGATTTCCCTTATGAAATTCACCGTGGAGCTGCAAAATACAAAGCAGATAAGAACTACTCTGATCAGCTCTAAGGAAACCCTCCTACTTGTGCATTGGAAAGTCTATCCTTTATCCTATTCAAGGAAATTCCTTCAGCAGGTCTTTCTCTCTCTGTCTCCTGTGTCAACATGTAACACTGCTCTACTGCACCATTCATGCTAACCTGAAACATGATGGAATAGTTCTTAAACCAAGCAACCAACCCAACCATCTTCCTTCACTCCACACCACCCTGCAGTTGCCACCCCATTCTTGTCTTCTTTACAGCAAAACTCACTGACAGTGTGGTCTACACACTCTTTCGCCATAATCTCACCTCCTGTTATTTTCTTTTAATTAAAATTTATTGGGTGACAATGGTTAGTAAAGTTACATGGATTTCAGAGGTACAATTAGGTATTACATCATCTATAAATCACATTGTGTGTTCACCACCCAGCGTCAGTTCTCGTTCCATCACCGTACATTTGACCTCATTTACCATTATCTACCACCCCATTCCTCCTTTACCTCTGGTAAACTATTTAGTGGTTTACCCCACTAAACTATTGTCTATGACTATCAGTTTTTGTTCCTTTGTTACTTTCAGTTTTACATCCCACATATCAGTGAAATCATATGGTTCTTGACTTTTTCTGTCTGACTTATTTCACTTACCATAATAATCTCAAGTCACAAATGGCACTATTTATTCTTTTCTTATGACAGAGTAGTATTCCATTGTGTATATATATCACATCTTCTTTATCCATTCATCTATCGAAGGACACTTTGGTTGTTTCCATGCCCTGGCCACCATAAATAAAGCTGCAATGAACATTGGAGCACACGTGTCTTTATGTATAAATGTTTTCAGATTTTTTGAGTAGATACCCAGGAGAGGGATTGCTGGGTCATATGGTAATTCTTAAAATTTTGAGGAACTTCCACACTGCCTTCCATAACGGCTGCACCAATGTGGATTCCCACCAACAGTGTATGAGGGTACCTTTTTCTCCACAGCCTCTCCAACACTTGTTACTATTTGTCTTGTTGATGATAGCCATTATAAACGGTGTGAGCTAAAATAAATGAATGGGACAATATCAAACTAAAAGACTTCTGCACAGCAAAAGAAACCATCAACAAAATAAAGAGGCAACCAATTGAATGGGAGAAGATATTTGCAAACAACACCGGAGATAAGGGGCTAATATCCAAAATATATAAGGAATTCATACAACTCACCACAAAAACCCAAACAATCCAATTAAAAAATGGGCAGAGGGGAGACCGGAAAAATGGCGGCGTGAGGTGAGCCTCTGTAAGGCTCCCCTGGAATTTACAAAGAATCGAAAAACAAAAACTCCACAAAGGACTCCCTGCACAGCAGACGGGCAAGACGAAGAGGCCCACTACCGACTGAAATCACCTACAGATGGGAGATTCGCGTGAGTGGAGGGAGGAGGAAAGAGAGAAGTGTGGAGATGGAGCTGCGCGGGCGCAGGACGCAGACCTAGCTCAGTGCTCCGAGCTTGCTGCTTCGCAGAACTACCTCAGCTGCGGGAGAGGGAAGAACTCGGTCTGCTAGGGCTCCGCCAGGGCTCCACAGGGCTGAGGGGACAGAATATAACACGGCTGAACCCAAAGCTCAGCGCAGAGACCTCGGAGAAAAGACTGAGGGAAAAAGGCTGAAAACGGTGGTTTAAGCCCGCACTGCCAAGCAGAGAATGGAGCCTTAGGCACTGAGACTAGCCGCCCCCTCCCTCCCCTCCCAGAGCTCGCCCCACCCCCACCTGCCCGGTGCTAGAAGCGAAACAGTAGCAGTGTCAGATCAAAACAACAGAAAATTTGCTGTTTTGAGAACTGTGGACCGCAGACACAAATTCACAGCCCAACTAGTTCCCGCAAAGGGGAGGGAGCTGTTGAAGCAGGACTGGCTGTGGTGGTGGTTGCCGCCATTGCTCTGCCACCTCTCACAACTCACCCCGCCCCTGACCCCACCTATCTGGGCAGATCCCTGCAGGAGTAAACAGAACTGCTGAAACATACGGTCTCTGAATCAGGAGCTGGAAGAGCTTTGGAACTTCAAAAGCTCTCTGCATACGCACCGGGACACTCCGCCCTGTGACCTAGATGAACTATTAACAGAGGAGAAGCCCGTCTCCCAGGCAATCCCCCCCTTGTGTGAGAAGCTAGAGTAGTGCAGAGAAAACATAGCACTACCTTCTGAGACAGAAAAAAAAAAAGGCCTGCAGTCGGAGAAAAAGTAAAACATTCTACCAAGTACTGGAAAATAAAAAAAAAAAAGACCTCTTCCTATCAACCTGTTGCAGAAGTCACTCCTGTAGATGTCTAGGAAGAGAAATAGTAAACCAGTAATCGCCATGAATAACAAAGGCAACAAGATAGCTCAGAAAGAAAGTGAAAAATCTCCAGAAAAGGCACTTAAAGATACAGAAATATGTGACTTAAATGACAGAGAATTCAAGATTGCAGTTCTGCAAAAACTCAACGAGATACAAGAAAACACAGATAGGCAGTTAAATGAACTCAGAAACTCAATCAAAGAACAGAATGAGCATTTTACGAAAGAGATTGAAATCTTAAAAAAGAACCAAATAGAATTTCTGGAGATTAAGAACTCAATAGAAGAAATTAAGAATGAAATAACCAGCTTAGGTAGTAGAGTTGACCAGATGGAGGAAAGAATCAGTGACATCGAAGATAGAAACCTGGAAATGACACAGATGGAAGAAGAAAGAGACTTGAGGCTTAAAAGAAATGAAAGAACTCTACAAGAACTTTCTGACTCCATCAGAAAGAGCAATATAAGAATAATGGGCATACCAGAAGGAGAAGAAAGAGAGAAGGGAACAGAGAATATATTCAAACAAATTGTCGATGAGAACTTCCCAAATTTGTGGACAGAACTGGACCCTCGTATCCAAGAAGCAAATAGAACACCTAGTTACCTCAATCCCAACAGGCCTTCTCCAAGGCACATTGTATTGAAGCTGTCTAAAATCAACGACAAAGAAAGAATCCTCAAGGCAGCCAGGGAAAAGAAGACGGTAACTTACAAAGGAAAGCCCATTAGATTATCATCAGATTTTTCAGCAGAAACTCTACAAGCCAGGAGGGAGTGGAACCAAATATTCAAACTATTGAAAGAGAGAAATCATGAGCCAAGAATAATATATCCAGCAAAGATATCCTTTAGATATGAAGGAGGAATAAAGACCTTTCCAGACATACAGAAGCTGAGGGAATTTTCTAATACACGACCTGCACTACAAGAAATACTAAAGGAGGCTATTCGACCACCATCAACAGGGACAATTTGTGGCAACCAAAACTCAAAAAGGGGAGAGTAAAGGCCTGAACCGGAATATGGGAATGGAGAAAGTAAGCGTGCTGAAGAAAATGGAATACTCTAAATATCAAACTTTCTTTTACATAAACTTAAGGGTAACCACTCAAAATAAATCCAGAATTGAAATATATACTGAAATAAAAGAAGAAACAGAGGAAAACATCATAGAATACCACCACACAGAAATAATAGACAACAACAAAAAGGCAAAGAAACAATGGAGACACAGCCTTACCAGAAAACTAAAGATAGAATGACAGGAAATCCTCACATATCAATAATCACCCTAAATGTAAATGGTCTGAACTCACCAATAAAAAGGCACAGAGTAGCAGATTGGATCAAAAAACTAAACCCAACCATATGCTGTCTCCAAGAGCCACATGTCAGCTACAAGAACAACAATAGACTCGAAGTGAAAGGGTGGAAATTGACACTCCAAGCAAATGGTACCCAGAGAAAATCAGGTGTAGCCATAATGATATCAGATGAAACAGACTTCAAGGTGAAAAAGATAACAAGAGACAAAGATGGACATTTCATAATGGTGAAGGGGACTGTACAACAAAAGACATAACAGTCATCAATATTTATGCCCCCAATCAGGGAGCACCGAAATACACCAAGCAACTACTAACAGAACTAAAGGGAGAAATTGACCAAAACACAATTATACTAGGGGACTTAAATACATCATTGACAGCTATGGATAGATCATCCAAACAGAAAATAAATAACGAAATAGTAGCCCTAAATGACACATTAGATGAAATGGACATAATTGACATTTATAGAGCACTTCATCCTAAAACATCAGACTATACATTCTTTTCTAGTGTACATGGAACATTCTCAAGGATAGACCATATATTGGGACATAAAATCAGTCTCAACAAATTTAAGAAGATTGAAATCATACCATGCATATTCTCTGATCACAAGGCTTTGAAATTGGATATCAACTGTAAAAAGAAAGCGGAAAAACACAAATACATGGAGATTAAACAACATACTTTTAAAGAAGGACTGGGTCAAAGAAGAAATTAGAGGAGAGATCAAAAGATACATAGAAACAAATGACAATGAAAATACATCCTACCAAAATTTTTGGGATGCAGCGAAAGCAGTTTTAAGAGGGAAATTTATCTCATTACAGGCCTATCTCAAGAAACAAGAAAACTCCCAAATAAATAACCTCATGTTACACCTTAAAGAACTAGAAAAAGAAGAACAAGTAAAACCCAAGGTCAGCAGAAGAAAGGAAATAACAAAAATTAGAGCAGAGCTAAATGAAATAGAGAACAAAAAGACAATAGAAAAAATTAATGTGACAAAGAGCTGGTTCTTTGAAAAGATTAACAAAATTGACAAACCCTTGGCTAGACTTACTAAGATAAAAGAGAGAAGACACTGATTAACAAAATCAGAAACGTATAAGGGGAAGTTATCACGGACACCACAGAAATATAAAGGATCATCCAAGAATACTATGAAGGACTATATGCCACCAAATTCAACAACCTAGAAGAAATGGACAAGTTCTTAGAAACATATAGCCTTCCAAGGCTGAACCATGAAGAACTGGAAAATCTAAACAGACCGATCACCAGTAACGAAATGGAATCAGTCATCCAAAACCTTCCCAAAAGCAAAAGTCCGGGACCAGATGGCTTCACTAGTGAATTCTACCAAACCTTCAAAGAGGATCTAATACCAATTCTGCACAAACTCTTCCAAAAAATTGAAGAAGAGACAGTACTCCCTAACTCATTTTATGAGGCCAACATTACCCTGATACCAAAACCTGGTAAGGACAGCACAAAAAAGGAAAACTACAGACCAATATCTCTGATGAATACCGATGCAAAAATCCTAAATAAAATTCTAGCAAATCGAATACAACAATGCATTAAAAAGATTATTCATCACGACCAAGTGGGGTTCATCCCCGGGGCACAAGGATATTTCAACATCCGCAAATCCATCAATGTGATACATCACATAAACAAAATAAAGGACAAAAATCATATGATTATATCAATTGATGCAGAAAAAGCATTTGACAAGATACAACATCCATTTATGATTAAAACACTTAATAAAATAGGTATAGAAGGAAAATACCTTAATATAATAAAGGCCATATATGACAAGTCCTCTGCTAATCTCATAATTAATGGAGAAAAACTGAAGCCCTCTGCTCTACGTTCAGGAACACGACAGGGATGTCCCCTATCACCTCTGCTTTTCAACATCGTGTTGGAAGTCCTTGCCAGAGCAATCAGGGAAGAGAAAGAAATAAAAGGCATCCAAATTGGGAATGACAACGTTAAATTATCACTCTTTGCAGATGACATGATGCTATATATAGAAAACCCTAAGGACTCCACCAAAAAGCTATTAGAAACAATCAACGAATACAGTAAAGTTGCCGGCTACAAAATCAACGCACAAAAGTCCATTGCCTTCCTATATACTAACAATGAAATCTCAGAAAAAGAAATACAAAAATCAATTCCTTTTGCAATTGCAACAAAAAGAATAAAATACCTAGGAATAAACTTAGCCAAGGATGTGAAAGACCTATATGCTGAAAACTATAAGACATTTTTGAAAGAAATTGAAGAAGACACAAAGAAATGGAAAGACATTCTGTGCTCATGGATTGGAGGAATAAACATAGTTAAAATGGCCATGTTACCCAAAGAAATATACAGATTCAATGCAATCCCCATCAAAATCCCAATGGCATATTTTAAAGAAATAGAACAAAAAATCATCAGATTTGTTTGGAACCACAAAAGACCCCGAATAGCCAAAGCAATCTTAAGAAAAAAGAACAATAATGGAGGTATCACACTTCCTGACTTTGGCTTGTACTACAGGGCTACAATAATGAAAACAGCATGGTATTGGCAGAAAAACAGACACATAGACCAATGGAATAGAATTGAGAACCCAGAAATAAAACCACATAAATATGGACAGATAATTTTTGACAAAGAAGCTAAAAATATACCATGGAGCAAAGACTGCCTCTTCAATAAATGGTGCTGGGAGAATTGGATAGCGACGTGCAAAAGAATGAAACTGGACTGCTATTTGTCACCATGTACCAAAGTTAATTCAAAATGGATCAAAGACTTAAGCATAAGACCTGACACAATAAACTGCATAGAATAAAACATAGGTGCTAAACTTATGGACCTTGGGTTCAAAGAGCATTTTATGTATTTGACTCCGAAAACAGAAAAATGAGCAGAGGATCTGAATAGACTCTTCTCCAAAGAAGACATGGCCAACAGACATATGGAAAGATGCTCAACATCACTAATCATCAGATAAATGCAAATAAAAACCAAAATGTGATATCACCTGACTCCTGTTACTTCTTGAAACCACTCCAGTTGCATCTTGTTTCCACTACTCCACTACAGATCTATTCAAAGTCACAGATGACAATCACATTGCCAGGAGTTACAGTTCATTCTCAGCCACCATTTTGCTTCGTCTATCTGCAATGTTAGCCAAAGTTGATCATACGTTCACCTTGAAGTATTTTCTTCACTAGCATCTGGGGTACCACTCTGTCTGAGTTCTCCTCACCTCACTGGCGGTTCCTCCTCAATTTTTCAAATTTATTTCTTTGTGTGTGTGTGTTCCTTCTCATCTGCCTGACCTCTAAATTTTTGAGTGCCACAGGCCTCAGTTCTCAATTTATACACACTTGGGAGAGGAAAGAAGTTTTCATCTAATTCATGTACAGCTCAATGAATTTTTACTCATATATATATGCTCATGTAATTACCACACAGTTCAAAATACACATTTCTTAGAAAGTTTCCCTTGTATCCCTTCCCAATCAATACCCAATCCCTTCCCAGAGGTCACCACTATTCTAACTTTTCTCACCATACAGTGAGTTAGCCAGTTCCTAACTTCATAGAAGTGGAATCATACAGTCCCATATTAATTTTTAAAGGACAACATGGGGTAATTTTAATACAGAAAAGATAATGGGGAGTCCATAATACCAAAACCACTGAAAAAACAAAAACAGAAATAATTAATAAAAATAATACACACGTATCACTAGATATTTCAGACATGACAGAAAAGTACTTGGGAAAGCCTTCACTTTTTCAGAAGTTGTTTATTGCTAAGCAAACCTTGATGGATATTCTGCATTGACTCCTCAGATCCTTGCTGTATCCCTCTGCACCCAGCTCTGGGCCCCTAGAGGATGACTGTTGTGGGCTTCATCAATGGCTCCTTGGCTCCCTAGTGTGAAAACTGTCAAGGGAGGCACTAGCTGTAGAAGGGAGGGCAGCAGTGAGTTAGGAGGTGTTCATTCACCTGAATCTCTCCTTGCTGGGTTGCTTTGAGATAGCTGTACATTAGACAACCTTCTGCTAAAGCTAGCTACTCTCTCCAGGAGTAGGAATGCTTCCTTCCCTTGACCATTCAGGCCTAGATGGTCACAATTTCCAGCTTTGGCTATCCCTGGTTGCTTTAACACCTCTGGTTGGTTTTCCTTAATCCTTCCCACACCTTTATAAATAGCCCCTTTATTAAATTCTCCTCAGCTGCTCCATTTGAATGTGCTGCCTATCTTCTGCCTCTGATTACCATCCATATAAAATTTTAAATAAACTTTATAAGAAATATTTTTGCATCTATTATGTGCATAGGCTTTACAGTGCTCCATATTAGCTCTTTATTAGCCAACTCTTTCTAATCAAAGTACACTTACATCACCCGCACCTCTAACTCATCCTGATCTTTAAGCACAACAAGTGACCCAAAGTCTGTAATACACTATCTTGAAGCTTTTAGCATTTGAACATAATTAGCTCTATGCCTACATCTCTCCTGTTGCAAGTTTAGACCTTGTATATATAGGTGCTTTGGAAAAATCATTTACTCAATGCTGGTAAATACAACAGTGAACAAGAGACAAAGCTCTTGATACCATAGAACAGAAAATAAGTGAATAAACAAAAGACTATATACTATGTCAGGTATTGATAAGTACCATAAAAAATAAAGCGGGGTACAGAGGCTATAAAGAGATTAGGGATGCTGCTCCCGTTTATATGATGCGGTCTGGTTCATTTCTCTGAGGAGGCCTCTTCTCTCAAGAGAGGGAATGCTCCATGTAGACATCTGGGTGGGGATGGGGGTGAGATTCATGTGGATACACAGGAGAAAAATGTCTCTGGTGGAGGGAACAGGATCTACAGAGGTCCTGAGGTGGATGTATATTTCACCGTGTTTGAGGAATAGCAAGGAGATTGTGACTGAAGCCAGATGATCATACCCAGGGGTGGATAGGGAAAAGAGTAGAAACTAAGCTTCCTCTGGAGATAGATTGTGTAGGGCTTTGGACCATTAATCGTTCTTATCTTTTACTTTGAGATGAGAAGCTATCGAAAAATTTTGAGCAGAGAAGAGACACGAAATTACTAATGTTTTAAGATGATCACTCTGGATATTGTATTGAGAATAAACTATAACCGGGTGGAGGGGAAGTAAGGAAACAGGAGACTTAAAATAATCCACATGACAAAGGATGGTGAATTGGACTGGACTCAGTATGTCAGTAGAAGAGATGAGGAGTGGTTAGATTCTGGATATATTTTGAAAGTAGAGTGTATAGCATTCGCCATTGGATTGGATGCAGGATATGATAACAAATGATGTGTCAACATGATCCCAAGGTTTTAGAGATGAGTAAATTGTAGAATGTAACTGTCATTTATTGAAATAGTAAAAGCTTAAGAATAACAGATTTCAGGGAAAAATTAGGAGTCTGCTTTTGGACATGATGAATTTTAGATGTCTATTAGACATCCAAGCAGAGATATTAAGTAGGCACTGGTTATATGGCTATATGAGTCTGGATTTCTGGAGAGAGGTCTTAGATGGATCTATAAATTGGGGAATTATTAGTATATGGATGATATTAATAAAACCATGGATAGTGTTTTATGACCTTGACTAGAACCAATGCAGAAGATTCAGGAGTGTTTGCTTAATAATGAACAACTTCTGAAAAAGTGAGGGCTTTCCTGGGTACTTTCCTCTCATGTCTGAAATATCTAGTGATACATGTGTATTATTTTTATTAATTATTTCTGCCTTTTTTTGGGTGGTGTTGTTGGGATTATGGACACACCTTTGTTTTACTTTTCTGTATTAAATTTACTTCATGTTGTTCTTTAAAAATTAATATGGGACCGTATGATTCTATTTGTATGAAGTTAGGAACCAGCTAACTCAGTGTGTGGTGAGAAAAGTTATAATAGTGGTTATCTCTGGGAAGGGATTGGGTATTGACTGGAAAGGGCACATGGGATCCTTTCTAAGAAATGTGTATTTTGAACTGTGTGGTGATCACATGAGAATATATATAGGTAAAAATTCACTGAGCTGTGCACTTAAAAATTACACATTTTATTGTATGTAAATTATGAGGTGTGATAAAAAAATACTGTCAATGTTTAAATAAAAATTATTACAATGAAAGACACATTGCCATTAATCCCCCCTCAAAATACTCCCCCTCACTTTGAACACACTTATCTCATAGTTCTTGCCACTTTCTGAAGCAGTTCTGGAAGTCCTCTTTCATGAGTGTCTTTAGTTACACTGTCATGTCTGCATCCATATCCTGAATCGATTCAGAATGTTTACCTTTCATGCTCATTTTGACTTTAGGGAAGAGCCAGAAGTCAAAGGATGCCAGATCCGGTGAATAAGGTAGATGAGGATACACTGTAATTTTTTTATTGGACAGAAATTGCCGTACCAAAAGCAATGTGTGACACACAGCCTTTGGTCATAATCAAGCACTACTGATGAATGCTACTGCTGAGTGCCATCCAATGGAAAGTGCCATCCAATCTTCAATACGGGAAGTGGTACGTTGAACCTTAGTAACAGTGTGTGACAAGTTTCAACTTGTGCAGTGCAGTCAGTTGGGTGTGACCTACAGTTGAGAGAAGATGTGTTTTAAAGTGTGCCATAAATCATCCTCCATCATGAAAAAGCTCAATGTCATGTGTCACTTCTGGTATTCAGCAATTTTTGTCAAATAAAAACATTATGGTGTGACCTCATCTACCTTATTCACTGGATCTGGCTCTGTGTGACTTCTGGCTCTCTCCAAAGTCAAAATGACCATGAAAGGTAAACGTTTTGAATCAACTCAGAACCTGGAGGCAGCCACAACAGTGCAACTAATGACACTCACAAAAGAGGACTTCAAGAATTGCTTCAGAAAGTGGCAAGAACAATGGGATAGTTGTGTTCAAAGTGAAGGGGAGTATTTTGAGGGGGATTAATGGCAATGTATCTTTTACTGTAATACATTTTTTAATTTAAATATTCACTATATTTTTTTAAATCATACTTCATATACCTCAATTAAAAATAAAGAGAAAAAATAGCATGGTTATGTCCTTAGAAGTACAATGTTTGTAATCAATATTTTTACATGTTTCTATAATCTATATGAGTATTTGTATGCCAGATCTGTGTTGTCTTACCAGTTCTCTCTGCACTCCAAACCAGCACTTAGTCTTTCAAGGCACAAGACAGGGGAGGAACATAGATGAGTCTCAGGAAAATCTACAGACAATTACCCTCAGTTGAAAATAAACATAATAAAGCTATGGAAGTCTAATTTTTGCAAGTCGAGAAGGATTTTTCCTGCAGTTATTCACTTCTAATCACTCTCACTTAATAGATGAATAGAATAGCTAATGTGATTACACTAACTCACTATTCATCAAGAATATTAAGTGAATAGAATGTTTTGCATTTCACCAGTCACACATCTTAAGTATTTACCTGATACTAAAATCAGACATGTGTTAGATTTTCTCTCTGCTTCTGGGCCATAGCTCATGGATAATTACAGTGTTTAATTAGTCCCACACAGCACTTGGCTCTTTGGTGTGGATGGAAATTACAGGATGTAGGAAGAACAAATCAGAGGCTGTAAAGGAAAGCAGCCCTTTGCCATACTTCCCTGGAGCATTAGCAGGGTCCATACGTCAGGGTGGATTGTGTTATTCCACTTGAATAGAAAAGATGTTGCTTTTCATAAAGCTTTTAAAAATACATTTAAAAAATACAGTTAGTGTGCATGAAATAGAAAATAGGTAGAGTTCAATGTACTTATAAATAAGATTTTTTTTCCCCAGACCATAGTTGACTGCCCCTTGCATCTGACAAAATCCTAGAATCCTCATTTACTGATAGCTGCCTGCCTTTTAGGAAGTCTCAAGCCATTGAGCCAACTGCCAGAGGTGCAGGTGACTGTTGCTCAGTCCCTAAGGCATGAAAGTGCAATAAACTAGTCTGCTAGCTAAATACTTAATTTCCCAATTAAATTCAATAAGTTGAATCAGTTCAGTTTCAACCCATAAATATATAATGAGCATCTTCTCTGGTAATAAGATGGTGCTAAGTGCTATGGATGATAGATAATAACACAATAGCACACCCTCTAAGCTTGGGAAGTACAGGAGGAGGAAGGGAAGAAAGTACACAGAGATCATCATCTAAGATAGGGTGCTGTGGGAGGCTTTAGGTAGAAGTGGTCACACATGACATGGGAGAATCAAGAGATATTTGATAATGAAGATTGTGTTTCATATGGATCCTCAAAGATGGACAGTAGTTGAGGTGATGGCAGGACAGAGAGAGCCTTAGGAACCATGATGTGGAGGTGGGAATCTAGTTTGCTTGCGGAAAAAAGGGTAGAGAGGCAAAACATCCTCTGGTTTCCATCATGGCTCAGTACACTTCATGTGAACTTACTCTATAGCCCTTGAGATGGAAGAAAACATATAGCTTCCTTGAATGCCTTTCATCCTTAGTCCTCAACCTGATGTTGTATGTGTTGACTTTGCTCATTCTCTACAGGGAGTTTTAAGGTTATCCTAAGTCTTCTTATTTCCACCATACTATTTTCTAATATATATACATATATATGTTTATGTATATATATATATATATACATGTGTATATATAGACACACATATATACATATGTGTGTGTGTATATATATATATATACACAGACACACACAGAAGGTGCCAAAAATGTAAACACATTTTTCTTTAATTAAAGTTTATTGGGGTGACAATTGTTAGTAAAGTTATACAGATTTCAGGTGTACAGTTCTATATTACATCATTTAAAAATCACATTGTGTGTTCACCGACCAGAGTCAGTTCTCCTTCCATCACCGTATATTTGATGCCCTTTACCCTCATCTACCACCCCACTCCCCCCTTACCCTCTGGTAACCACTAAACTATTGTCTGTGTCTATGAAATTTTTGTTTCATCATTTGTCTTGTTCTTTTGTTTTGGGTTTATATACCACATATCAGTGAAATCATATGGTTCTCTGCTTTTTCTGTCTGTCTGACTTATTTCGTTCAGCATTATAAACTCAAGATCCATCCATGTTGTCACCAATGGTCCTATTTCACATTTTCTTACCGCCACAAATAGTATTCCATTGTGTATATATACCACAACTTCTTTATCCATTCATGTATCGAAGGACATTTTGGTTGTTCCCATGTCTTGGCCACTGTAAATAAAGCTGCAATGAACATTAGAGCACACGTGTCTTTATGAATAAATGTTTTCAGATTTTATGGATAGATACCCAGGAGACAGACAGATGGGTCATATGGTAATGCTATTAATAATTTTTTGAGGAACTTCCACACTGCCTTCCATAGCGGCTGCACCAGTCTGCATTCCCACCAACAGTGTATGAGGGTTCCTTTTTCTCCACAGCCTCTCCAACACTTGTTACTATTTGTCTTGTTGATGATAGCCATTCTAACTAGGGTGAGGTGATATCTCACTGTGGTTTTTATTTGCATTTCTCTGATGAGTAGTGATGTTCAGCATTTTTTCATATTTCTGTTTGCCATTTTATATGTTCTCTTTGGAGAAATCTCTCTTCAGGTCCTCTGCCCATTCTTCAACTGGGTTGTTCATTTTTTTGTTATTGAGTTGTATGAGTTCCTTATGTATTTTGGATATTAGCCCCTTATCGGAGAAACTGTTTGCAAAAATCTCCTCCCATTCAGTTTGTTGCCTCTTTATTTTGTCAATGGTTTCTTTTGCTGTGCAGAAGCTTTTGAGTTTCACATAGTCCCATTCATTTATTTTAGCTTTTACTTCCATTACCTTTGTAGTCAAATTCATAAAATGCTCTTTGAACCCAACGTCCATAAGTTTAGTACCTATGTTTTCTTCCATGTAGTTTGTTGTTTCAGGTCTTATGCTTAAGTCTTTGATCCATTTTGAATTAATTTTGGTACATGGTGACAGATAGCAGTCCAGTTTCATTCTTTTCACATGGCTATCCAATTCTGCCAGCACCATTGATTGAAGAGGCTGTCTTTTCTCCATTGTATATTTTTTGCTTGTTTGTCAAAAATTATCTGTCCATATTTATATGGTTTTATTTTTGGGTTCTGAATCCTATTCCATTGGTCTATGCGTCTGTTTTTCTGCCAATACCATGCTGTTTTGATGATTGTAGCCCTGTCGTACAAGCTAAAGTCAGGGAGTGTGATACCTCCAGCATTGTTCTTTTTCTTAAGATTGCTTTTGCTATTCGGTGTCTTTGTGGTTCCAAACAAATATGAATATTTTTGTTCCATTTCTTTAAAAAATTACATTGGAATTTTGATGGGATTGCATTAAATCTGTATATTGCTTTGGGTAATATGGTCATTTTAATTATGTTGATTCTTCCAATCCCTGAGCACGGAATGTCTTTCCATTACTTTGTGTCTTCTTCAATTTCTTTTAAAAAGGTCTTATAGTTTTCAGCATATAGGTCTTTCACATCCCAGATTAAGTTTATTCCTAGGTATTTTATTCTTTTTGCTGCAATTGCAAAAGAATTGATTTTGTAATTCTTTTTCTCAGATTTCATTGTTAGTATATAGGAAGGCAATGAAATTTTGTACATTGATTTTGTAGCCAGCAACTTTACTGTATTCGTTGATTGTTTCTAATAGCTTTTTGGTGGAGTCTTTAGGGTTTTCTATATATAGCATCATTCAATCTGCAAAGAGTGACAGTTTAACTTCTTCATTCCCAATTTGGATGTCTTTTATTTCTTTCTCTTTCCTGATTGCTCTGGCAAGGACTTCCATCATTATGTTGAAAAGCAGAAGTGATAGGGGACAGCCCTGTCGTGTTCCTGAATGTAGAGCAAAGGGCTTCAGTTTCTCACTGTTATTTTTGAGATTAGCTGAGGGTTTGTCATATATGGCCTTTATTATGTTAAGGTATTTTCCTTTTATGCCTATTTTATTAAGTGTTTTAATCATAAATGGATGTTGTATCTTGTCAAATGCTTTTTCTGCATCAATTGATATAATCATATGATTTTTGTCCTTTATTTTGTTTATGTGATGTATCACATTGATGGATTTGCGTATGTTGAACCATCCTTGTGCCCCGGGGATGAACCCCACTTGGTCGTGATGAATAATCTTTTTAATGCATTGTTGTATTCGGTTTGCTAGAATGTTGTTTAGGATTTTTGCATCTGTGTTCATCAGAGATATTGGTCTGTAGTTTTTTTTTGAGTTGTCCTTACCAGGCTTTGGTATCAGGGTAATGTTGGCCTTATAAAATGAGTTAGGGAGTATTGTCTCTTCTTCAATTTTTTGGAAGAGTTTGAGCAGGATTGATATTAGATCCTCTTTGAAGGTTTGGTGGAATTCACTAGTAAAGCCATCTGGTCCCGGACCTTTGCTTTTGGGAAGGTTTTGGATGACTGATTCAATTTCATTACTGGTGATCAGTCTGTTTAGATTTTCCAGTTCTTCATGGTTCAGCCTTGGAAGGCTATATGATTCTAAGAACTTGTCCATTTCTTCTAGGTTATTGAATTTGGTGGTATACAGTCCTTCATAGTATTGTTGGATGATCCTTTATATTTCTGTGGTGTCCGTGATAACTTCCCCTTTTTCATTTCTGATATTGTTAATTAGCGTCTTCTCTTTTTATCTTAGTGAGTCTAGCCGAGGGCTTGTCAATTTTGTTAATCTTTTCAAAGAACCAGCTCTTTGTCACATTAATTTTTTCTATTGTCTTTTTGTTCTCTATTTCATTTAGTTCTGCTCTAATTTTTGTTATTTCCTTTCTTCTGCTGACCTTGGGTTTTACTTGTTCTTCTTTTTCTAGTTCTTTAAGGTGTAACATGAGGTTATTTATTTGGGATTTTTCTTGTTTCTTGAGATAGGCCTGTAATGATAGACACTTCCCTCTTAAAACTGCTTTCGCTGCATCCCCAAAATTTTGGTAGGATGTATTTTCATTGTCATTTGTTTCTATGTATCTTTTGATCTCTACTCTAATTTCTTCTTTGACCCAGTCGTTGCTTAAAAGTATATTGTTTAATCTCTATGTATTTGCGTTTTTTCCTGCTTTCTTTTGCAGTTGATATCCAATTTCAAAGACTTGTGATCAGAGAATATGCTTAGTATGATTTCAATCTTCTTAAATTTGCTGACGCTGATTTTATGTCCCAATATATGGTCTATCCTTGAGAATGTTCCATGTGCACTAGAAAAGAACGTATAGTCTGATGTTTTAGGATGAAGTGCTCTATAAATGTCAATTATGTCCATTTCATCTAATGTGTCATTTAAGGTTGTTATTTTGTTATTTATTTTCTATTTGGATGATCTATCCATAGCTGTCAATGATGTATTTAAGTCCCCTAGTATAATTGTGTTTTAGTCAAGTTCTCCCTTTAGTTCTGTTAGTTGTTGCTTGGTATATTTCAGTGCTCCCTGATTGGGGACATAAATATTGATGACTGTTGTGTCTTCTTGTTGTATAATCCCCTTCACCATTATGAACTATCCATCTTTGTCTATTGTTATCTTTTCACCCTGAAGTCTGTTTCATCTGATATCAGTATGGCTACACCTGATTTTCTCTGAGTACCATTTGCTTGGAATGTCAATTTCCACCCTTTCACTTGAGTCTATGCTTGTCCTTGTAGCTGAGATGTGTCTCTTGGAGACAGCATATGGTTGGATTTAGATTTTTTGATCCAATCTGCTACTCTGTGCCTTTTTATTGGTGAGTTCAGTTCATCCACATTTAGGGAGATTATTGATATGTGAGGATTTCCTGTCATTCTATCTTTAGTTTTCTGGTAAGGCTGTGTCTCCATTGTGTCTTTGCCTTTTTGTTGTTGTTTATTATTTCTGTGTGGTGGTATTCTATGATGTTTCCCTCTGTTTCTTCTTTTATTACAGTACATTTTCAGTTCTGGATTTTTTTTTGAGTGATTACCCTTAAGTTTATGTAAAAGAAAGTTTGATATTTAGAGTATTCCGTTTTCTTCAGCATGCTTACTTTCTCCATTCCATATTCCGCTTCAGGCCTTTACTCTCCCCCTTTTTATATTTTGGTTGCCACAAATTGTCCCTGTTGATGGTGGTCGAATAGCCTCCTTTAGTATTTCTTGTAGTGCAGTTTGTGTATTAGAAAATTCCCTCAGTTTCTGTATGTCTGGAGGGGTCTTTATTCCTCCTTCATATCTAAAGGATATCTTTGCTGGATATATTATTCTTGGCTCATGATTTCTCTCTTCCAATAGTTTGGATATTTGGTTTCACTGCCTCCTGGCTTGTAGAGTATCTGCTGAAAAATCTGATGATAATCTAATGGGCTTTCCTTTGTAAGTTACCGTCTTTTTTTCCCTGGCTGCCTTGAGTATTGTTTCTGTGTCCTTGATTTTAGGCAGCTTCAATACTATGTGCCTTGGAGAAGGCCTGTTGGGATTGAGGTAATTAGGTGTTCTATTTGCTTCTTGGATTCGAGGGTCCAATTCTGTCCACAAGTTTGGCAAGTTCTCATCAACAGTTTGTTTGAATATATTCTGTGTTCCCTGCTCTCTTTCATCTCCTTCTGGTATGACCATTAGTCTTATATTGTTCTTTATGATGGAGTCAGAAAATTGTTGTAGAGTTCTTGCATTTCTTTTAAGTCTCAAGTCTCTTTCTTCTTCTATCTGTGTCATTTCCAGGTTTCTATCTTCGATGTCACTGATTCTTTCCTCCATCTGGTCAACTCTACTACCTAAGCTGGTTATTTCATTCTTAATTTCTTCTATTGAGATCTTTATCTCCAGAAATTCTATTTCGTCTTTTCTAAAATTTCAATCTCTTTCGTAAAATGCTCATGCTGTTCTTTGATTGTGTTCTGAGTTCATTCAACTGCCTTTCTGTGTTTTCTTGATCTCTTTGAGTTTACAGAACTGCAGTCTTCAATTCTCTGTCATTTAAGTCACATATTTCTATATCTTTAAGTTCCTTTTTGGAGACTTTCACTTTCTTTCTGAGCTGTCTTGTTGCCTTGGTTATTCATAGCAATTACTGATTTATGATTTCTCTTCCTAGACATCTATAGGAGTGGCTTCTGCAACAGGAGATAGAAAGAGGTCTTTCTTTTGTTTTCCAGTACTTGTTGGTAGATTTCTTATTTTATTCTCTGACTGCAGCCTTTTTTTTTCTCTCACACGGTAGTTCTATGTTTTCTCTGCACTATTCCAGCTTCTCACACAATGGGGGTATTCCCTGGGATTGGGCTTGTCCTCTGTTAATAGTTCGCCTAGGTCACAGGGTGCAGTGTCCGTGTGGGTATGTGGAGAGCTTTTGAAGTTTCAAAGCTGTTCCTGCACCAGATTCAGAGCCCCTTATGCTTCATCAGTTCTGTTTATTCCTGCAGAGATCCGCCCAGATAGGTGGGGCCAGGGGCGGAGTTAGTTGTGAGAGGTGGCCCAGAGCAATGGCGGTGACCACCACCACAGCCTGTCCTGCTCCACAGTTACCTCCCGTTTGCCGGAACTAGTTGGGCTGCAAATGTGTGTCTGTGGTCCACAGTTCTCAGAACAGCAAATATTCTGTTCTTTTGATCTGACATTGCTACTGTTCCACTTCTAGCACTGGGCAGGTGGGGGCAGGGCCAGCTCTGGGAGGGTAGAGAGGGCGCGACTAGTGTCAGTGCCTAAGGCTTCCGTTCTCAGCTCGGCAGTGAGGGCTTAAACCACTGTTTTCAGCCTTCTTCCCTCAGTCTTTTCTCCGAGGTGTCTGTCGTGAGCGTTGGGTTCAGCTGTGTTATATGCTTCCTCCTCAGCCCTGTGGGCCATAAGTGGACACCTAGCAGTCCGAGTTCTTCCCTCTCCTGCAGCTGCGGTAATTCCGAGATACAGCAAGCTAGGAGCATTTAGCTAGGTCTGCATCCTGTGCCTGCGCGGCTCCATCTCCATACTTCTCCCTTCCCTCCTCCCACGCTCACAAGATTCGCCCAACTTTCGGTGAACTCACTAGTGGGTCCCTTCATCTTGCCTGTCTGCTCTGCAGGGAGTCCTTTGTGGAGTTATTGTTGTTCGATTAGTTGTAAATTCCAGGGGAGCTTTACAGAGGCTCACCTCATGCTGCCATTTTGATGACGTCTCCTGGATTATTCTTGTTTCTTGAGATAGGTCTGTAATGATATAAGTTTCCCCCTTAAAACTACTTTCACTGAATCTCAAAAATGTTGGTAGGATGTATTTTCTTTTTTCTTTTTTTTTTTAATTAAAGTTTATTGGGGTGACAATTGTTAGTAAAGTTACATAGATTTCAGGTGTACAATTCTGTATTACATCATCTATAAATCCCATTGTGTGTTCACCACCCAGAGTTAGACAACATGGATGGATCTTGAGAGAATAATACTAAGCGAAATAAGTCAGACAGAAAAAGCAGAGAACAGTATGATTTCACTGATATGTGGTATACAAACCAAAAACAACAAAAGAACAAGACAAACATATGAGAAACAAAAACTCATAGACACAGACAATAGTTTAGTGGTTACCAGAGGGTAAGGGGGCATGAGGGTGGTAGATGAGCGTAAAGGGGATCAAAGATGGTGGTAGGATGTATTTTCATTTTCATTTGTTTCTATGTATCTTTTGATCTCTCCTCTAATTTCTTCTTTGACAAGGTTGTTCTTTAAAAGTTGTGTTGTTTATTCTCTATATATTTGGGTTTTTTCCTGCTTTCTTTTTGCAGTTGGTATCCAATTTCAAATCCCTGTGACCAGAGAATATGCTAGGTATGATTTCAATCTTAAATTTGCTAAGGCTAGTTTTGTGTCCCAATATATGGTGTATCCTTGAGAATGTTCCATGTACACTTGAAAAATATGTATAATCTGATACTTTAGTATGAATTGCTCAGTAAATGTCAATTATGTTCATTTCAACTAATGTGTCATTTAGGGCTGCTATTTTGTTGTTTATTTCTGATTGGATGATCTATCCATATCTGTCAATGGTGTGTTTAGGTTCCCTAGTATAATGGTGTTTTGGTTTCTCCCTTTAGTTCTGTTAGTAGTTGCTTGGTTTATTTCATTGCTCCGTGATTTGGAGCATAAATATTGATGACTGTTATGTCTTCTTGTTGTATAGTCCCCTTTACTGTTATGAAATGTCCATCTTTGTCTCTTGTTTTCTTTTTCACCCTGAAGTCTGTTTCATCTGATATTAGTATGGGTACACCTGATTTTCTCTGAATACCATTTGTTGGAGTGTCAATTTCCACCCTTCACTTTGAGTCTATACTTGTCCTTGTGGCTGAGATGCATCTCTTGGAGACATCACATGGTTGAGTTTAGTTTTTTTTATCCAATCTGCTACTCTGTGCCTTTTTATTGGTGAGTTCAGTCCATTTACATTTAGGGTGATTATTGATATGGGAGGATTTCCTATCATTCTATCTTTAGTTTTCTGGTAAGGCTGTGTCTCCATTGTTTCTTTGCCTTTTTGTCATTGTCTATTATTTCTTTGTTGTGGTAGTCTATGATATTCCCTGTTTTTCTTCGTTTATTCCAGTATATATTTCAGTTTTGGATTTTTTGTTTGAGTGTTTACCCTTAAGTTTATGTAAAAGAAAGTTTGATCTTTAGAGTATTCCATTTTTGTCAGCATCTTTACTTTCTAATTCCCATGTTCTGATTACAGCCTTTATTCTCCCCCCTTTTGTGTTTTGGTTGCCACAAATTGTCCCTGTTGATGGTGGTCGAATAGTCTCCTTTAGTTTTTCTTGTAGTGCAGGTCATGTATTAGAAAATTCCCTAAGATTCTCTATGTCTGGGAAGGTCTTTATTCCTCCTTCATATCTAAAGGATATCTTTGCTGGGTATATTATTCTTGGCACACAATTTCTCTGTTTCAATAGTTTGAGTATTTGGTTCCCCTCCCTCCTGGCTTGTAGGGTTTCTGCTAAAAAATTTTATGATAATCTAATGGGCTTTCCTTTATAGATTACTGTCTGCTTTTCACTGGCTGACTTGAGGAATCTTTCTTTGTCATTGGTTTTGGACAGCTTCAATACAATGTGTCTTGGAGATGGCCTGTTGGGGTTCAGATAATTAGGTGTTCTATTCGCTTCTTGGGTTTGAGGATCCAGGTCTTTCCACTAGTTTGGGAAGTTCTCATAGAGTATTTGTTTGAATATACTCTCTGTCTCCTTCTCTCTTTCTTCTCCTTCTGAATTGCCATTATTCATATATTGCTCTTTCTGATGGAGTCAGAAAGTTCTTGTAGAGTTCTTTCATTTCTTTTAAGTCTCAAGTCTCTTTCTTCTTCCATCCTTGTGAATTCGAGGTTTCTGTCTTCAATGTCACTGATTCTTTTCTCCATGTGGTCAAATCGACTACCTAAGCTGTCTATTTCATTCTTAATTTCTTCTCTTGATTTCTAAATCTCCAGAAATTGTATTTGGTTCTTTTTTAATATTTCAATATCTTTGGTAAAATGTTCGTGTTATTCTTTGATTGTGTTTCTGAGTTCATTATACTGCCAGTGTGTGTTTTGTTACATCTTGTTGAGCTTTTTCAGAACTGCAATCTTGATCCTCTACCATTTAAGTCACATATTTCCATGTCTTTAAGTTCATTTTCTTGAGACATTTTACTTTCTTTCTGAGCTGTCTTGTTTCCTTGGTTATTCGTGGCAATTAATGAGTTATTATTTCTCTTCCTAGACGTTTACAGGAGTGGGTTCTGCGACAGGTTGATAGGAAATGTCTTTCTTTTGTTTTCCAGTACATGTTTGTAGAATGCATTATTTTCTCTCTGAATGCAGCCTTTTTTTCTCTCTCACACTGTAGTGTATGTTTTCTCTGTACTAGTCCAATTTCTCACACAATGGGGAACACTTTTTAAGAAAGGAATACACTATTAAAATTGTAACACTCAATATGTACCGATAATAAAAGATGTGTACAATCACATTTTTCTTCTGCAATTACAAGAGGTGCTCAAAGTGGTTACCATCAGTGTCCAGACACTTCTGATAATGGCAAACTTCTGCTTGAGCAATATTGACCAAAGTGTCCACTTGTATATAGTTTTTTGTATATATCTCTGGAGATATATATATATATATATATATATATATATATATATATATATATATATATATATCATGTAGAGAAAATCTATGTTCTCTGATGGGTAAGCAATCGATCGCTTTTCTCTTATTTATCAAATAACCATTGAATACTTATTATGTTCCTGACACTCCAATTGAGGCTTTAGGACATAGCACCAAACTGACCAAGTTCCTTCTGTCATGTAGCTTACATTTTAATGGTTATGGGAAATAAATACATACATTGTATTATGTCATATATCAGGAAGTGATAGTGCCATTAAGAAAATAAAATGGGACAGGAGATAGAGAGTCCCAATGATTGTCAGGTAAGTCATCAGGAAAATTCTATCTGATATTTTTATTTGAGCAGAGAAGGAAAGAATGAGGAAGTGAGCCTGAAAGGTATCAGGGAAAAGGGTAGGAGGAAAAACAAGTACAAAGGCTCTGTGGAAAGAACATGCTTGGCATGTACAAAGGGCATTGGGTTCGGTGTTGTGGTAAAGTGGAATGACAGATGAACACTGTGACAAAAGATGAAAGGGAACAGAGGATTAAAGAATGAAGTGAAGACTTTGGAATTCTTTGGGAGGTGAGATGGAAAGCCGTTGGCACATTTACAACAGAGGAGTGGCATGATATACGAGTATTTGATATTTTATTTTATTTTATTTTTTTTGGGCGGTGGGGGGTGGGGGTGCAAGATGAGGGTAAGGGAGAACGAATATATGGTGATGGAAGGAGAACTGACTCTGGGTGATGAACACACAATGGGATTTATAGATGATGTAATACAGAATTGTACACCTGAAATCTATGTAATTTTACTAACAATTGTCACCCCAATAAATTTAATAAAATAAAATTAAAAAAAAAGTATTTGATATTTTAAAGGGATGATTCTAGCTGTTGTGTAGAGAATAGATTGAAATGGGAGTGGTGGGAAGAAAGACAGAAACAAATAGTGTAGTTAGGTGTCTACTGCAAAAACCCAGGCAAAGTAGCTTATTAGCAGTGGAGGTAAGCAATTGCCAGATTCTGCATATATTTTGAAGGTAGAGCTAAGGAAATTGCTGATGTATTGTGTCTGGGGTATGTGAGAGCAAGAGGTGTTAATATAGACACTAAGGTTTTTGTCCTGAAAAAATGGTAGAATGTATGAGTTGTCATTTGCCGAGATGAGGAGGACTTCAAGAGGAACAGTTTGGGGAAGTTTCAGATCAAGTTATTTTTGGAAATGTTTAATTTGATATTCCTATTGGACAGCAAGTGAAGATATTGAGGAAGCAATTGGATAAGTGAGTTAGAAATTCAGGGGAGAGAGCTGAGCTACAGAGATAAATTATGGAGCCATTTTATATAGATGGTACTTCAAACCCTGGGGTGGGATGAGATATCTAGGGAATGCATGTAGGTAAAAAGAAGAGGTTGGAGACCTGGGGAACTGCAACATTTAGAAGTTGGGAGATGATGAGGACCCAATACAAAGGCTTGCAAAGGAGTTAGAAGAGATCCAAGTGGCTTTTCAGAGGACAAATGTAGTTTTTCAAGTAGGAGGGTAAAATCATCTCTTGGAAAGAAAAGGAAAAACTTTGTGCAAACTACATGCCACACAAATGAGGTATGCTGTTGCTAAATGTTGTGGGCAGAATTCCAAGATTTTCCATGCCCCTTGTAGGCATGTCCTGCATAATCCCCTGGATTGTGGATATGATAGAATTACTCTTGTAATTAGATTGTGGTATATGAATTTGATGGACCTGACCTAATCGCATTGACTCTTTAAAAGCAAATGGTTTTATCCAGCTGGTTGCAAAAGAGGAAGTCAGAAAGCTAGAGTCCAGCTGCTCTGGAAAAAAGCAAACTCCGTTGTTGTGAATGGCCAATGGGGGCACATGGCAAGGAACTATGAGTATGCTCTGGGAACTGACAGCAGTTTCTGGCTGACAGCTAGCAGGAAAATGGGGTTTCTCTCCTATGGCCTCAAGGAAACAAATTCTGCCAGCAACTAGTAATATTGGAAGAGGACCCAGATAAAAACCGCAGCCCCAGCTGGCACCTTGATTTCAGCTTAGTGAGGCCCTGAGCAGAGAATCAAGCCATGCTGTGCCTAGACTACTTACCTATAGAACCTGTGAGACAATAAATTTGTGTAGTTTTAAGGTGCTAATTTTGTGGTAATTTAAAATGCAACAGTAGAAAAGTAATACCTCAAGCAAGACTGAGAATTTAAAAGCTTATGATAAAGACAGAACAAAATAGGGAAAAGAGGGAGGTAGGAGATGGAAAGGGAAAAGAGAGAAGGGGAGGGAGAGATAGAGAAGAGAGAGATGATAAACAAGTCCACCTATATGAATATTTTCAGGGAATTGTTAATCATAAAATAAATAAATAACTCTCCTCATTGCGGAAAGAGAATTTAAGAAGGTAAACAATGGTTTATTGCCAAATCCATGAGGGTTTCAAAGTAAGTGCTTGGCCAGACCTCAAACTGGCTGTTCTGACAGGCTCATTTGGGGATTCTGTTTCCTTCTTCTCCACATATGATTATAGTCCCCCCTTCACCTCCCCGCCCCCCAGTAGTCACTGTCCTGGGTTGGGTTTCTAGGGACAAAATTTCCACAATTCATAAATTGCATCTAGAAATTCTTACTTTTTTGATGTGGTCCAAACAGTGACATGTAATTGACTTGGAGATCCAGAAATTAGAGTCCAGAGGAGGAGTCATGTTCCACGGCGCAGTTTCAGTTTTTCTGGGCTATTCAAATCAAGTAGAGGTATCACAGGAACCCACAGACTTGGGCTTTAGTTTTGGTTTTATCATCTCCAGTTGTGTGACCATAAGACATTGATGACCTTCTTGGAATTTCATCCGTAAGTTGGGGAAAATTCCAATTCTGACTTATCCTTAACCCAGAAGGTGATGATAATAAAGTGAAAAATGTGGAGAGTCATGCAAAGAATTATTACTATTTCAGCTTTGAGTGCGAGCTCAGTATTTTATAGTTTATTTGAATCCCAAAGGTTCTTCTTTAAAGTTTGTTAATATCTTAGTTCCATAGGACCTACCCTTAAATATCATAATGTTAGAATGTTTTCTCAAGTAATTAGCAACACAGAGAATTGGGAAATGAAATTGTTGCCACTAGGTATATTATCATAAAGGTAAAATTCCATTGCAATGAATATTATCATAGTATTAGGCTTCAATGCTGTCCTGAAAAAGTACTTTGTCTAATTATCTAAAATAATAAAAAGAAGCCTGCATAAAAGAGTGAATGGCCTTCCTTTATAGTGAAAGTATTTGATTGTGAGTTATCTGCAGGAGACACGGAAAACCTGGATTGAGCTGTTTGTATCTCCTTTGTCCTTCTATGAAGTAAACATTAACCTTCAGAGTTTCTTCTTTTCCCTCTTCCAATATTACAGTGGATAAAACAATACTTAACTTCTAAACCACCACCAAAATCTAGTGGTCAAGAGGAGGAAAGTAGACGTGGAGAGTCAAAACACCTTCCTCTTAGTAGATGGAAATCACTCAATTTAACCGTCCAATTCACTGGGAAGAGAATGGATACAGCATTCTTTTATCTCTAAATCCTATAGATGGGAAATGTAGCAACATATCATTCTAACAAAACCCCATTGTATACACATACACACACACACACACACACACACACACACAAAGACATAAAATAAAAAAATAAAAGGCAATCTCATAACATTTTTTTTAAATTTTTTATTAAATTTATTGGGCTGACAATTGTTAGTAAAATTACATAGATTTCAGGTGTACAATTCTGCATTACATCATCTATAAATCCCATGGTGTGTTCATCACCCAGAGTCAGCTCTCCTTCCATCACTATATATTCGATCCCCCTTACTCTCATCTCCCAACCCCCACCCTCCACCCCCCTTACCCTCTGGCAACCATCAAACCATTGTCTGTGTCTATGAGTTTCTGTTTCTCATTTGTTTGTCTTGTTTTTTGTTGCTTTTGGTTTATATACCACATATCAGTGAAATCACATGGTTCTCTGCTTTTTCTGTCTGACTTATTTCGCTCAGCATTACACTCTCAAGATCCATCCATGTTGTCACAAATGTTCCTATATCATGTTTTCTTACCGCCGAATAGTATTCCATTGAGTATATATACCACAACTTCTTTATCCATTCATCTATCGAAGGACATTTTGGTTGTTTCCATGTCTTGGCCACTGTAAACAAAGCTGCAATGAACAATGGAGCACACGTGTCTTAATCTCTAAATGTTTTCAGATTTTTGGGGTAGATACCCAGGAGAGGGATTGCTGGGTCCTATGGAAATTCTATTTGTAATTTTTTGAGGAACCTCCACACTGCCTTCCATAACGGCTGCACCAGTCTGCATTCCCACCAACAGTGAATGAGGGTTCCTTTTTCCCCACAGCCTCTCCAACATTTGTTACTATTTGTCTTGTTGATGATAGCCATTCTGACTGGGGTGAGGTGATATCTCATTGTGGTTTTTATTTGCAATTCTCTGATGATTAGTGATGTTGAGCATCTTTTCATATGTCTATTTGCCATTTGTATGTCCTCTTTGGAGAAATGTCTCTTCAAGTCCTCTGCCCATTTTTCAATTGGGTTGTTTGTTTTTTTGTTGTTGAGTTGCATGAGTTCCTTGTATATTCTGGATACTAGCCCGTTATCGAAGGCACTGTTTGCAAAAATCTTCTCCCATTCAGTTGGTGGCCTCTTTATTTTGTCAATGGTTTCTTTTGCTGTGCAGAAGCTTTTAAGTTTCATATAGTTCCATTCGTTTATTTTAACTTTAACTTCCATTGCCTTTGGAGTCAAATTCATAAAATGCTCTTTGAACCAAAGGTCCATAAGTTTAGTACCTATGTTTTCTTCTATGCAGTTTATTGTGTCAGGTCTTATGCTTAAGTCTTTGATCCATTTTGAATTAACTTTGGTACATGGTGACAAATAGCAGTCCAGTTTCATTCTTTTGCACGTGGCTATCCAATTCTCCCAGCACCATTTATTGAAGAGGCTGTCTTTGCTCCATTGTATGTTTTTAGCTTCTTTGTCAAAAATTATCTGTCCATATTTATGTGGTTTTATTTCTGGGTTCTCAATTCTATTCCATTGGTCTATGTGTCTGTTTTTCTGCCAATACCATGCTGTTTTGATTATTGTAGCCCTGTAGTACAAGCCAAAGTCAGGAAGTGTGATACCTCCATTATTGTTCTTTTCTCTAAAGATTGCTTTGGCTATTCGGGGTCTTTTGTGGTTCCAAACAAATCTGATGATTTTTTTGTTCTATTTCTTTAAAATATGCAATTTGGATTTTGATGGGGATTGCATTTTATCTGTATATTGCTTTGGGTAATATGGACGTTTTAACTATGTTGATTCTTCCAATCCATGAGCACGGAATGTCTCTCCATTTCTTTGTGTCTTCTTCAATTTCTTTCAAGAATGTCTTATAGTTTTCAGCATATAGGTCTTTCACATCCTTGGTTAAGTTTATTCCTAGGTATTTTATTCTTTTTGCTGCAATTGCAAAAGGAATTGTTTTTTGTATTTCTTTTCTGAGATTTCATTGTTAGTATATAGGAAGGCAATGGACTTTTGTGCGTTGATTTTGTAGCCGGCAACTTTACTGTATTCGTTGATTGTTTCTAATAGCTTTTTGGTGGAGTCTTTAGGGTTTTCTATATATAGCATCATGTCATCTGCAAAGAGTGATAATTTAACTTCTTCATTCCCAATTTGGATGCCTTTTATTTCTTTCTCTTGCCTGATTGCTCTGGCAAGGACTTCCAACACGATGTTGAAAAGCAGAGGTGATAGGGGACATCCCTGTCGTGTTCCTGAACGTAGAGCAAAGGGCTTCAGTTTTTCTCCATTAATTATGAGATTAGCAGAGGGCTTGTCATATATGGCCTTTATTATGTTAAGGTATTTTCCTTCTATACCCATTTTATTAAGTGTTTTAATCATAAATGGATGTTGTATCTTGTCAAATGCTTTTTCTGCATCAATTGATATAATCATATGATTTTTGTCCTTTATTTTGTTTATGTGATGTATCACATTGATGGATTTGCGTATGTTGAACCATCCTTGTGCCCCGGGGATGAACCCCACTTGGTCGTGATGAATAATCTTTTTAATGCATTGTTGTATTCGATTTGCTAGAATTTTATTTAGGATTTTTGCATCTGTATTCATCAGAGATATTGGTCTGTAGTTTTCTTTTTTTGTGTTGTCCTTACCAGGTTTTGGTATCAGGGTAATGTTGGCCTCATAAAATGAGTTGGGGAGTACTGTTTCTTCTTCAATTTTTTGGAAGAGTTTGTGCAGGATTGGTATTAGATCCTCTTTGAAGGTTTGGTAGAATTCACTAGTGAAGCCATCTGGTCCTGGACTTTTGCTTTTGGGAAGGTTTTGGATGACTGATTCAATTTCGTTACTGGTGATCAGTCTGTTTAGATTTTCCAGTTCTTCATGGTTCAGCCTTGGAAGGCTATATGTTTCTAAGAACTTGTCCATTTCTTCTAGGTTGTTGAATTTGGTGGCATATAGTCCTTCATAGTATTCTTGGATGATCCTTTGTATTTCTGTGGTGTCCGTGATAACTTCCCTTTTACGTTTCTGATTTTGTTAATCAGTGTCTTCTCTTTTATCTTAGTAAGTCTAGCCAAGGGTTTGTCAATTTTGTTAATCTTTTCAAAGAACCAGCTCTTTGTCACATTAATTTTTTCTATTGTCTTTTGTTCTCTATTTCATTTAGTTCTGCTCTAATTTTTGTTATTTCCTTTCTTCTGCTGACCTTGGGTTTTACTTGTTCTTCTTTTTCTAGTTCTTTAAGGTGTAACATGAGGTTATTTATTTGGGAGTTTTCTTGTTTCTTGAGATAGGCCTGTAATGAGATAAATTTCCCTCTTAAAACTGCTTTCGCTGCATCCCAAAAATTTTGGTAGGATGTATTTTCATTGTCATTTGTTTCTATGTATCTTTTGATCTCTCCTCTAATTTCTTCTTTGACCCAGTCCTTCTTTAAAAGTATGTTGTTTAATCTCCATGTATTTGTGTTTTTCCCGCTTTCTTTTTACAGTTGATATCCAATTTCAAAGCCTTGTGATCAGAGAATATGCATGGTATGATTTCAATCTTCTTAAATTTGTTGAGACTGATTTTATGTCCCAATATATGGTCTATCCTTGAGAATGTTCCATGTACACTAGAAAAGAATGTATAGTCTGATGTTTTAGGATGAAGTGCTCTATAAATGTCAATTATGTCCATTTCATCTAATGTGTCATTTAGGGCTACTATTTCGTTATTTATTTTCTGTTTGGATGATCTATCCATAGCTGTCAATGATGTATTTAAGTCCCCTAGTATAATTGTGTTTTGGTCAATTTCTCCCTTTAGTTCTGTTAGTAGTTGCTTGGTGTATTTCGGTGCTCCCTGATTGGGGGCATAAATATTGATGACTGTTATGTCTTCTTGTTGTACAGTCCCCTTCACCATTATGAAATGTCCATCTTTGTCTCTTGTTATCTTTTTCACCTTGAAGTCTGTTTCATCTGTTATCATTATGGCTACACCTGATTTTCTCTGGGTACCATTTGCTTGGAGTGTCAATTTCCACCCTTTCACTTTGAGTCTATGCTTGTCCTTGTAGCTGAGATGTGTCTCTTGGAGACAACATATGGTTGGGTTTAGTTTTTTGATCCAATCTGCTACTCTGTGCCTTTTTATTGGTGAGTTCAGTCCACTTACATTTAGGGTGATTATTGATATGTGAGGAAATACTGTCATTCTATCTTTAGTTTTCTGGTTAGGCTGTGTCTCCATTGTTTCTTTGCATCTTTGTTGCTGTCTATTATTTCTGTGTAATGGTATTCTATGATGTTTCCCTCTGTTTCTTCTTTTATTACAGTATCTATTTCAGTTCTGGATTTTTTTGAGTGGTTACCCTTAAGTTTATGTAAAAGAAAGTTTGGTATTTAGAGTATTCCATTTTCTTCAGCACGCTTACTTTCTCCATTCCCATATTCCGGTTCAGGCCTTTACTCTCCCCCTTTTTGAGGTTTGGTTGCCACAAATTGACCCTGTTGACGGTGGTCGAATAGCCTCCTTTAGTATTTCTTGTAGTACAGGTCGTGTATTAGAAAATTCCCTCAGATCTGTATGTCTGGAAAGGTCTTTATTCCTCCTTCATATCTAAAGGATATCTTTGCTGGATATATTATTCTTGGCTCATGATTTCTCTCTTTCAATAGTTTGAATATTTGGTTCCACTCCCTCCTGGCTTGTAGAGTTTCTGATGAAATATCTGATGACAATCTAATGGGCTTTCCTTTGTAGGTTACCGTCTTCTTTTCCCTGGCTGCCTTGAGGATTCTTTCTTTGTCGTTGATTTTAGACAGCTTCAATACAATGTGCCTTGGAGAAGGCCTGTTGGGATTGAGGTAATTAGGTGTTCTATTTGCTTCTTGGATTCGAGGGTCCAGTTCTGTCCACAAATTTGGGAAGTTCTCATCAACAATTTGTTTGAATATATTCTCTGTTCCCTTCTCTCTTTCTTCTCCTTCTGGTATGCCCATTATTCTTATATTGCTCTTTCTGATGGAGTCAGAAAGTTCTTGTAGAGTTCTTTCATTTCGTTTAAGTCTCAAGTCTCTTTCTTCTTCTATCTGTGTCATTTCCAGGTTTCTATCTTCGATGTCACTGATTCTTGCCTCCATCTGGTCAACTATGCTACCTAAGCTGGTTATTTCATTCTTAATTTCTTCTATTGAGTTCTTAATCTCCAGAAATTCTATTTGGTTCTTTTTTAAAATTTGAATCTCTTTCCTAAAATGCTCATGCTGTTCTTTGATTGAGTTTCTGATTTCATTTAACTGCCTATCTGTGTTTTCTTGTATCTCGTTGAGTTTTTTCAGAACTGCAATCTTGAATTCTCTGTCATTTAAGTCACATATTTCTGTATCTTTAAGTGCCTTTTCTGGAGATTTTTCACTTTCTTTCTGAGCTATCTTGTTGCCTTTGTTATTCATGGCGATTACTGGTTTACTATTTCTCTTCCTAGACATCTACAGGAGTGACTTCTGTAACAAGTTGATAGGAAGAGGTCTTTCTTTTGTTTTCCAGTTCTTGTTGGTAGGATGTTTTTCATTTTCTCCGACTGCAGGCTTTTTTTTTCCTTTCTCACAACGTAGTGCTATGTTTTCTCTGCACTATTCCAACTTCTCACACAATGGGGGGATTCCCTGGGAGACGGGCTTCTCCTCTGTTAATAGTTCGTTTAGGTCACAGGGCGCTGTGTCCCGGTGGGTATGCAGAGAGCTTTTGATGTTCCAAAGCTCTTCCAGCTCCTGATTCAGAACCCGTATGTTTCAGCAGTTCTCTTTACTCCTGCAGGGATCCGCCCAGATAGGTGGGGCCAGGGGCGGGGTGAGCTGTGAGAGGTGGCCCAGAGCAATGGCAGCGACCACCACCACAGCCGGTCCTGCTTCCACAGCTCTCTCCCCTTTGCCGGAACTAGTTGGGCTGTGAAATTGTGTCTGTGGGCCACAGTTCTCAAATATAGCAAATTTTCTGTTGTTTTCATCTGACACTGCTACTGTTTCGCTTCTAGCACCGGGCAGGTGGGAGTGGGGCGAGCTCTGGGAGGGGAGGGAGGGGGCGGCTAGTCTCAGTGCCTAAGGCTCCATTCTCTGCTCGGCAGTGCGGGCTTAAACCACCGTTTTCAGTCTTTTTCCCTCAGTGTTTTCTCTGAGGTCTCTGCCGTGAGCGTTGGGTTCAGCCGTGTTATATGCTGTCCCCTCAGCCCTGTGGAGCCCTGGTGGAGCCCTAGCAGTCCGATCTCCCCCAGCTGCGGTAGTTCTGGGAAGCAGCGAGCTCGGTGCACTGAGCTAGGTCTGCGTCCTGCGCCCCCGCGGCTCTGTCTCCGCGCACTTCTCTGTTTCCTCCTCCCCCCACTCGCGCGAATCTCCCACCTGTAGGTGATTTCAGTCGGTAGTGGGCCTCTTCATCTTGCCTGTCTGCTGTGCAGGGAGTCCTTTGTGGAGTTTTTGTTGTTCGAGTCTTTGTAAATTCCAGGGGAGCTTTACAGAGGCTCACCTCACACCGCCATTTTTCTGGAACTCCAGTCGGAACACGGCACTGTTTTAAGCCTTGATGCAATTATTTGATTTTTCAGTCCTAACAAAAGAAAAGTAGGAAGAAATTTTATTTACATGACCATGTTTTTTTTTTTTTTTTAAATTAAATTTATTGGGGTGACAATTGTTAGTAAAATTACATAGATTTCAGGTGTACAATTCTGTATTACATCATCTATAAATCCCATTGTGTGTTCATCACCCAGAGTCACTTCTTCCATCACCATATATTCGATCCCCCTTACCCTCACCTCCACCCCCACCCCTCTTACCCTCCATGTTTAATACTCAAGTCTACTCATTCACAGATAGTAATTGAGAAGTACAACACTGGGGCTGCAGCAGTGCACAATACAGAAAAGGGTCCAGCTCACATGGAGTATGAGCTCTAGTGGGGGAAACAGGATGAATGGACTAGCAAATATATAATAGGTCAGGTGTAGTAAATGCTGTGAAAACAATGGATCTGGGTAAGGATATAGAAGTGACAACCAGAGGGGTAGCTGCTATTTACACAGAATGGTCAGTGAAGGTCATGCTAATAAGGTAACATTTGAGCCAAGAGCTAAAGAAAGTGTTGAGGGAGCAAGGCATGTAACAATTTGGGGAAAACCTTTCCAGACAGGGGAAACAGTAAATATAAACGCTCTGAGACAATAGCACATTTGGCTTTCATTCATGCATTCATTTATTCATTCATACATCCTCTCTTTCATTCATTCTTTTCTTATAAATAATAACTTAATGCCAATTATAAACTTCTAGGAAACATCCTTTTGTTAAACTTGTACTTTATTTTAAGTTACGAAGTGCATATTTGTTCAACTAATATATAAGCATGCATAGAAGGAAATAGAGATGAGTCAGGCAAGATTCTTACTCCCAAAGAGTACAATCTAATCTAAGAGATAGACATGAATAAAAATATAGTACCCTATGAGGCTACTACACATATTGGGGAATTATTGGGTAATGGGCTTTGGGTATAAATAAAGTAGTATGGGCTTTGGAGAGAGAGATCCTAGTTCAACCATTTTTTTTTAAATTAAAGGTTATTGGGGTGACAATTGTTAGTAAAATTACATAGATTTCAGGTGTACAATTCTGTATTACATCATCTATAAATCCCATTGTGTGTTCACCGCCCAGAGTCGGTTCTCCTTCCATCATCATTATTTAACCCTGTTTATCCTCATCTACCATCTTCTTCCCCCCTTACCCTCTGGCAACCACTAAACTATTGTCTGTGTCTATGAGTTTCTGTTTCTCATTTGTTTGTCTTGTTCTTTGGTTGTTTTTGGTTTATATACCACATGTCAGTGAAATCATATGGTTCTCTGCTTTTTCTGTCAGTTCAACCATTTTTAACATACCTACCTCTGGACAAGTTACTTTCTCCTTTGATCCACAGAGCATGGCGCAAGTAATATTTACTTTGTAGAATTCTTGTGAGGAATAAATGAGATTACATATATAAATTATGTAGTAAATTGTAGTCATTCAATTAGTGTAATTTCTCCTCCTCCTCTCCTACTAAACCAAGGTTTCCTTGAAGATAAGCAACATGTGTCAATAACCATTGTTTCTTTTGGCCCAGCCTAAAATCTGGCACATACTTAGGTATTCAGTAAGTGTTTACAAAACGAGTGTAATTAACGAATGCTCAGAACAGGAGTGGTCAGGATCATTATCTGCCATAGATAATTACATGGAAGTGCAGAAAGGTTATTTATTCTTGATTATACAGCACTGGTCAGAAGTCAAGTTTTCTAGGTGGTCTGTAAAAGGGCCTGGGCCATTTAAAAAGTTATTTGAAATTCTTCTAAATATGATACATTTCCGAGGCCAGCCTATATCCTATACTTGGAACCAAACAGGGGCTGTAAGTTCCCTTTCTTTTACAATGCGTTTAAATAATTAGGAAGTGGTAAACCCTTTATTCTTAGTGGCAGTGGAAATACAATTCAATCCCATAGATGTTGCAGAAGTTTATATTGTCCATTAGTTTCAACTTTTCTTCAGTGGACTTAGTTAATTTCATGTTTTCTTTTTTTTGTTGTTGTTGTTGCTATTCTCAGCACAGAAACTGAGTAGCTTTGCATTATACATGACACATAGTAGATACTCAATAAGTATTTTCTGAATGCATAAATGAATGATGAATGAATTCTTTTACTCAGAACCACTCCCTAAGACACTGATCTTTGTGTTTATCAAGATGCCAATGCCCTCAGCCTTTTCATTTAGCCATTTTACTACATCTAGGTCATCTTCATTCCTGCATCTCAGTCCCTTGACATCCTCACTCCTTTGACCTGCTGTGGTTTCTACCACAATTTTACTTCTTAGTGTCACAGCATCATGTGAGAGGGTCTCAAAATTCTGACAACATGGACCAAAATCTAGGCCATTTGACTTCAGTGGGCCCTTGCTGGTGACCTTGTTATTCATATCTTGCATTTTTCCTGGCCTTGTTGCTCTACAGTTTTCCGAAGTTTCTTTGTCTTCTCCAAGTCACTATCTTATTTTCTCCTAGCTATTAACATCAGCAGATTGTCTCATTTGCTGTTTCACTAGGAGCTTGGAAGCCAGCAGTGTTCATCTCAGCATGAGTCAGATCAGATCTGTCACATGTTGCTTTCATCAACTTGCTTATTTATGAGTCTTTGTCCATCTCTGATCCTCTGTGGGTTGTCCTTGCATTGTGACTTTTCAGTCTTCTGTTGATGGCTTCCAGAACTTGTCATATTCTTGAATCTGCTTTTGCCTACTGTTCCTGTTCTCTATTATTGCATATCAAATTACCTCTGAAATTAGAAGTTTTAAAAACTTTGCTTTATCATATCACACAATTTTGTCATATATTCAGTCAGGACTTGGCTGGTTGGCATCAACTGGGCCATTTGGTATTATAAAGCTGGGGGTTGGTCTGAAGAGTCCAAGCTAGCTTTACTCCTATGCCTGGCACCCTTGTGAAGATGGCTGGAAGGCTGGGCTTAGCTGGGTTCCTCTTCATCCTCAAGTAATCTCAGAGCCCCTCCATGTGATCTCTCCAACATGGTAATTGGACTCCTCAGGTCTCCCACATACTTAGTTCTTGTAAAGACTAGACCTGGAAATAACATAGTGTCTCTTCTGACATATTCTAGAATTCAAAACAATCATAAGGCAGCCCCATTCAAGAGAAGGGGAAATAGACTCTACTTCTTCACAAATGTGTGTCAAAGAATTTACTGCAGTTTTAGTTTATTACACATACCTATATTAAAATTTGGACTTTATTTTCTACGGATTCATTGGAAGCTAACTTTGGCCCAAATACCCTCTGCTTGCCTTTGCTGCTCCCATACTGGCACTGACATAGTAAAAGGACCACACTCTGCTCTGTGGTCTGGGTTATGACATTTTTTGCTATACATTTTTTAAAAATTATCAATAGGTATGTAAACCAAAAACAACTTCATTTTTTAACAGCACTTGTTTTAAGATCACAGCACAATTGTGAAAAAGTTACAGAGATTTCCTCATTTACCTCCTGCCCCTACATATGCATAGCTTTCCCGAACAGAATGGGATATTTGTTACAATCAATTAACTTCCATGGACACATCATTATCACTCAAAGTCCATAGTTTACATTAAGGTTCACTCTTGGTGTTCATGGGTTGGACAAATGTATAATGATATGTATTCACCATTGTGGTGTTATACATAGTAGTTTTACTGGCCTAAAAATCCTCTGTGCTCTGCATTCTTCTACTCTTATACGGTAGACATGGATATACACTGTCTAGATTCCTCTTTATGGAAAACCTGCTGCCCAGTTTTGTGGAATGCAGAGAGTAACTTTTAGCTGTCAGCATCTTCTGAGTCTGCCTCAACTATGGAGAGTATACTCTCTCCTGAGGTCATGCCTTTCATAGGGAAGCTCACATCCAGTGACTGAGTGACACAGGTATATAAAGGTCTAGGCACTTTGGTCCAGCCATTTCTACCTTACACAAGACAACTCTCACTACTAGCAACACTCTCTCTCCCAGGGTTGAGGAGGTCTGCCTTGCAGTATTCTCTTGGCCAAGTACAGCTTCTTCCTACCTTTCACAGGCATTGATCCTGAATAAACACCTTGCAAGCCAAACTGTCTCAGTATCTGCCTTCAGAGAGTATTTGGCCTGTGACATACTTCTTGAACCATATAACTACACGAGGTGTGATAAAAAAAATACAGTGACTGCTGCTGCTGAGTGACATCCAAAGGAAAGGCAGGGATCAATACGGAAAGTGGCGTGTTGAATCTTAGTAATAGTGTGTGATAAGTTTCAGCTTATTCAGTTCAATGAGTTAGGTGTGAGCTATGGTTGAGAGAAGGTACTTTTTAAAAAAAGTTTATTGGGGTGACAATGGTTAGTAAAGCTACACAGGGTACAATTCTGTAACACATCATCTATGTATCACATTGTGTGTTCACCATCCAGAGTTCTACTTCCATCACCATATATTTGATCCTGCTTATCCTAATCTACCAGCCCCCTCCTCCCTTACTCTCTGGTAACCACTAAACTATTGTCTGTGTCTATGAGTTTTTGTTTCTTTGTTTTTTTGTCTTGTTCCTTTGTTGCTTTCAGTTTTATTTCCCATATATCAATGAAATCATATGGTTCTTGACTTTTTCTGTCTGACTTATTTCACTTAGCATAATAATCTCAAGATCCATCCATGTAGTTGCAAATGGCACAATTTCATCTTTTCTTATGGCAGAGTAGTATTTCATTGTGTATATAATACTACATCTTCTTCTACTTTTAATCATAAATGGATGTTGTATCCTGTCAAATGCTTTTTCTGCATCTACTGATATAATCATATGATTTTTGTCCTTTATTTTGTTTATGGGGTGTATCACATTGATTGATTTGCATATGTTGAACCATCCTCGTGCCCCTGGGATGAACCCCACTTGGTCATGATGTATAATCTTTTTTTTTCTTTTTTCATTTTTGTTATTAGTTTCAGGTGCACAAAACAATGTAATAGTTAGAGATTTATCATTTATATCCCTTACACAGTGACAATCCCCCTGCCCCCATCCACTACCCATCTGACATCACACACAGCCATTATATTTCCATTGTCTCTATTCTTTTTTTTTTTTTTAAATTAAATTTATTGGGGTGACAATTGTTAGTAAAATTACATAGATTTCAGGTGTACAATTCTGTATTACATCATCTATAAATCCCATTGTGTGTTCATCACCCAGAGTCAGTTCTCCTTCCATCACCATATATTCGATCCCCCTTACCCTCATCTCCCACCCCCCACCCCCCGCCCTCCTTACCCTCTGGCAACCACTAAACTATTGTCTGTGTCTATGAGAGAGTAATGCTGAGCAAAACAAGTCAGACAGAAAAAGCAGAGAACCATGTGATTTCACTGATATGTGGTATATAAACCAAAAACAACAAAAGAACAAGACAAACAAATGAGAAACATTGTCTCTATTCTTAATGCTGTATTCTGCTTCTTGTAAATATATATATACATACATATATATAGATAGATAGATAGATAGATAGATAGATATAAAATTGTAGTTGACATTCATTATTGTTTAACTTCAGCTTCAGGTGTGCAGTGCAGTGATCAGGCATCTATGTCATCCCTCACGTGATCTCCCTAATGAGACAAGTGTCCATCGGATACCCTACAAAATCTTTACATTATTGATTGCATTCCCCAAATTGACTTTTGTTTCCCCGTGGCAATCTTGTGGTTACGGACTGTGCTTTCTAATCCCCTCACCTTCCCCCTTATCCCCACCCCCCTTCCATCTAGCAACCCTCAGTTTTTCCTCTATTTCTGAGACTGTTTCTGATTAATTTATTCATTTATTCTTTGCTTTAGATTCCAAATATAAGTGAGATCATATAGTATTTGTCTTTCTCTGACTTATTTCACTTAACATAATGTTCTCTAGGTCCATCCATATTGTTGCAAATGGTAATATTTCCTTCTTCTTTATGGCTGCGTAATACTCCATTGTGTAAATGTACCACAGTTTCTTAATCCAGTCGTCTACTGATGGGCATTTTGATTGTTTCCATGTCGTGGCTATTGTGTATAGTGCTGCGATAAACATAGGGATGCATACATTTTTTTGAATTAGAGTTCTGGATTTCTCCGGATAGATACCTAGGAGTGGAATTCCTGGGTCATAAGGTCGTTCTATTTTCAGATTTTTGCCATACCCCCATACTGTTTTCTATAGTGGCTGCACCAACCTTTAATCCTACCAATAGTGCACAAGGGTTCCCTTTTATCCACATCCTCGCCAGCACTTGATGTTTGTTGATTTATTGATGATAGCCATTTTGACTGGGGTGAGGTGGTATCTCATTGTGGTTTTTATTTGCATTTCTCTAATGATTAGTGAGGTCGAGCATTTTTTCATATGTCTGTTTGCCATCTGTATGTCCTTTTTAGAAAAATGTCTCTTCATGTCCTCCGCCCATTTTTTAATTGGGTTGTTTGTTTTTTTGGAGTTGAGTTGAGTGAGTTTTTTTATAAATTTGGGATATTAACCCCTTATCAGATATATCATTGGCAAATGTGTTCTCCCATACACTTTTTGTTTTATTGATGGTTTCGTTTGCTGTGAAAACACTTTTTAGTTTGATGTAATCCCACATGTTTATTTTTTCTCTTACTTCCCTCATGCAAGGGGATATATCAGTAAAAATCTTACTCTGGGTAATGTCTTTAAAGTTTCTTCCATATTTTCTTCCAGGAATTTTATGGTTTCAGATCTTACATTTAAGTCTTTAAGCCATTTTGAATTTATTCTTGTATATAGTATGAGGAGGTGGTCCAGCTTCATTTTTTTTACATGCATCTGTCCAGGTTTCCCAGCACCATTTATTGAATAGACTGTCTTTACACCACCATAAATTCTTGCTACCATTGTTGTAGATTAAATGACCATATAGACATGGATTTGTTTCTGGGCTCTCTATTCTTTTCCATTGATCTATGTGTCTGTTTTTATGCCAGTACCATGCTGTGTTGATTACTGTAGCCTTGTAGTGTAATTTGGTGTCAGGTATCATTACACCTCCCACTTTGTTCTTATTTCTTAAGATTACTGAGGCTATTCGGTGTCTTTTATGGTTCCATATAAATTTTAGGATTCTTTGTGCTATTTCTGTGAAAAATGTCCTTGGTAGTTTGATAGGAATTGCATTGAATCCGTATATTGCCTTAGGCAGTATGGACATTTTAACGATATTAATTCTTCCTATCCATGAGCATGGTATGTGTTTCCATCTATTTGTATCTTCCTTAATTTCTCTCTTCAGTGTCTTATGATTTTCTGAGTACAGATCTTTTACTTCTTTGGTTAAATTTATTCCCAGGTATTTTATAGTCTTTGAAGCAATTGTAAATGGGATTGTTTTATTAGTTTCTCCCTCTGATATTTTATTATTATATACAAATGCAACTGATTTATGAATATTAATTTTGTATCCTGCTACTTTACTAAATTCATCTATCAGCCCTAATAGTTTCTTGGTGGAGTCTTTAGGGTTCTCTCTATATAGTATCACGTCATCTGCATATAATGACAATTTGACTTCCTCCTTACCAATTTGGATGTCTTTTATTTCTTTTTCTTGTCTGATTGCTGCGGCTAGAACTTCCAGCACTATGTTGAATAGAAGTGGAGAAAGTGGGCAACCTTGCTTTGTTCCTGATCCTAAGGGGAATGGTTTTAGCTTTTCCCCATTGAATATGATGTTAGCTGTGGGTTTATCATATATGGCCTTTATTATGTTGAGATATGGTCCCTCTATTCCTTTCTTAAGAGTTTTTATCATAAATGGCTCCTGGATTTTGTCAAATGCTTTTTCTGCCTCTATTGATCTGATCATATGATTTTTATTTTTCATTTTGTTAATGTGATGTATCACATTAATTGATTTGCAGATGCTGAACCACCCTTGCACACCAGGAATGAATCCCACTTGATCATGGTGTATGATCTTTTTAATGTATTGTTGAATTCTGTTCACTAATATTTTGTTGAGGATTTTTGCATCTATGTTCATTAGAGATATCGTCCTGTAGTTTTCTTTTTTTGTAGTGTCTTCATGTAATTTTGGGATCAGGGTGATAGTGGCTTTGTAAAGTGGTTGGGGGGCCTTCCCTTCTTCTGGATTTTTTGGAATAGCTTGAGGAGAATAGGTGACAATGCTTTTTTGAAAGTTTTGTAAAATTTACCTGTAAAGCCATCTGGTCCAGGGCTTTTATTTGTTGGGAGCTTGTTGATTACTGATTCAATTTCCCTGGTGGTAATCAGTCTATTCAGGTTTTCCGTTTCTTCTTGAGTTAGCTTTGGAAGGGTGTATGCTTCTAGAAAATTGTCCATTTTTCCAGGTTGTCTAATTTGTTGGTATATAGTTGCTCATAGTAATTTCTTAAAATTTTTTGTATTTCTGTGGTGTCTGTTGTCACTTCTCTTTCATTTCTGATTTTATTAATTTGGGTCCTCTCTGTTTTTTGATGACTCTGGCTAAAGGTTTGTCGATTTTGTTTATCTTCTCTAAAACCCTACTCTTGGATTCATTGATCTTTTTGTATTGTTTTTCTGGTTTCTATTTCATTTATTTCAGCTCTGATCTATATTATCTCTTTCCTTGTACTCCCTTTGGGCTTATTTTGCTGTTCTTTTTCCAGATCCCTTAAATGTGAAGATGAACAGTTGATTAGTGATTTTTCTTGTTACTTTAGGTAGGCCTGCAGTGCTATGAATTTCCCTCTTTGGACTACTTTTGCTGCATCCCATAGATTTTGGGTTGTCATGTTTTCATTTACGTTTGTCTCAAGATATCTTTTGATTTCTTTCTTGATCTCCTGGTTGACCCATTCATTATTTAGTAACATGTTATTCAGCCTCCATGAATTTGTGTGTCTTCCAGTTTTTTTCCTGTAGTTCATTTCTAATTTCATAGCACTGTGGTCAGCGAAGACAACTGGTATGATTTTAATTTTGTTAAATTTATCAAGACTTGTTTTGTGGCTTAACATGTGATGTATCTTGGAAAATGTTCTATGTGAGCTTGAGAAGAATGTGTATTCTGCATCTTTGGGGTGTAATGCTCTGAAAATATCGATTAAATCCAACTGATCCAATGTGTCACTTAAGACCGTTGTTTCCATATTGATTTTCTGTCTGGAAGACCTGCCCCTTATTGTCAGAGGTGTGTTGAAGTCCCCTACTATGATAGTGTTATTGTTGATCTCTGTCTTTATGTCAGTCAATATGTGTTTTATATATTTAGGTGCTCCTATGTTGGGTGCATAGATGTTTACTAGGGTTATGTCCTCTTGTCGGATCGATCCTTTTATTATTATATAGTGCTTATCTTTGTCTTTTAATATATTCTTCATTTTAAAGTCTATTTTGTCGGGTATAAGTATTGCAACTCCAGTTTTTTCCAGCTTTTCTTTTGTTTTGAATGAAATATCTTACTCCAACCCTTCACTTTCAGCCTGTCTTTTGATCTGAGGTGAGTCTCTTGTATACAGCATGTGCAAGGGTCTTGCTTTCTTATCCACCTAGCCACCCTATGTCTTTTGATTGGAGCATTTAATCCATTTACATTTAAAGTGAATATTGACAGGTACATCGTTACTGCCATTTTTTTTTTATTTGTAGTTAGATTTTTTTTATCTTTCTTCTGTTTACAGAAGCCCTTTTAATATTTCCTGCAGTGCTGGCTTGGTGGTAATAATTTCCTTTAGCTTATTCTTTTCTGGGAAGTCCTTTATCTCTCCTTCAAATTTAAATGATAGCCTTGCTGGTTAAAGCAATCTAGGTTGTAGGACTTTGTTTTCCATCACTTTGAGTGCCTCCTGCCATTCCCTCCTGGTCTTCAGTGTTTCTGTAGAAAAGTTATTTGATAGTCTTACATGGGTTTCCTTGTATATAATCCGCTGTGTTTCTCTTGCTGCTTTTAGGGTTCTCTTTTTGTCTTTAACCTTTGCCATTTTAACTATAATGTGTCTTGGTGTGGACCTGTTTGGGTTTATCTGGTTGGAACTCTGCACTTCCTGGGCTTGTATGTTGGTTTCCTTCATCAGGTTAGGGAAGTTCTCAGACATTATTACTTCAAATATGTTCTCAATCCCTTGCTTCCTCTCTTCTCCTTCTGGTGTTCCTATGATGCACATGTTGTTGCGCTTGATGTTATCCCAGAGGTCTCTTAAACCATTTTCATTGTTTTTTTATTCTTTTTTCTTTTTGTTGTTCTGTTTGGGCGATCTCTGCTAACTTGTCTTCTAAGTCGCTGATTCGATCCTCTGCTTCATCTAACATGGTGGTAATTCCTTCAAGTGTGTTCTTTATTTCAGTTATTGTATTCTTTAGTTCTAACTGGTTGTTCATTATGATTTCTCTCTCCTTCTTTATGTTGTCGCTAAGCTCCTTAAACATTCTTATCATCAGTGTTCTGAACTCTGTCTCTGATAGGTTGGTTATCTCTATTTCATTTGGTTCCGATTCTGCAGCTTTCTTCTGTTCTTTTATTTGGGGCATGTTTTTTTGTTTCCCCATTCTGGCTGACTCTCTATGTTTGCTTTGATGTGTTAGGTAGATCCCCTAGGGTTCTTGGTTTTTGCTGGGTTGTCTTGTGTAGTATGTGACCTTTATAGTTGACTTGCACCACTTCTTTATTCTTCTGTGCATGTGCTCCAAAGGTGACTCTTGTGTTGTGTATATTGTTCTGTTAAAGTTGATCTTTAATTGCTTTTGGCTTGTCAGTAGGTGGGATTGACTCCTAGGCTGACTAGTTGTGAGACTTTTCTCTGCCCACAGTGAATGTTCTGCTGAGTGAGGGTTGATTACTCAAATGAGGCTTGGCCCCTGTGGGCTCTTGTGTCTGTAGAGAATTCCCTCTGGGTGTGTCACTTGTAGGTCAAACCTGTAATACTCTGGTTTGGTCTGGAGTTGGCCTCTGGGTATGTTGAATCTTGTGCCTCTTGAGCTGGGCTCTTGTGTAGGTCAATTTCAGAACAAAGCAAATCACCAAGCACAACAACAACAACACAACAACAACAACAGCAGCAAAGAAAAAAACCAAATACATTCATATGTAAAAATATCCCACACTCAACACAGGCAAAAATATAAAAATTACAAAAACAAAACAAAACAAAAAAGCAGCACCAGTATTGGTTGTCCTCCGCTGTACCAAAGAGTCCTTTGCGTCTTGTACAGGTAGATTCAGTCACGTGGTAACCAGAGTGACCCTGGGACTGCAGTTCTAGATGAGTGGGGGTATGGGTCTGGATGGTAGTTTTTACAAAGTCAGTGCAGTTTCTGCTCTTGCCTGCACATAGGTGCACTAAGAGTAACACAACCAGCCCTGTGCCTGGGTCTCCTGAGTTTTAGGACATTCCTTCTGTGTGTGTGTGTGTGTGTGTGTGTGTGTGTGTGTGTGTGTGGACGGTGGGTGATTTCTGAGATGCTGAAAGCCCAGAGCTGCATCTGCTGCTTGCTGCTGACCACTGGGTGTGTCACCACAGTTGTAATTGCCCTACCCTAGGCAGGCCAGAAAAGGTGGGGGCTGGGGTTGGAGGAGTCTTCTCTCTCCCAGCCCAGTAGTGCCACACTCTTCCCAGCCTCTTCCCTGGATCCAAGCTGCAAGCTGGGTCTTGTCAGATCCTGAGTGCTATGGCTCCTCTGTAGTCTGACACTACTCCTCAGTTCAGGGGCCAGTTTGAGTCTTTGGAAGGGTGAGTGTTAAATTGGGAGAGTGGGGGGAGGAGCCCAAGTATGGTGTTTAAGTCCTTTGTCTGACCTAGGGCCCAGCTGGAGGTCTCAGCTGAGGTTACTGCCTCAAATTCTGAATATGCTGTTCTCCTGGCAGGAGAGATCAGCTGTGGGATGCAGGGAAAGAGCCCACCTCCTGGCTCTTGTGGTCTCTCTTCTGTCCTGGGACCCCCTGCATCTCTGCAGCCATGGATGGGGGCCGCATCTCCACTTTGCTCCCTTCCCTCTTCTCCTGCTCTCCCAATTTTCCCACCTTCAAATAATCATTGTACGAGTCTCTTAGCTGTTTTGTGTGATGAGCAGAGAGTCCTTTGATGGGTTATAGATGTTCAATTTGTTGTAAGTTCTGGAGGAGAACCCAAGAAGACCACCTCGCTGCCACCATTCCTATGACGTCCGATGTATAATCTTTTTAATGCATTGTTGCATTCGATTTGCTAGAATTTGTTTAGGATTTTTGCATCTGTATTCATCAGATCTATTTGTCTATAATTTTCTTTTTTTGTTTTATCCTTACCAGGTTTTGGTATCAGGGTAATGTTGGCCTCGTAAAATGAGTTAGGGAGTATTGTGTCTTCTTCAATTTTTTGGAAGATTTTGAGTAGGACAGCTATTAGATCCTCTTTGAAGGTTTGGTAGAATTCACTAGTGAAGCCATCTAGTCCTGGAATTTTGCTTTTGGGAAGGTTTCTGATGACTGATTCAATTTCCTTACTGTTGATCGGTCTATTTAGATTTTCTAGTTCTTCACGATTCAAACTAGGAAGGCTATATGTTTCTAAAAACATGTCCATTTCTTCTAGATTACTGAATTTGGTTTCACATATAGTCCCTTCATAGTATTCTTGGATGATCCATTTTATTTCTCTGGCATCCATAATAATTTCCCATCTTTCATATCTGATTTTGTTTATTTGTGTCTTCTCTCTTTTTATCTTAGTGAGTCTAGCCAAGGGTTTGTCAATTTTATTAATCTTTTCAAAAAGCCAGCTCTTTGTTGCATTAATTTTTTTCTATTCTCTTTTTGTTTTCTATTTCATTTAGTTCTACTCTAATTTTTATTATTTCCTTCCTTCTGCAGACTAGTTTCATTTGTTCTTCTTTTTCTAGTTCTTTAAGGTGTGTAACATGAGGTTATTTATCTGGGATATCTCTTGTTTCTTGAGACAGGATTGTAATGATATAAATGTCCATGTTAAAACTCCTATTTGCTGCATCCCAAGAATTTTGGTAGCATGCATTTTCATCATCATTTGTTTCTTTTGATCTCTTGTCTTATTTCTTCTTTGACCCAGTCATTCTTAAAACTATGTTGTTTAATCTCCACATATTTGTGTTTATTCTTGCTTTTTTTTTTTTTTTTACAGTTGTTATCCAGTTTTAAAGCTTTGTGATCAGAGAATACACTTGTATGATTTCAATCTTCTTAAATTTGCAGAGGGTAGTTTTATGTCCCAATATATGGTCTGTCCTTGAGAATGTTACATGTGCTATGATAATTTCTGTCCAATAAAAACATTATGGTGTGTCCTTATTTACCTATTCACCGGATCTGGCACTGAGACTTCTGACGCTTACCCAAAGTCAAAATGACCATGAAAGGTAAATATTTTGAATCTATTCAGGACATGAAGGCAGCCATGGCAGCACAACTAAAGACACTCAAGAAAGAGGAATTCCAGAATTGCTTCAGAAAGTGGCAAGAACAATGGGAAAGCATGTCGGAAGCAAGGGGGAATATTTTGAGGATAAATGGCAATGTGTCTTTTACTGTAATATATATTTTAAATTTAGGATAGAGGCGTCATCAAAATGGCAGCATGAGGTGAGCCTCTGCAAATCTCCCCTGGAATTTACAACAAATGGAAGGACTATAACTCCACAAAGGACTCCCTGCACAGCAGACAGGCAGGATGAAGAGGCCCACTACTGAATTCACCTAAAGGTGGGTGACTTGCATGAGCGGGATAGGAGGGAAAGGAGAAGTGCGGAGACAGAGCTGCGCAGGCACAAGATGCAGACCTAGCTCAGTGCTCGGAGCTTGCTGCACCCCAGAGCTATCACACATGTGGGAGAGGGAAGAACTCAGACTGCTAGGTCTCCGTTTATGGCCCACAGGGCTGACTGGACAGCATATAACACGGCTGAACCCAATGCTTACGGCAGACACCTTGAAGCAAAGACTGAGGAAAGAAGGCTGAAAACGGTGGTTTCAGCCCTTACTGCTGCAGAGAATGGAAGCCTTAGGCACTGAGACTAGCTGCCCCCACCCACCCTCCCAGAGGTCGCCTCATCCCCACCTGTCCAGTGCTAGAAGCAGAACAGTAGCAGTGTCAGATCAAAAGAACAGAATATTCGCAGTTCTGAGAACTGTGGTCTGCAGACACAGATCCAGAAACCAACTAGTTCTGGCAAAGGGGAGGGAGCTGTGGAAGCAGGACTGGCTGTGGTGGTGGTCGCCGCCATTGCTCTGGGCCACCTCTCACAACTCACCCTGCCCCTGGTCCCAACTATCTGGGCGGATCTCTGCAGAAGTAAATAGAACTGCTGAAACACACGGGTTCTGAATCTGGTACAGAAAGAGCTTTGGAAATTCAAAAGCTCTCTGCTACCCACATGGACACCATGCCCTGTGACCCAGGTGAACTATTAACAGAGGAGAAGCCCATCTCCCAGGGAAATCCAACATTGTGTGAGAAGCTGGAATAGTGCAGAGAAAACATAGCACTACCATGTGAGAGAGAATAAAAGGCTGCAGTCGGAGAGAAAATAAAACATTCTACCAATAAGTACTGGAAAACAAAAGAAAGACCTCTTCCTATCAACCTTTTGCAGAAGCCACTCCTGTAGATGTCTAGGAAGAGAAATAGTAAATCAGTAATTGCCATGAATAACCAGGGCAACAAGACGGCTCAGAAAGAAAGTGAAAAGCCTCCAGAAAAGGAACTTAAAGATATGGAAATATGTGGCTTAAATGACAGAGAATTGAAGATTACAGTTCTGAAAAAACTCAATGAGATGCAAGAAAAAACAGAAAGGAAGTTGAATGGACTCAGAAACACAATCAAAGAACAGCATGAGCATTTTACGAAAGAGATTGAAATTTTAAAAAAGAACCAAATAGAATTTCTGGAGACTAACAACTCAATAGAAGAAATTAAGAATGAAATAGTGAAATCACATGGTTCTCTCCTTTTTCTGTCTGACTTATTTCGCTCAGCATTACTCTCTCAAGATCCATCCATGTTGTCACAAATGTTCCTATATCATCTTTTCTTACCGCCGAATAGTATTCCATTGTGTATATATACCATAACTTCTTTATCCATTCATCTATTGATGTTGTTTCTATGTCTTGGCCACCGTAAACAGATATGAGGTATATAAACCAAAAACAACAAAAGAACAAGACAAACAAATGAGAAACAGAAACTCATAGACACAGACAATAGTTTAGTGGTTACCAGAGGGTAAGGGGTGGTGGTGGTGGGAGATGAGGGTAAGGGGGATCAAATATATGGTGATGGAAGGAGAACTGACTCTGGGTGATGAACACACAATGGGATTTATAGATGATGTAATACAGAATTGTACACCTGAAATCTATGTAATTTTACTAACAATTGTCACCCCAATAAACTTTAAAAAAAAATTAAACATTCACCATATTTTCTGATCACACTGCATATGTATATGTAGGCATGTGTTTATATACCAGGGTGCCAAAAAAATGTATGTATATTTTTATAGATGTTGACTCTTTGGTCAATGTTGCTCAATCCGTAGTTTGCTATAATCAGAAGTGTCTGGATGCTGATGGTACCTTCTTTGAGTACCTCTTATAATTGCAGAAGTCAAACATGACTTGTATTCATCTTTTGTTATTGGTGTATATTGAATATTACAATTTAATACAGTTTTCCTGTCTTTAAATGTGTATACCTTTTTTGGCACCCTCTGTATATACACATATATACATGTACATATACACATATACACATATTATAATACGTTATATATGTATATATACAGACAACTAGATGAAATGTGTTTCGTATGTATATACAAAGGGTGACAAAATAAGTCTACAAATTTTAAGAAAGGAAAAACTGTATTAAAATTGTAATGCTCAATATGTTCCAAGAACAAAAGATGAATACAAGTCACGTTTGACTTTGGCAATTGCAGGAGGTGCTCAAAGTGGTTACCATTAGCATAATTTTAATACAGTTTTTTCTTTCTTAAAATGTGTATATATATTTTTGGCACCCTCTGTGTATAAAATATACATACACACATATATACATTCATACCAATCCTGGTGTCAGAAGAGGAGGTTATGTTCCTATCCAAGGCTAACCATGACAAGTTGACATAGGTTGTTTCTGTCTGCCCTGTACCTCATTTCTCCCTACCTTGTGGGACAAAGTGCCATACCTTTTGTGGGAGAGTAAAGAAGAGCTTCTTCTTCATCCATGCATATTTTTCTAATGGAGACCATGAGCCCTAATGCTCTTTCCCTGACCATCATGCTGGGCACCAAGCTCAGACTCTACTAATCAGAGACTTTATAGCATTTAACTGGAGCTGAGGAGAAATCCTTCCTTTTGTGATGAAAAATTTGGAAAGATACATGCCAGTTGAAGCCCACCGAATGGGTCTAGCTTATGTTTGTCTTCATGGGAGAGAATATGGAAGATAACCTCTGTACTCTCTCCCATGAAGACAAACATAAGCTAGATTCATTCAATGGGCTTTTACTGGCATGTATCTTTCCAACAGATGTGAGACATTGGTCCTGGAAGCATCAAATCTCTGGGTACAACCATCTTCAGCTACACTCCTCCTCTGGCTGGTTGTGTGAGTCCATATATTTCTGTTTTAGCCTAAGTTCATTGATAAAGGTATATTGTCACTTGCAACCAAGAGTCCTGATGAATAAGTCCCTCCAGGTTTGCTCTCTATTCTATCTCTTTCTGTCTCTTACCAGATGTCTATCCTTCAATATCCCATCTTCTAGTGTCTTTACTCTGTCCCTGTCTACTGATTGCTTGCCTTTTGCATAGACCCAGCATAGACATCACCAATGGTTGAAATAAGAATGCCCACTGAGTCTTCAGTCACTTTAGCTACATTTCTACTGTCATCTTTTGCTATATGGATACATTTCTTTTGATGGTGAGCTGCACATACCCTCACATGCTTACTTCATTCTCCTATAATCTGTCTTCTGTCCTCACCTCTCTACTAAAACAGTAATTTTGAACTCAATTATCTAGTAGTGGACACAACAAAATAGCCTTTGCTCAGTTTCATCATTTTGGATTTATTTCTGGCATACAACTTTATTAATCATTGATAATCTCCTCTACCCTCTGGCAAGATATGGTATTAAACTTCTTTTTTTTAGAATTTATTTTTTAAATTTATTGGGGTGACAATTGTTAGTAAAATTACATAGATTTCAGGTGTACAATTCTGTATTACATCGTCTATAAATCCCATTGTGTGTTCACCACCCAGAGTCAGTTCTCCTTCCATCACCATATGTTTGATCCCCCTTACCCTCTTCTCCCACCCCCCACCCCCCTTACCCTCTGGTAACCACTAATTCCTGAGGCAAGGTTTTGGCGGAGTCATGAGGGAGAAGGGAGAATTCATGAGCATAAGAGAGGAGGATGGTCACCTCTACTTCAGAGTGAGGAGGAGAAGCTATAGAGATGATTTGGACAGCAGTTGGTAAAAATTGAGGGAACTCAGTTCAGTAACTTTGTTCTTAATGAAGTAAAAGTAAAGTTCATCTGACAAAAGTGAGAAAGACTAAGTGGAAATGTAAACCTTGAAGAAAGTGGGTATTAAAATATTGTATCTCATTTGTTTGTCTTGTTCTTTTGTTGTTTTTGGTTTATATACCACATATCAGTGAAATCACATGGTTCTCTGCTTTTTCTGTCTGACTTGTTTCGCTCAGCATTACTCTCTCAAGATCCATCCATGTTGTCACAAATGTTCCTATATCACCTTTTCTTACTGCCGAATAGTATTCCATTGTGTATATATACCACAACTTCTTTATCCATTCATCTATCGAAGGACTCATAGACACAGACAATAGTTTAGTGGTTGCCAGAGGGTAACGGGGGCGGGGGGTGGGGGGTGGGAGATGAGGGTAAGGGGGATCGAATATATGGTGATGGAAGGAGAACTGACTCTGGGTGGTGAACACACAATGGGATTTATAGATGATGTAATACAGAATTGTACACCTGAAATCTATGTAATTTTACTAACAATTGTCACCCCAATAAATTTAATTAAAAAAATATATATATATTGTAAAGAACAAATTAGCAAGTCCAAAATAAATGAATAATATGATTATAAACCAGCAGCAATGGTCCAGATAAGATATGTAGGTTGGATTCAATCAGCACAATTTAATTGCTTTTGCTAAAAGTCCAAATTTAGGAGAAACCAGTTAAGCAACAATTGCAAGCTTAGGGGCATCATGCAAATCACTGACCAGCATCTAGACTGAGTAAAGGTGAGGCCAGAAGAGGTTCTTGACCTCTTGACCATGACAAATATTAAATTAGCAATGTTGAAAGAGTAGAAAAGTGATGACAAGGAGGTGAAGCAGAGAGAACTTAGAGTAGCAAAGCTCCAATTGATGCCATTATTCATGGCGTGGCCATCCTCTGAAATAGTGGTTCTCAAACTTTTGTGCATCAAAATCACCTAGAGGGCTTGTGAAAGCACAAATTTCTGGCCCAACCCCTAGAGATTCTAATTCAACAGGTCTAAGGTAGGGCCTGAGAATTTGCACTTTTAACAAGTTTCAGGTGATACTGATGCTGTTGGTCTAAAGACAGGCTTTGAGAGCCACTGCCTTGTGTGAAACAGAAAAGAAATGAAAGTTATTGATGTTGAGGAGCTTAAGATTCTGAAAGTTCAAGGTCATCATTCACCAATAAAAGCTTAGGGTGCTGATGGAGTCTTAGGTGAACAGGTGCTAAAGGCATCACGAATCAGAAGACTACATCAAGGAGTGAGGGAAGAGATGCAAAGGAGACGGGCTCTTGTGCAGTGGCTGCAGAACAAAGCTCTGCAAGGCAGGTTGAGAGCAAGTGTGACATATGAGTTGAGGTCAGGGAAGAGAAAACAGCTTCTTGAGGAAGGGGGTTAGAAAACTATTCATACTTAAGGGAAAGCCATATTTCCATTTAGACAGTGCTACAAAAAGGATGTTGGTATAAGGGTTTGCAATTCTACGGGAGTTTGCTCATTAAAAAGAAAACAAGAATCCACAGAACATGAAAGAAGAGACTAGTTGAGAAGATAGTATGGAGTACGGGGGCCATGTGTGTGTGGAAAACTGGTTTTGATGTAAGTGTGGCTGACTGAATGGGAAAGCAGGGGAAGAAGACAGGTAGGTGGAGTCTGTGCTTAGATTGGAAGTATGTATACCAGAGCTGAATGAAGTTAGACTGGGTTTGTGTCCAGGGAACGGTTGTAGACCTGTGTTAGTGATTAGAGAAGGAGAGTGGTGACTAGGCATTCATTCTACCTTCATTGTGGGAATTTGAGCCATCCCCTCTGATGTGTTATGTGAATATCTGTCAACATACGATGTTTTTGCTTTGACAATGTCTTTTTTGCTCCCGGTAATAATACAATTGGATGGAAGGCAGGCAAAAGGTATTGTGAGTGAGGATAAGAAGCCAGGCTGAGGCTATGCCTGTATGGATTTTTTTTTCTTTTACCTTAAGAGCTTTGTAGTACAGTGGACACAGTAAATATTTGTTGAAATAATCGATCCATACAACGAATCCCTTTTACTGTCATCATTATTATATAGTACTTGTATGTCTTGTGTCTGATTGTATATTGCATTGCATTAAGAATTGTAACAGCAGAATGCTAGACTTATTTTAGAAGTTTAATGGGGCAAACAAATATTTTGAAGCAAACATAGCATTGGTCACTCTGCTATAATGGCAAATGAGACTGAGCTAAGAATCAAGAGTCTGGTTTCCACTCTCTTTATGATTTTGGTAATGTTTACTTCTATGGTTTCTAAGGATCCTTGCCATTGGAGATAATCTTATATAGTGTAAATAGAGTGAGTGACTTTAAAATTAGATAGACTGTGGGGCGGCTGGATGGCTTAGTTGGTTAGCGCACAACCTCTGAACAACAGGGTTTCCAGTTTGATTCCCACATGGGCCAGTGAGTTGCACTTTCCACAATTAGATTGAAGACAATGAGCTGCGCTGAGCTTCCAGAGGGGCGACCAGATGTCTCAGTTTGTTAGCACGCAGGCTCTCAAAAACAAGGTTGCCAGTTCAATTCTCGCATAGGATGGTGGGCTGTGCCCCCTGCAACTAAAGATTGAAAACAGCAACTGGACTTGGAGCTGAGCTGTGCCCTCCACAACTAGATTAAAGGACTGTGACTTGGAGCTGATGGGCCCTGGAGAAACACACTGTTCCCCAATATTCCCTAATAAAATTTTTAAAAAATTAGATTGTGATCTTAGTCCTAGTTGAGCCCCTTAAACCTTGGTGGTGTTACCCAACTCATCTGGTCCTCAGTGTCTTCATCTGTAAGTGAAAAACCAAACAAGGTAATTGATCTTATAGGGTTGTTGTGAATATGAAATGAGATAACATATATAAAAATAACTTCCTTGTTTGGCAGGCAAGTTTCCTCCATGTTATTAGCTTCTTTTTCATGCCGTAATGCTTGCAAAGCAGGGCTTGAATGTTCTAGAAAGGGAAATCTTCTCAGAAGAAACAGGGATTACATTTCCCTATACATATGGGTGAATTTGAAATTAAGAGGAAATGGCTTTTGCCAAGTCTGCGTTGTGCTTGGACACTTGTTCTGAACCTGAAAGTTCTTGGCAGCTCTTACAGCATGCACCTCCCTTAATCTGTCACTAGACAGGACATGCATTGGAAATTTATAGCTTGTTTTCTCAATGCTTCATCTTTTTAAATTTCCATGATGGGGTCAGTTAATAAAAAAAAGTTGAAGGTCTATATTTCCAAAGTTCCGTACTTTATGTCAAGCATAAGCTGGCAATGAGTTTCTCTGACACTGTGAATACTTTAAAAATACTTGAAAACTTTGTTTCAAACAGTTTGAAGAAAACCCTGTTTATAACAAACTCTGTTTATACTTTGAATCTCCCAGGGAAAAAAAAAATTTGCATAAAAGTCACCGAAGTGAACTGAGGAGGATGGAGAGTGGCACTATCATGTTTTCTATATATTTCTTATCTATTTTGGGACGTGGAGGTGGTGGTGGTGGTGAAGAATTACTCCTTGTTGAGTAAAAACTAGGGTATACTAAGGTTTTTGCACTTTGAATAGCTATGATAAAATTTAGACTCCAGAAAAAAATCTATACACTTTAGTTAAAAGTAAAATAAGAATGGAGTAAGCTGACATCCTCTTTCACTTAATATGTAAATGCCAGTGCTGTCAGCACATGATTTACTTAGTCCTGTCTTATTTTGTTTCTGTCATAGAATATTTCTCTTCAGATTCCTTGAGTTAGATTCTGCAAGTCAGGAAAATAAATTTATAGAGTATGAACATGAAACAGGTGCCTCGATGCTATTCTTTTTCATAGCAGCATATCTGTGTGCATTTTCTAAAGAGTGTGAGTGACCCAAATTCTTGGGATTATTTTATTTATCTTTGAGGGAAGATGAAGATGGTTAGATGAATGGGGGGAGCAAAATTCTAAACAAAGTGGGCTTTAATGTTCGAGGGGGCACCTTGTCCCCATCCCTTCCTTAAAATAGTCTTTTCCCATGGTGCATTTTCCCAGTGGGCAGGTAGGTTTTGTTTTGTCTGAAATACCCAGTGTGAATCCCCACACTCTTCTCTCAAGGAGAAATTTAGAGGAACAACAATGACAACACCCCTACTAGTGTATAGGGTTAGGGGCTTAAGGAATCTGAGGCTTTAGGAAGCTCTGAATAAAACAGAAACAGAGGCTAGATAAACAGCCTCATCTAGGACTGTCTGCACCTTCCCTTCATCAAAGCACTGCCATTGACATTGCTATTTGGCTTCCTGGTTAGTTTGTGGGGCGCCTGCATGGACTGGTCCCCACAGGCAGAGGCAAAGCTTGCATTTGCATAATGAATCTTGTCTTCTTTCTGCAAGCTCTGTTTCCAGAACAGGTTAGCCTCACTCAGAAGCACCAAAGCAATCAGTACTTTTACTCTCAGGTCTCGGGGAAGCCTGTAGCCAGGCTCGTAGTCCTAGCTGTTCCGGATCAATCTTTCTGAGGTGGCAGCGTTCAATGTGCTGGCAGTCTGCTGTTGTCCTAGTATTCATCACTGCACATAAGCACAGCAAATACTGCTTCCTCCATTACTATTGCAAAGAAGGAGGGGGAGGTAAAAGGAGGTCATGAATATTTAATCTGGGAAAAGTAGGAGCACATTATTTGGATAAACTACTTAATAGCAGTGCTAGGCCCTCCTCTGATGGGGGTAGATGCTGCATTGCCAGTCTAGCATCAGATGTTTTCACGCTTTCATCTTTAATCACCTCTTCTGGGTTTCCTTTGAGTGGGGATATAGGAAGGCTCCTGTGTCTCCATCAAACCGCATCTTTAATTTAAACAGCTGTTAATAAGGGTTAAATCTGCAGGCTGAGCTGGCCCTTCACTTGTTACTTGCAAAGGGGGAAAAAAAATCAATGGAGCAGGAAGCCAGAGGGGCGTCCATTTTGAAAAGCCGTAATGAATTACATTTCCTTAGTAAAGCTGGCAACCTCCAGTTCTGCTCCCACAGCCTCCCTTTCACATATCCAAGCCCTCTGCGACACATCAAATTTAATGAGACTGCACAGATCTGAAATAAGGAAGGGGAGCACTGCTGCTGGGGTATTTTATTAAGGAGGATCAGAGAAAACTTGCTGCCTTTTAAAAGGAGCCTTAAAGGAAAAGGATCTTTTTGGGGGAGTGGGAGGAGGTCCCGATTTCAATGTTTCTTGTCCTGTCTGGAGCACTTGAACAACCTAATTCTGTGTGAGCTTTTTGGGTATCAGCATTAGCAAACAGGTTCCTAAACCTCAAAACCATTGAAAACCAAGAAGATTGTGGTAGGTAATTAGAGACATTTTGATTTAAGCATCACCATTTTCCCTGCCCTGCACTCTCATTCCAGGCCATTAGAAGTATATAGAGAAAGAAGCTCTGTAACTGCCTTCCATGTGATGAATCATTATTGTAACCATATTTTTCAAATCAATAATTGAATCATTTATTTGGCCAATAGAACTGCACTTATGCAGATGATGAACAAGAAATTGTGAAATCTAGAAATCTGGTGTATGTGTTGGCTATAGATTTAAAAGATGGAACATTTTCTGGGCATCGAGAGACTTTTGTTCAAGTATTAATATTTCTTCTATAATAAAATACTATAACTTGGATCTTCAATTTATTTGTTTACAAAATGAAAGGGTGAGGATAACCTATAATTCTCCACTGAGACTTAGAGCTCTAAGTCAATCTTGGAAAACAGAAGAGATGATGGTACTAAACCAAGAATACTTGTGTGAGCTCCACACAGCTCCACAGAGAAGCAACACATCTTTGATGAGTTCTTTCCAAATTCTCCCAGAAAAACTACTCGGGCATGCAGACCTCCAAGTATTGCATTCCAGAACAGATTTCCGTTCCTTAATCTCTATTGACAAAAAGATTTTTCTTATGTCCTATGTGAGGATAGTAATAATAAAATGATAACTGACATTTACAACACGATTTTCCCATGCCAGGCATTGGGCAGAGTGATTTGTGAGCATTATATTGAGAGTCAGAGAAGATAAGAACACATATATTGAGAGGTATGAGAGATGAGAACACAGACTGAAGCTAGCCTTTCTGTATTCAAATCACAACTTTGCCACTTCCTAGCTGTGTGACCTTGGGCAAACTAATTAATTAACAATACTTGGTACACATTCAGTGCTGTAGAAGTGCTAATGTTATGATCTTGTTTAAACCTTAAAATATTCCTGAAGGAAATATGATTATCCCCACTTTACAGAGAGGGACATGCAGCTCAACAACTTCCTGGATCACCTAATTGTGAGAGGCAGAGCTGGGAATCAGGCAGAACCTGAGCTCATAATCAGTGTTCTCATACTCCAGTTTTGGTTTTTTAAAAAGTCTTCTTTGTGCTTTAGTGGAAGTAAAATCAGGCAGAACTGTTGGGCAGGAACTTTTATTCTCTTCTCTACTTCTCTATCTCAGAGCTCTTAGGTTCTCTTTGCTCAGTTTTCCCAGACTTTCCTTTGATCCTATTTTCAGTAGTTTTTCATCACAGTTCCTGTTTTTCAATTTCTTTTGTTATTTGTGTGGCCTTCTCTTCAAGGTCATTGCATCTTTTCTTTGAGATTCCATTTTGAGACATGCTTAGGATGTCTCCCTCTGTGCCATTGATTGGGTGAGGAGAGCAGCAAAAGGAATGGGGGAAGGCCCAAGGCTCCCAAATGGGATAGAAAAGGAACTGATCATCAGGTAGGTCTGGATCACTTTGTATCCCAAATGTCAGCTTTCTTGAGCACAGAGGCCCTCAGGAAATAGCAGTTGAAAGGAAGGATGGCAAAAAGATTCCATGTGGATATGGGGAAAAAAAACTCTTGGAGGATGAGTAGGTGAAGTCAGAGAATGTAGCACTGTGACCTTATTAGGAAAATACACTGGAGGAGAGCAGTGAAATTATAGTCTAAACACTTTTTTTTATTTCTTTTTTAAAATTTATTGGGGTGACAACTGTTAGTGAAATTACATAGATTTCAGGTGTACAATTCTGTATTACATCATCTATAAATCCCATTGTGTGTTCACCACCCAGAGACACTTCTCCTTCCATCACCATATATTTGATCCCCCTTACCCTCATGTCCCATCCCACACCCCCCGCCCCCATTACCTTCTGGTAACCACTAAACTATTGCCTGTGTCTATGAGTTCTTGTTTCTCATTTGTTTGTCTTGTTTTTTTGTTGTTTTTGGTTTATATACCATATGTCAGTGAAATCACATGGTTCTCTGCTTTTTCTGTCTGACTTATTTCGTTTAGCATTATACTCTCAATATCCATCCATGTTGTCACAAATGTTCCTATATCATCTTTTCTTACCGCCGAATAGTTTTCCACTGTGTATATATACCACAACTTCTTTATCCATTCATCTATTGAAGGACATTTTGGTTGTTTCCATGTCTTGGCCACCGTAAGTAAAGCTGCAATGAACATTGGAGCACACATGTCTTTATGTATAAATGTTTTCAGATTTTTTGGGTAGATACCCAGGAGAGGGATTGCTGGGTCATATGGCAATTCTATTCATAATTTTTTGAGGAACCTCCACACTGCCTTCCATAATGGCTGCACCAGTCTGCATTCCGACCAACAGTGTATGAGGGTTCCTTTTTCTCCACAGCCTCTCCAACATTTGTTACTATTTGTCTTGTTGATGATAGCCATTCTGACTGGGGTGAGGTGATATCTCATTGTGGTTTTTATTTGCATTTCTCTGATGATTAGTGGTGTTGAGCATTTTTCCATATGTCTATTTGCCATTTGTATGTCCTCTTTGGAGAAATGTCTCTCCAGGTCGTCTGCCCATTTTTCAATTGGGTTGTTTGCTTTTTGTTGTTGAGTTTCGTGAGTTTCTTGTATATTTTGGATATTAGCCCCTTATCGGAGGCACTGTTTGCAAAAATCTTCTCCCATTCAATTGGTGGCCTCTTTATTTTGTCGATAGTTTCTTTTGCTGTGCAGAAGCTTTTAAGTTTCATATAGTCCCATTCGTTTATTTTAGCTTTAACTTCCCTTGCATTTCGAGTCAAATTCATAAAATGCTCTTCGAACCCAAGGTCCATAAGTTTAGTACCTATGTTTTCTTCTATGCAGTTTATTGTGTCAGGTCTTATGCTTAAGTCTTTGATCCTTTTTGAATTAATTTTGGTACATGGTGACAGATAGCAGTCTAGTTTCATTCTTTTGCACGTGGCTGTCCAATTCTCCCAGCACCATTTATTGAAGAGGCAGTCTTTCCTCCATTGTATGTTTTTAGCTTCTTTGTCAAAAAGTATCTGTCCTTATTTATGTGGTTTTATTTCTGTGTTCTCAATTCTATTCCATTGGTCTTTGTGTCTGTTTTTCTGCCAATACCATGCCGTTTTGATTATTGTAGCCCTGTAGTGCAAGCTAAAGTCAGGGAGTGTGATACCCGCACTATGGTTCTTTTTTCTTAAGATTGTTTTGGCTTACCCTCTGGCAACAACTAAACTATTGTCTGTGTCTATGAGTTTCTGTTTCTCATTTGTTTGTCTTGTTCTTTTGTTGTTTTTGGTTTATATACCACATATCAGTGAAATTACATGGTTCTCTGCTTTTTCTGTCTGACTTATTTCGCTCAGCATTACTCTCTCAAGATCCATCCATGTTGTCACAAATGTTCCTATATCATCTTTTCTTACCGCCGAATAGTATTCCATTGTGTATATATACCACAACTTCTTTATCCATTCATCTATCGAAGGACATTTTGGTTGTTTCCATGTCTTGGCTACTGTAAACAAAGCTGCAATGAACATTGGAGCACACGTGTCTTTATCTCTAAATGTTTTAGATTTTTTGGGTAGATACCCAGGAGAGGGATTGCTGATATGTGGTATATAAACCAAAAACAACAAAAGAACAAGACAAACAAATGAGAAACAGAAACTCATAGACACAGACAATAGTTTAGTGGTTGCCAGAGGGTAAGGGGGGTGGGGGGTAGGGGGTGGGAGATGTGGGTAAGGGGGATTGAATATATGGTGATGGAAGGAGAACTGACTTTGGGTGATGAACACACAATTGGATTTATAGATGATGTAATACAGAATTGTACACCTGAAATCTATGTAATTTTACTAACAATTGTCACCCCAATAAATTTAATAAAATAAAATAAAAAGAAAAGTCATAGTTTTCAGCATATAGGTCTTTCACATTCTTGGTTAAGTTTATTCCTAGGTATTTTATTCTTTTTGCTGCAAGAGCAAAAGGAATTGTTTTGTTTTATTTCTTTTTCTGAGATTTCATTGTTAGTACATAGGAATGCAATGGATTTTTGTATGTTGATTTTGTAGCCAGCAACTTTACTGTACTTGTTGATTGTTTCTAATACCTTTTTGGTAGAGTCTTTAGGGTTTTCTATGTATAGCATCATGTCATCTGCAAAGAGTGACAATTTAACTTTTTCATTCCCAATTTGGATGCCTTTTATTTCTTTCTCTTGCCTGATTGCTCTGGCAAGGACTTCCAACACTATGTTGAAAAGCACAGGTGACAGGGGACAGCCCTGTCGTGTTCCTGAAAGTAGAGCAAAGGGCTTCAGTTATTCACCATTAATTATGAGATTAGCTGAAGGTGTGTCATATATGGCCTTTATTATGTTAAGGTATTTTCCTTCTATACCTATTTTATTAAGTGTTTTAATCATAAATGGATGTTGTACCTTGTCAAATGCTTTTTCTGCATCAATTGATATAATCATATGATTTTTGTCCTTTATTTTGTTTATGTGATGTATCACATTGATGGATTTGGGTATGTTGAACCATCCTTGTGCCCCGGGGATGAACCCAACTTGGTCGTGATGAATAATCTTTTTAATGCATTGTTGTATTCGATTTGCTAGGATTTTGTTTAGGATTTTTGCATCGGTATTCATCAGAGATATTGGTCCGTAATTCCCTTTTTTTTATTGTCCTTACCAGGTTTTGGTATCAGGGTAATGTTGGTGTCATGAAATAAGTTAAGGAATACTGTCTCTTCTTCAAGGTTTGGAAGAGTTTGAGCAGGACTGGTATTAGATCCTCTTTGAAGGTTTGGTAGAATTCACTAGTGAAGCCATCTGGTCCTGGACTTTTGCTTTTGGGAAGGTTTTTGATGATTGATTCAGTTTTATTACTGGTGATCGGTCTGTTTAGATTTTCCAGTTCTTCATGGTTCATCCCAGGAAGGCTATATGTTTCTAAGAACTTGTCCATTTCTTCTAGGTTATTGAATTTGGTGGCATATAGTCCTTCATAGTGTTCTTGGATGATCCTTTGTTTTTCTGTGGCATCTGTGATAAATTCCCCTTTTTCATTTCTATTTTGTTTATTAGTGTCTTCTCTCTTTTTATCTTAGTGACTCTAGCCAAGTGTTTGTCAATTTTGGTAATCTTTTCAAAGAACCAGTTCTTTGTCACATTAATTTTTTCTATTTTCTTTTTGTTCTCTATTTCATTTAGTTCTGCTCTGATTTTTATAATTTCCTTTCTTCTGCTGACTTTTTTTTCTCTCTCACACTGGAATTTTATGTTTTCTTTGCACTATTCCAGGTTCTCACACCATGGGGAGATTCCCTGGGAGGTGGGCTTCTCCTCTGTTAACAGTTTGTCTGGGTCATTGGGTGCCGTATCCCTGTGGGGATGCGGAGAGGTTTTGAAGTTCCAAAGCACTTCCTCACCAGATTCAGAGCCCTTGTATTTCAGCATTTCTGTTTACTCCTGCAGGGATCTGCCCAGATAGGTGGGGACAGGGGTGGGGTGAGTTGTGAGAGATGGCCCAGAGTACTGGTGGCGACAACCACCACAGCCAGTCCTGCTTCCACAGCTCCCTCCTGTTTGCAGGAACAAGTTGGGCTGCGAATCTGTGTCTTCAGTCCACAGTTCTCAGAACTGCAAATATTCTGTTGTTTTGATCTGACACTGCTACTGTTTCGCTTCTAGCACTGGGCAATTGAGGGTGGGTCGAGCTCTGGGAGGGTTGGGAGGGGGCGGCTAGTCTCAGTGCCTAAGGCTTCCATTCTCTGCTCAGCAGTGAGGGCTGAAACTACCATTTTCAGCCTTCTTCCCTCAGTCTTTGTGCTGAGGTCTCTGACGTGAGCATTGGGTTCATCTGTGTTATATGCTGTCCCCTCTGCCCTGTGGGCCATAAATGGAGCCCTAACAGTCCGAGGTCTTCCCTCCCCTGCATCTGTGGTAGCTCCGGGATGCAGCAAACTCAGAGCACCAAGCTAGATCTGCGTTCTGCATCCTGTGCCCTGTGCCCGCGCGATTCCGTCTCCGCACTTCTCCCTTCCCCCCTCCACAGTTTCCGCAATTTGCCCACCTTTAGGTGAATTCAGTAGTGAGACTCTTCGTCTTGCCTGTCTGCTATGCAGGGAGTCCTTTGTGGAGTTATTCAATTTGTTGTAAATTCCAGGGGAGATTTACAGAGGCTCACCTCACGCTGCAATTTTGATCTAATCAATTCTGCTTGATGTTTCTTGGTCTTTAGTTTAAAATTTTTTTCTTGGGAAATGGACATTCACAGATATTAATGCAGCATCCCTTGTGTCCAGAGCTGATAACATGCTATCTGGTGGGCAGTGGGTAAGAAAGGAAAAGTTATGCTTCTTACAAGATAATTGAAGACATAGGCAAATGACCAAAGACATTAGGCAAGTGACATAACCTATCTGGGCCTCAGTTTTCACATCTGTAAAATTAATTAGTATAGTACCCACTAGGATTATTTGGAAGATTAAATAAGACAGTGTGTATAAGTTCCTTAGAGTATGGCATAATACTACGTTTGGCAATTAGGTTTGTGAACTTATCCTAGAAAAGTGCTACATACCTCATTGCTGAATATCACTATGATCACCTTCAAAGTACTCCCCTTGGGAAGCTACGCACCAATGCCAGTGCCTAGTCCTCCCTTCAATGCAATTTTGGAACTCTTTTTCTGGAATGGCCATCAGAGCTGTTGTATTACCCATGATGTCCTGAATGTCATCAAAATGTCTTCCTTTCAGTATTTCCTTTATCGTTGTGTAAAGAAAGGAGTCATTGGGGCCAGATCAGGTGAGTAGGGAGGGTGTTGCTATAGTTGTTTACTGGCTAAAAACTCCCTCACAGACAGTGCCGTGTGAGCTGGTGCATTGTCGTTATGCAAGAGCCATGAATTGTTCGCGAAAAGTTTAGGTTGTTCTCATCTAACTTTTTCACACAGCCTTTTCAGCACTTCCAAATAGTAAACTTAGTTAACTATTTGTCGAGTTGTTACAATTTCATAATGAATAATCCCTCTGATATCAAAAAAGGGATAGTAGCATCATTGCAACAAGTTCACTAACTTAGTTGTCAGAAGTCATACATAGAAAGTGACCAAGAAGCACAATAAGAATAACTATCGATAGTATGCGTGAAGAATGAAATGTAACAAGCTAGTTGCAGATAAACTCCGTGAAGGAGCTTCTTGCTAAAGAGACATGGAAATCTAGAAACATCAACTTGAGGTATAAGAGTAAATTCAGGCTTTATAATGAGAAAAACTAACAAAAATCCTCCAAAACTATTGTATGAATTCTATGATTTCACAACTTGTTGGTTTTGTGAAAAATACTCATATGCATAAAATCACACTCTCTGGCTCACTTACAATAATTGATCCACTGTCTTCAGTGAGACATGGCCTGTGTGTACATGCACATATGGTGCATGTTAATATTTACTGCTGCTCTGTTCTTCACTAAGACTGGGAACTTTGGCAGGTCCACTGGACTTTCTAGGGGAAAGAAACTCAGAATGGTTAAAAAGTGGAGGCAAAGCTATGAAAAGCATGTAAACTTTAAAAAATTAACACTAGTCCTGGTTGGCAGGAAACTAAGGGACTTCGTTGTAGTAAACACTGACCGAGAGGTCTACAGAAGTGCATTTGTTAAGGATGCAAGGGAACAACTCAATATCAAAGACAAAAATAGGACAATAAACCCTTTTTGCTATTCAAGAGCAACACTTGAAGACTACGTTCAGTGCCAAAGCCTGGAACAACCCTGGGGATAAAGATTAGTTTGTAGCTTTCTGAAGCTACTTGAACAAATATAGCAAAAAGGAATTGGGGAGCTGTAGGGAAAGGCGATTCTGTTCTCAGGGCAGAGTGACTAAACCATCACCGGTGCTGCCTCCCCACATTGCACCACCTCCACTGGAAACATTACTCTGATACCATGTCCCCAGGCAGAGTTTCCAAGGGTTCCTTCATTGCTTTCCTCGTCTCCTCCTGAAAAGTGAAATACAGAAAGAAAGAAAAAATGATGGGAGAGACAGAAAGAGGAGGAGAGGTAGGAGGAGGAAAGGCAGGCGCTCTTTCCAGGAAGGCATTTAGGTGACATGAAGTGTAAGTTAGAGAAGGGTGAGTTGAGGGTTAAAAATCTGAAAAAAGAGAACACGAAACATCAAGATTCCATAGTACCAAGAGGTTAGGTCTATTGAAAAGCCAAGGACATGAGGCTGAGCATGTGGTGAGGGAAATGGTATTAAATTCAGGCATTTTAACTCTGCAACTTTGGGTAAACTTCAAAATGAGGAGGCTGAAGTCATAGCTGTGGTGCAGAGCAGTTTTGTATGTCCGACAAACCCCAGGGTCTGCCCAGCCTCCTCCTCCCCTGAGTCCCCCGTGACTCCCCCTTCCCACGAGGGCAATGAAGGAATGTAGGTGGAATCCACCCAGGCTGGGGCTCTACCAGGGATAATAGAATTCACAGCCTGAACTAGTGGCTCAAAGACAAAAGGTTTGCAAGGCCAGGGGAAATATTAACCACCTTGTTTCTGGGTTCTGTTCCTGACTTCAACTTTTCAAATGTTTTATTGTTTTTCCTTAGGTTTTGAAATCATTTCTTATATTGTCCATTTTCTTCTTTTAATTGGCGGTGTTCTCTGTTTCTCTGCTCAGTGAGGAAGACAGGTGGGCGGTGGAGGAGGGTGTGAGAGGGGAGAGGATCAAGGAAGCTGGAAGGAAAAACTCAACATGACTTTCTTCAGCTGCATGAAAATAATTCCAGATTTGAAAAGGGCTTTGGTGAGATTTAGTGTGTTTTTTTGGGGGTGGGGGTGGCAAAAGCGGAGAGTGGGCTGTGATTTTACCAAACAGCGTCTTTATTTTCTCTCTTTCCTCATTCTTAGGTCTCTCAGTACCCCTGAGCCCTACTACTTTTGTAGAGATAAATCTTATGCAAAATGCTGTTTGGAGAAGGTGTTTCACAAAGCGATGGAGAACAGGCTGCCTGGTATTTATGTAATCTGGCAAAAGGGAGGCTATGTCAGGAGACAGAAGCCAGTGCTCAGGAAATAAATAAAAAGAGGAGAGTAAGGCAAAGGCAGGAAGGAAGGGAAGAGAAAAAAGGAAGGAAGGAAAGAAAAACGGGCAAATTCACCATAGTTTGAGGTCCCAGGAGGATGCAAAAATTGGAAGAGTATTGGGGGGGGAGTAGAGAAAACTAATATAAATGCATGTTTCAGAATTACCCACTGCTGTCTGTTCGAATTACTAAGCTCTGAATAAGCAGCCCAGCATAGACATGAACTAAACTTTTAAAAACAGGCAGCTTGGAAGTTTATAATATTTAAAACATTTTAGACAACAACAACAACTCCCCATTGATTATTCTACGAAATTTTCCTGGGCATGTAAGATTCATACTCAAAGCAACAAGAAGTCAGTAGTTAAAATATATGTCAATAAGAACACATGAAACCTTCTGATTTAAATGAAAATAGAATACTGGGTGAACTATTGTTTGCTCCAGGACTTACTTCTAATTCAGACATTGCCTTGAACCAACCCAATCCACCTCATAAACTTGGAACTCAACTTCTAGGCTGTTTTCATGAGGAAAAGTCCTTTAAACCCCTTCTGTTCCTACAGGGTCTTGAACCTTGAATTTAAAATATACATGATTTATATTAGGAAAATACTCTAAGGCATGCTTTATGTATGCACACACATTTGTGTTTCAGGTAGTTTCCTCATCAAACTCAGGCACCCACACGTGTTTGCACCATGCAAGCACAAATGAGCACATGCGATGAAATCTCTCGAGTCCCCCAGGGAAAAAACTTTCACACTATTTCCAACTGTTCTTCATTTCGCATGAAAAAAGTAGAAGACCCAAAGGAATGAAAGAAAAATCTGTATTCACTGAGTGAGTACCTCCTACTTGTGATGCATTGGGCCAAGCACACCTTTATATTCAACATTGCAATTCATTTAGTTTAATAACTGCATTTTAAATCACATTTAACCACATTGTACATCTGAAACAATCTCTTCTGGAAAACTGTCTTAGAGAGAGTCCATTTTTATCTGAAAAGCCAGCTGTGAGGAGCTGGAAGACACAGAGCTGCTGACAGCTGGAGGGCTGGTACTGTAATGGGATCCTTGGAGAAGTGCACTCTGGCTTGCAGTGTCTGAGGTCACATGTGGGAAGACTTGTCAGTATGGAGGAGTTGCTTCTGCATTTCCTTCTCAGGGCCTCCATTGCCTTCCTCATTTATCTGATGGAAACGAACTGGTCTATAGGACTTACAGAACCAAATTACCTGAGATACAGAACAAATTTCCCCAAGACCTCATTCAACTTTTTAATAGATTTCCTTATGGAGTATTGTGACTTTATCCTCTTAAGACAACACCACCCCTTGGCTACCTCTTACTTATGGATTGTCTCTCAGGACCTAAAAGAAATGTTTTGTGGTCTCCAGCAGAAATGAGCCAAAATCCTTGAAGCCAAAGAATGTTTTGAAAGAATGTTTGGTAGAGGTGAAGGGGACATGCTCCCAATTGCAACTGAAATATTTGCCCCAGGCATGAGAAGAGAATCTGTGCTGTTTCTCTCCATTCAATATTATCTAGAGAAAAAGAATGGCTTGAGCTCTGGAAACATTACCTGGTGACTTGACCTCATCAGAATTTCCTCATCAAAAATATAAAAATAGAGATGTCATCAAAATGGCAGCATAAGGTGAACCTCTGCAAATCTCCCCTGGAATTTACAACTAATCAAACAACAATAACTCCACAAAGGACTCCCTGCACAGCAGACAGGCAAGAAGAAGAGGCCCACTACAGAATTCACCTACAGGAGGGCGAATCGCGTGAGCGGGGGAGGAGGGAAGGGAGAAGTGCGGAAACGGAGCCGCGTGGGCACAAGACTCAGACCTAGCTCAGAGCTCCGAGCTCGCTGGATCCCGGAACTACCGCAGCTGAGGGAGAGGGAAGAACTCGGACTGCTAGGGCTCCACTTATGGCCGACAGGGCTGAGGGGGCAGCAAATAACACGGCTGAACCCAACGCTCATGGCATAGACCTCGGAGAAAAGACTGAGGGAAGAAGGCTGAAAACGGTGGTTTAAACCCAGACTGCCAAGCAGAGAACAGAAGTCTTAGGCACTGAAACTAGCCGCCCCCTCCCTACACTCCCAGAACTCACTCCGCCCCCACCAGGCTGGTGCTAGAAACAGAAGAGTAGCAGTGTCAGATCAAAAGAACAGAATATTTGCTGTTCTGAGAACTGTGGACTGCAGACACAGATTCGCAGAACAACTAGTTCCGGCAAAGGGGAGGGAGATGTGGAAGCAGGACTGTCTGTGGTGATGGTCGCAGCCATTGCGCTAGGCCACCACTCACAACTCACCCCACCCCTGGCCCCACCTATCTGGGTGGATCCCTGCAGCAGTAAACAGAACTGCTGAAACATACGGGCTCTGAATCTGGTGCAGGAAGAGCTTTGGAACTTCAAAAGCTCTTCGCATACCCACACGGACACTGCACCCTGTGACCTAGATGAACTATTAACAGAGGAGAATCCCATCTCCCAGGGAATAACCCCATTGTGTAAGAAGGTGGCATAGTGCAGAGAACACATAGCACTACTGTGTGAGAGAGAAAAAAAAGGCTGCAGTCGGAGAAAAAAAATAAAACAATCTACCAAGTACTGGAAAACAAAAGAAAGACCTCTTCCTATCAACCTTTTGCAGAAGCCACTCCTGTAGATGTCTGGGAAGAGAAATAGTAAATCAGTAATTGCCATGAATAACCAAGGCAACAAAACAGCTCAGAAAGAAAGTGAAAAGTCTCCAGAAGAGGAACTTAAAGATATGGAAATATGTGACTTAAATGACAGAGAATTCAAGATTGCAATTCTGAAAAAACTCAACGAGATGCAAGAAAACACAGCAAGGTGGTCTAATGAACTCAGAAACACAATCAAAGAACAACATGAGCATTTTACGAAAGAGATTGAAATTTTAAAAAGAACCAAATAGAATTTCTGGAGATTAAGAACTCAATAGAAGAAATTAAGAATGAAATAACCAGCTTAGGTAGTAGAGTTGACCAGATGGAGGAAAGAATCAGTGACATCGAAGATAGAAACCTGGAAATTACACAGATGGAAGAAGAAAGAGACTTGAGACTTAAAAGAAATGAAAGAACTCTACAAGAACTTTCAGACTCCATCAGAAAGAGCAACATAAGACTAATGGGAAGACCAGAAGGTGGAGAAAGAGAGAAGGGAACACAGAATATATTCAAACATATTGTTGATGAGAACTTCCCAAACTTGTGGACGGAACTGGATCCTCGACCCCAAGAAGCAAATAGAACACCTAATTACCTCAATCCCAACAGGCCTTCCGCAAGGCACATTGTACTGAAGCTGCCTAAAATCAACAACAAAGAAAGAATCCTCAAGGCAGCCAGGGAAAAGAAGACTGTAACCTACAAAGGAAAGCCCATTAGATTATCATCAGATTTTTCAGCAGAAACGCTACAAACCGGGAGGGACTGAAACCAAATATTCAAACTATTGAAAGAGAGACATTATGAGCCAAGAATAATATATCCAGCAAAGGTATCCTTTAGATATGAAGGAGGAAACAAGACCATTCCAGACATACAGAAGCTGAGGGAATTTTCTAATACACGACCTGCACTACGAGAAATAGTAAAGGAGGCTATTCAACCACCGTCAACAGGGACAATTTGTGGCAACCGAAACATAAAGTGGGGGAGAGTAAAGGCATGGACAGGAATATGGGAATGGAGAAAGTAAGCGTGCAGAAGAAAATGGAATACTCTAAATATCAAACTTTCTTTTACATAAACTTAATGATAACCACTCAAAAGAAATCCAAACTGAAATATGTACTGCAATAAAAGAAGAAACACAGGGAAACATCATAGAATACCACCACACAGAAATAATAGACACCAACAAAAAGGCAAAGAAACAATGGAGACACAGCCTTACCAGAAAACTAAAGATAGAATGACAGGAAATCCTCACATATCAATAATCACCCTAAATGTAAATGGACTGAACTCACCGATAAAAAGGCACAGAGTAGAAGATTGGACCAAAAAACTAAACCCAACCATATGCTGTCTCCAAGAGACACATCTCAATTACAAGGACACGCGTAGACTCAAAGTGAAAGGGTGAAAATAGACACTCCAAGCAAATGGTACAAAGAGAAAATCAGGTGTAGCCATAATGATATCAGATGAAACAGACATCAGGGTGAAAAAGATAACAAGAGACAAAGACGGACATTTCATAATATTAAAGGGGACTATACAACAAGAAGACATAACAGCCATCAATATTAATGCCCCCAAACAGGGAGCACTGAAATATACCAAGCAACTACTAACAGAACTAAAGGGAGAAATTGACCAAAACACAATTATACTAGGGAACTGAAATACATCATTGACAGCTATGGATAGGTCATCCAAACAGAAAATAAATAATGAAATAGCAGCCCTAAATGACACATCAAAATCCCAATGGTATTTTTTAAAGAAATAGAACAAAAAATCATCAGATTTGTTTGGAACTGCAAAAAACCCCGAATAGCCAAAGCAATCTTAAGAAAAAAGAACAATAATGGAGGTATCACTCTCCCTGACTTTGGCTTGTACTACAGGGCTACAATAATCAACACAGCATGGTATTGGCAGAAAAACCGACACATAGACCAGTGGAATAGAATTGAGAACCTGAAATTAAACCACATAAATATGGACAGATAATTTTTGAAAAGGAGCTAAAAACATACAATGGAGGAAAGACAGCCTCTTCAATAAACGGTGCTGGGAGAATTGGATAGCCACATGCAAAAGAATGAAAGTGGATTGCTGTCTGTCTCCATGTACCAAAATTAATTCAAAATGGATCAAAGACTTAAGCATAAGACCTGACAATAAACTACATAGAAGAAAACATAGGTACTAAACTTATGGACCTTGGGTTCGAAGAGCATTTTATGAATTTGACTCGAAATGCAAGGGAAGTAAAAGCTAAAATAAACGAATGGGACTATATCAAACTTAAAAGCTTCTGCACAGGAAAAGAAACCATCGACACAGTAAAGAGACAACCAACTAAATGGGAGAAGATTTTTGCCAACAGTGTCTCCGATAAAGGGCTAATATCCAAAATAAACAAGGAACTCACGAAACTCAACAACAAAGAAACAAACAACCGAATTGAGAAATAGGCACAGGAACTGAAGAGACATTTCTCCAAAGAGGACATACAAATGGCAAATAGACATATGGAAAAATGCTCACCACCACTAATCATCAGAGAAATGCAAATAAAAACCACAATGAGATATCACCTCACCCCAGTCAGAATGGCTATCATCAACAAGACAAATAGTAACAAATGTTGGAGAGGCTGTGGAGAAAAAGGAACCCTCATACACTGTTGGTGGGAATGCAGAGTGGTGCAGTTGTTATGGAAGGCAGTGCGGAGGTTCCTCAAAAACTTATGAATAGAATTACCATATGACCCAGCAATCCCTCTCCTGGGTATCTACCAAAAAAATCTGGAAACATTTATACATAAAGACACATGTGCTCCAATGTTCATTGCAGCTTGTTTACAGTGGCCAAGACATGGAAACAACCAAAATGTCCTTCGAAAGATTAATGGATAAAGAAGTTGTGGTATATATACACAATGGAATACTATTTGGCGGTAAGAAAAGATGGTATAGGAACATTTGTGGCAACATGGATGGATCTTGAGGGTATAATGCTAAGTGAAATAAGTCAGACAGAAAAAGCAGAGAACCATATGATTTCACTGATATGTGGTATATAAACCCAAAACAACAAAAGAACAAGACAAACAAATGAGAAACAAAAACTCATAGACACAGACAATAGTTTAGTGGTTGCCAGAGGGTAAGGGGGCAGGGGGTGGGGGGTGGGAGATGAGAGTAAGGGGGATCAAATATATGGTGATGGAAGGAGAAGTGACTCTGGGTGGTGAACACACAATGGGATTTATAGATGATGTAATACAGAATTGTACACCTGAAATCTATATAATTTTACTAATAATTGTCACCCCAATAAATTAAAAAAGAATAAAAAATAAAAATATAAGTATAAAAAAATGTAGCTAGAGAAAACTAATAAGATTTCCCAGCATGAATTGTACCCAGACTTTGTTTTGGGATCATATCATTGTGACTTAGTTTTTGCTAATAGGAAATCCTTTTTAAAATATATTCTGAGCAAGGAGAATAAAAGGTCATGCATTTAAGTGTGACCGAAGGAAGAGCCCCTATTTGACTGTGTGACTGGCCTATGCCTTGGTTCTCTAGGCCCACCCTTGCTACATAAGTACTCAGAAAAGAAAAAAGTTCTTGCCATATTCATTATTCAAAGGTAGCAGTCCTAGAGGAGCAATATCAAATGTCATCTATATGGGGAGAATTTCAGACTACGACTGAAGTATATCGAGGGGTTAGGGATCAAGATCAGCAATGAGTCAGGAAATAGACTAGGAGGTGGGTCAGAAGCAAAAGGATTCAGGACATAGGTGGGGAATCTGGCAAGAGTGTGAGAGATTCTGTATTTAGTAGGTGTTGGCCACATGGAATTGAGTTGTATCTAACCTATTTTTTTTTTTTTTTTTTTTTACCTTTTACACCAAGGGAAGTGATCTACTGCCTGGAAATCAGGGAATACTACTGCCTTATATTTCTTTTGGAGTTTATAAACTCATTGTAGAAATCGTCTTATTTGTGCCTTCCACAAGCCAATGAAGTAAGCAGAACAGGTTACCACCTGTTCCACTCCATAGATATAGAAACTGAGATTAAGAGAATTGAAGAGATCTGCTCTCAGTTACTAATGGTAGTGACAGACTTAGAACCCAGGGCTGGTGATGCCCAGTTCAGCGCTCCATCTACTGTGTCATGTGACTCAGTAGCATTGTTCAGAAAGAACTGAAACACAAGATAAGGAAGGAACAAATAAGGACAGCTTCTGAAATTTCAGTACGGGAGTTGGTAAACTTTCAGGAGTGCCACCATCGACTGAAATAGCTCCATCCGTTTTTCGTCCTTTGGTTTCTTCAAATTATAACATCACCAGAAATACTTCATTTGGTCCAGTCTGGTCCTATGCTCATCCTTGAGCTCAGAAGGTGTCCCATGATTGACAGGTACATATGGAAACAGAGAATGGCATTTTTTCCAAGGAGGAAAGCTGGGCCTTCCTTGCCTCTGTCTGAGGGTTAGTAGGAACTGCCAATGAGACCACACACCAAAAGTTCTTTTTAAAGTGTGAAGCACTATAATATTCATTCATCTGTTAAATGGAAAAAAATAATTTTAAAATTCCCACATTGTGCTAGGTTCCATGCTAGATGCTGGGGATACAAAGATGAACAAAATATACCTGAAGAAAGAATTTTTTTTAAAATATGGTAAACACAAGCAATTTATTGCTTGATTATTTTATTACATACTGCACAAAATCTTAGACATATATTGTCTTTTTATACTTCACCACATCCCAAGGAGTCAATTATTATTATCCTAAATTAAGATGAGATACAAGGTTAAGTAACCTACCCAAATAAGGGAAAGCCTGGATTTGAAGCCTGGGATTTTGACTCCAGAACTAGTGCTGTTGCCTCCTGAGATGAGCTATGATAGAATCACAAATGCAGGCTATGAAAACAGGGTAATGATGAGAGAGCTGGAACAGTCTTCATAGAGAAAGGAATATTTGAAGATGGATGAGGAATTTACCAGGAGGCAATGCAATGGTAAGGGGTCCACCCCAGGCAAAAGGAAGGCATGAGGTAATTGTAAAATGGCATGAGGTAATTGTGGGTGTGGGAACCAAGGAGAAGCAGCAGGAAACAAGGAGCTGCTGCTACCTCTTTATTTTCTTGATTTATTTCTTATGGTTTAATATCAATGCATAGAACACTTCTGCTTCAAATTTCAGTGTTTGTCTTTCCATTGAGTAATAATTCCATTCAAGGAAAAACCATTCTGCGTGGTATAGAGGGTCACTATTTATTTAAGATGCAAACCCTTTATTTAAGGGCAAACCCTTAATGAAAACTTCTACGATCATCTAAACTGGCATTTCTCCTAATGCTCTTTGTGAAAACTTTTGTCTAAGGCTTTCAGATTTGGTTTGCTAGTTAAAATAGCATAATTTGGTATTTGCTGAAGCTTTGTGTTCATCTGTTGTGTGTTTAAATGGAACCTCAAGGAAGATTTGGAAACTCAGGTCACACAGGCAATGTTAGAGTTACCTTCCTTTGGAAATACATGATAGGATTCCATCACTCTGTGTTACTGTCATCAACATAGCATCACCATTCTCATCATTGTGGTCATCATTTCAGCCATGTATTCTGTAGACTTAAGCTGTCATTATGGGACCATGGGATATTCCCTCTGGGGACAAACTGTTTGGAATGTGTACTGATATAGTCAAACAGAAATAAGTAGATATACTGTATATACAGGATGTATAAAAGGATCCAGGAAACTTGCAAATCAAATTATAAGGTTGAATATAGGAGTTTAATTTGCAAGAGACATTGGATAGAGCTGGGTAGTGGTGCTGAATGGGGAAGCAAACTAGCATGTTTGCATAATTTCTATCCTCACTTGAACTTCCACTGTTAATTTTGAAACTTACCTTTTAACTGTTTAACATTTAAATCTATCATTTTTAGAAGAAATACTATGCATACCAAAAGTGCTTTGTGCCTTATAAAGTGCTGATGAATGCGTAGTGGTTCCCACTTTTATTTCAAGAGATAGAGCTTATGCTTGTCCTTTTCAGGCTCTGGAAACCAAGCCTCAGGAGTTTGGTGGTTTGGACAGAATCACTGAAGAAATTAACAGAAAAAGATGGAACTAAAATTCAGGTTGTACGACTTTCCCTCTAGTGATTATTATGAGCTTTTGCCACCAGTCTGTATTTTGCTTTCACATATTGGGAAAACCTCTTTGCAGAAAATAGGATTTTAGGCAGAAATATGGTTGGCAAAATAGTTCCATTTGTAGAACCTATTTATGAGACCAGAATCTCCTTCTTTGGAGACTTAGAAGGAAAGTTATCTTTTGGATATGACCTAAAAGAAGCCTCCCTATCCTGAAGCAGGGACATGTCTAAAATGTTCTTGATCATGACCTATGATCCTGAGATTCTGTTCATGGCTTCTTGTCTCCATAATGATAAAGAAAAGAGAGCATAACACTCAGCCATTCTTATTATCTCTATTTACCTAGGCAAAGCATTGACCTTCAACTGTTCCCCATTTTTATTGCCTCCACCAGTCTGTTGCATGTTCTTAATGTTGTTTCATAAATGAGTCTAATTAAGAACATAAGTCTCAGACTGCAGAAAATCACTTAGCTGCTCTCTATGAACACTTAAAGGAAATAGAATTAAAATGCAGAGTAGTGTTACAGTATCAATTTCTCTCTCTCTCTCTCTCTCTCTCTCTCTCTCTCTCTCTCTCCCCCACCACCTCTACTTCTCTACCACAATGATTCTCTTGACTCAGTATTCCTAACCAGCATCTTGCTTGTTGGATTTTCATCTCAATGCAATCTTCTTCCATAGCCTTTTCCTATGCCTTACAAATATTGTGAAACAGACATCTTCTGAAAGTTACTTCTGCTTTGTGTAGTAAATCATTTCCAGAGGCAAAATCTTCCCTTTTGTTCTGCAGGATTTTTCCCCTCAGGTCTCATGTTGGTCCATCCATCCATCCAACTTAAATAACAGTTTATCAAGAGCAGATCTATTCAAACCAAGTGTTAGCCAGCACATAGGGAACCTACTTTACACTTTGCACCCATCTCCCTTACTATTCAAGCTAAAGGATTTTGAGTTGTGTTCAGTTTTCAGCGGAATGCACATAGTAGGCTCTCCATAAATGCAAAATTTGTGGGTACATACTACAGATATCATCCTATACTCGAGGTATATGCAGCTGAAAGGGATTTTAAAAAGAAAGTTAGTCCCTGTCTCTCCCTCTCTCTAGGAGAATGATGTATTAGGAAAATCAGAAATCAATTTGAAATAATGCATAATAAGCAATTAGATATTAACACATAGAGGTACAGGTTTAAGAGGTTATGCACATTTAGGGAAGGTTTGCATTGATCAAAGAGCTCATTAAAGAATTAAGTTAGGTTTTGAAAGATGGGTAAGGTGGATAATTAAAGAGGAGGATGAAAAACAATAATATGCAGACTACTATTTTCTAGGCTGTGTTCTAAGTGATATACACATATGCAATTGATCCTTCAACAGCATGGGGGTTAGGGGCACTGACCACCAGGTTCCATCCAAAATTTGCACATAACTTAATTCAGCCTGCTGCATAGGTGAATTCCCAACTGCCAGTTGACCCTTGAACAATGCCAGTTTGAACTGCATGGATCAATTGCGCTGCCCAGGTCAACTGAAAAAAATCTATGTGTTAGTGGATAGCCATATGTATATATATTTAATCTGTATAGAACCTATGATGTAGTACTATTAATATATTCATTTTGTTAATGAGTGAATTGAAGAACAGAGAGGTTAAATAACACAGAAGGAATTGGCAGAGTAAACATTTGAATAAAACTGAGTTAGACAAGCTAGCTCTAGGGCATATGCTCTTAACCGTCGTGCAATAGGATTCCTAAAGGTAGAAAAGATGCGTGGAATGGGAAAGGCTAGTTGGGAGAGGGCTGTGAAAGAAATAAAGAAATAACCATGGCAGAGAGAAGTATGGGATGTTAGCATTCTTTATTTCACTAAATAAATGAATCATTTCAAAGATTAAATAATATCTCTGTCATTTATTTAACATCGTGATCTTTACAAGTTCAGCCCCAGGATCCAAAACATTGGGTTAACTTTTTCCCTTGGTCTAAGTTTCATTTTTCCCATCATGAAAATAATATTTAATACAAAGCTCAGACCATATGATTTATCACCTATTTGAAAATCCTTTTCATTACTGTATATTTTATCAGTAAATATTCAATACTTGGAACCAAATGCCACCCTGTTTATGAACTTTAGAGTTCATATTTTACAGTAAACTGAATTCTAAGATATCCTATGAAGAGAGCGATATTTCATCTACATAATCCACTGAGAAATTATGCCAAAAGCAACCCCAAATAATACTACTTGATTTCCTTTAATTATTGGAAGTTTTGATCACTTTAAAAACAAGATTTTCTTAACAATAGTATCTATATTGTGTTACATTTGCTGTGGAATACCAAATTTTCATCCCAAACAATTGTCTTGTGCCTAAGAATATGACTAGTATAAATGGCCTGGCTGATAAATCTTTCTCAGTTTGCTTCAAAAATATCTAAACACAATAAAATCCATCTCAGTGTCATCTGGAGAGAGATACTCAGGTGTGTCTCAAGAATGAGCCTTTGCATTATAATCGCAAGATCCACCTATGTTTTCAAAATTGGTCCTATTTCATCTTTTCTTACCACTGAATAGTATTCCATAGTGTATATATACCACAACTTCTTTTTTTTTTTTTCTTTTTTTTTCTTTTTTTTTCTTTCTTTCTTTGTATTTTTTTTTTTTTATTAAATTTATTGGGGTGACAATTGTTAGTAAAATTACATAGATTTCAGGTGTACAATTCTGTATTACATCATCTATATATCCCATTGTGTGTTCATCACCCAGAGTCAGTTCTCCTTCCATCACCATATATTCGATCCCCCTTACCCTCATCTCCCACCCCCCCAACCCCCGCCCCCGTTACCCTCTGGCAACCACTAAACTATTGTCTGTGTCTATGAGTTTCTGTTTCTCATTTGTTTGTCTTGTTCTTTTGTTGTTTTTGGTTTATATACCACATATCAGTGAAATCACATGGTTCTCTGCTTTTTCTGTCTGACTTGTTTCGCTCAGCATTACTCTCTCAAGATCCATCCATGTTGTCACAAATGTTCCTATATCATCTTTTCTTACTGCCGAATAGTATTCCATTGTGTATATATACCACAACTTCTTTATCCATTCATCTATTGAAGGACATTTTGGTTGTTTCCATGTCTTGAGCACCGTAAATAAAGCTGCAATGAATATTGGAGCACACGTGTCTTTATGGATAAATGTTTTCAAATTTTTTGGGTAGATACCCAGGAGAAAATAAAACCACATAAATATGGACAGATGATTTTTGACAAAGAAGCTAAAAACAGACAATGGAGAAAAGACAGCCTCTTCAATAAATGGTGCTGGGACAATTGGAAAGCCACGTGTAAAAGAATGAAACTGGACTGCTATCTGTCACCATGTACCAAAATTAATTCAAAATGGATCAAAGACTTAAGCATAAGACCTGACACAATAAACTGCATAGAAGAAAACGTAGATACTAAACTTATGGACCTTGGGTTCAAAGAGCATTTTATGAATTTGACTCCAAAGGCAATGGAAGTAAAAGCTAAAATAAACGAATGGGACTATATCAAACTTAAAAGCTTCTGCACAGCAAGAGAAACCATCGACAAAATAAAGAGGCAACCAACTGAATGAGAGAAGATTTTTGCAAACAGTGCCTCTGATAAGGGGCTAATATCCAAAATATACAAGGAACTCATGCAACTCAATAACAAAAAAGCAAACAACCCAGTTGAAAAATGGGCAGAGGACCTGAAGAGACATTTCTCCAAAGAGGACATACAAATGGCACATAGATATATAAAAAAATGCTCAACACCACTAATCATCAGAGAAATGCAAGTAAGAACCACAATGAAATATCACCTCACCCCAGTTAGAATGGCTATCATCAACAGCACAAATAGTAACAAGTGTTGGAGAGGCTGTGGAGAAAAAGGAACCCTCATATACTGTTGGTGGGAATGCAGACTTGTGCAGCCGCTATGGAAGGCAGTGTGGAGGTTCCTCAAAAAATTACGAATAGAATTACCATATGACCCAGCAATCCCTCTCCTGGGTATCTACCCCAAAAATCTGAAAACATCTATAAATAAAGACACGTGTGCTCCAATGTTCATTGCAGCTTTACTTATGGTGGCTAAGACATGGAAACAACCAAAATGTCCTTCGATAGATGAATGGATAAAGAAGTTGTGGTATATATACACAATAGAATAATATTCGGTGGTAAGAAAAGATGAAATAGGACAACATGGATGGATCTTGAGATTATAATGCTAAGCGAAATAAGTCAGACAGAAAAAGTATAGAACCATATGATTTCACTGATATGTGTTAGGTATATAAACCAAAAACAACAAAAAAACAAGACAAACAAATGAGAAACAAAAACTCATAGACACAGACAATGGTTTAGTGGTTACCAGAGGGTAAGGGGGGCGGGGGGTGGTAGATGAGGGTAAAGGGGATCAAATATATGGTGATGAAAGGAGAACTGACTCTGGGTGGTGAACACACAATGGGATTTATAGATGATGTAATACAGAATTGAACATCTGAAATCTATGTAACTTTACTAACAATTCTCACCCCAATAAACTTTAATTAAAAAAAAAAAAAAGAAATATGCATGTCCATAAATTGGGAGCAAGAAAAATAAAAATTCTAATCAAGTGTTTAGTCTAGGAGGAAGTTATGCATTTCTGAGAGTAGTCAGAATCCAAAACATTTTATAATATTACAAAGAAGAGCTTAGTGTTACATATAGTTGAAGTGGGTGAGAAGAATTTCTCTCAGAAGTCCAGGGCTCTATGATTTCTAGCATGCCAAAATCTCTAGTTACAAGTAATTTCAGTTAACTAGGATGCATCTTGCTCTATGTGTAGACAACCTCAAGTAACTGTCTTTCTTGAGTGATGGTCCATCTTCTATTCCCAGGACAATGTTAAATTAAGTATATAAAAGAATAAGAATCATAAGTATATTTATAATAATAAGGAATCTGCTTATATATTTCATAAACTTTACATGTTTTATAGAATTTTTTAGATTAATAGCCTTATGAGAGTTTTAAATGATAGAATTGAGTAATTAATTTACACTTGTGGTTTAAGTTGAAATCTTGTGCAAAGTATTGGGACATTTAACAGGATTTTAGGGTCACTATATTTTTAAATTATAAGAGTTGTTTAAGACATATAAGAGTTATTTAGTACTCATAAAGATTCTGTTTGTAGAGTTTACAACTATATATTAGAAATGAATTAGAATATCTACAAATTGGGTTTAACATATTTAAAGTGTCAACTAACTACATTCATAAGTGGGACCAAACGTTATTTATAGACCCTTAAAAGTCATCAAATCTTATCAGATGTATAAATGACTAATACAATTTGTAACTTGAACTTAATGAGGTTTTTGAATTTATAATTTAAATAAATTGAATAGCAGGCAAATTTTTAAAACAAAAAATAATATTTTCTATGTTCAAAAGCTTTCTCAAGAGCATTAAAAACTTAGTATGGTATTGTTCAAACTACTCTTTTTTACCTCACAACAATATCTTGGACAGATACTGCTTCTGTTTGCTTTCCGTTATTAGTTAATACAGCCTCGTCTATTGAATTTAATTTGTTTTAAAATTTAAATTTCATTTCCAATATACTAGTTATCTTCAATTATTCTCTCCCCAGTAACAGCAAGCCCAAGTAACTATTTTTTCTTTTTCCTTTCTCAAAGTCATTGGTGCTTCCTCCATTGGCTCGGTGGGAAATAAGAGAGGAAAAAAGCCACATACTTACCTTGAGACCTATGAACCACATTTTTAGTCAATTCTTTGAATCCTGACCCACGTCTTTTTTCTTCTTAGTAATTTGCTTATACACTCACCAGTCTATGCAGCGTGTTGTTGTTGTATGTATGTGAGATAATTAGAGGCCCTGAGGAAGTGCTGAACACCAAATAATTTCATTTTTCTCTGGAACATGAGGCACTTGATCCCTTTTTGTCCTCAATATGAGTTGTTACCTGCCAATGACAGGGCAATAAGAAGAAAACAGAATTTTAGCAATTGTTGATTATCTCTGAAAGGTAGGATTATTGACGATTTTACCTTTATGTTCAGAAATTTTAAAAAATAAGCATTTAATATAGATATAAAACTTAAGTTCTTTTTGTAATAGTCATAGATATTGTAAGATGGTGAGGTATGAAAAATTCTAACTTGAAGAAGAAGAATAATATTTTGTACATTTTGAAGTTGGAAGACATCTTCTCTTGGGTATCTTCTAAAGAGATTCTTGTGTATTGGGTCTTTTCAATCAGTGTTTGAACATTCCCAAGAGTTTGGAGCAGACTTTCATGGACCTCAGGTGGTTATCTTGAAAAAAATAAAAAAAACCCTAAAGCTATGAAGGGAAAACTTCTAATGGAAGCAAATTAGTGATTTCCTGACTGAAGGGCTAGTAGATTGGAACCAAAGGCTGCACTGTCCTTGAGGAGAGCAGTAAAGCCAAATTCTATAGGCTTTTCTTCATCAGGTCAAAGGGTGTGAAGAAATCAAATGCATGGGCTGGCAAGACTATATATGAAAGTAGGGGAGGATGGGATGAAGACATTCAGAACCCCTAATATTTGCTCACAAATTACTCATCTCCTGTGGATGGACTCCATGGCATGAGGGTTACTTTCTGTCTTCTTTTTCAAGTGCCTGTGATTCACACTGAGGAGTGCTGTAGGAAAAGCACAGCACACTGACTGATGTAAGATAGTTACAAGAGGTTGACATGTCAGTAACACAAATATTACTTTTTGTATCTGACTTGCTCTTAGTGGGAAGATATCAGAATTGAACTTTGCTCTGAGATGCTGAGGAGGTATGATGTTAATGCTGATGACACAGCAAGAAGCTTTGGCAGCAGACTCTCCAACAAAGCTCCAGTCTTTTCTTATGGGCCTCTGATGGCTTAAGTAATTGTTACACAGATGTCTGAATAAAGTTTTACCACTAATCTTGTGGTTTCCAGTTGCAGATTCACCTGTTCAAGGAGCTGGTGTGAGCTGATTCCTAAAGTTAGAATTTTTCCAACTCTTTGGGGGATTGTTGGGTTTTGGTGAGTACTCAACTCAAAATTAGAATTGTCTGATTACTTCACTATCTCCTTCAGCTCACTGTGAAATTGAGGCAAGAATAGCATGCACTACCTATATCACCTGACACAAAGTAAGCAATCAATAATATCTAAAAAAAAAAGTGAATAAACTCCTCTTAGTTTGGCAATGGTTGAAATATTGGCTTTCAAATTTATTCTATGTAGTACCTGTGGCATTTCTATTTTCCTTCTTTGAGAACCACTTGGGGGAAATAATTTGGTATTATCAAAATTTGGGGGGGGGGGAGTGATATCTTTTGACTTTCCATGTAGTCAATTACCAGTCAGAAAATTGCCTTGTACTAAGAATGAGTATTAATCTTTTTGAAATTGACAATGTAAGGGATTGGTCTGTTCATCAGCTTTAACCTAACAGCAAGTTCAGACAGTTCAATTAACATTAATGTGTATTCATAAGTCAGATTTAGACAATTTTCCATTGGGGAAATTTGAAAGCTGTGACTTTTTTTTTATCAGCCAAGAAACTATCCAGTAATACTGGAGAGAATGAAAATAACGCCACAGGGCTGATGTCATTTTATACTCCCTTACTCCATTATTAAGAGTTGGAAGTTAACATTTCCCACAGAACATAAAAAACAAAACAAAACAAAAAAAAAACCAGATTATTTTCCTGGGAAAAGAACATTGATAATTGTTGATTAGGATAAAATCCCCCCTTCACCCTCTTCCCATGACCAACTTTGGAAATGCGTTTATTTTCTCCTTAATAATCTCAAATGATTTGATCACCATTAATAGTATTATGCTATGGTTTCTCAGAAATGCCAAGGAATATCACTCTTAGGTAGAGTAGTCAGAAATTTAATAATATCTTTGATTTCAAAGTGAGTCCTCAGCCTCAGACAGCCAAAGCAGATGATTTTTGTTGTAGAATTTGCTTCTTTAACTATACTCTGGTTATAAGGTGAGACTGGATAGACATAGGGAAGGTCAAGGAGAAGAGACGTTTAAGATCCAAAGCAGCGAATGAAATCCTAAAAGCAAAGATGTCAAAAAGAAGAGTATGCCAAGTATTGGAGCTTTAAATGAGATAATGCTCTGTTTTACTGGTCCTTCTGAGTCAATACCAAAGAGCAGTCCCAGATATTTTATGACAGTCAGTGAAATTAGGCCTTGAATCCAGGAGGAAACCACTCTTAGTCTGAGTCACTTTGTGATGATGAAATAAATTTTAGAGGTAAAACACTAAAACTATATTTTAAACCAGAGATTTTAAAAGACTTGCACACTTCTTGGTGCTCAAGTTATGATTAGAAGCTAGTTTTCTAGTTCATTACTTTATTCATAGTACTTGCTGATTTTTCACTTTACAAAGACATTAATCTATATTCTTGTGATCATGAACATAATCTTTTTTCATAACACACATAAATTAAATTAGAAAAAAAGAATTAAAAAGCAGTGTGGCATTTATCTTCCTAAAAGGCTGGAGGAGGAAACATGATAGGCAAGTTGTGAAGTGCTTAAACATGGTTTTGAGCCTGGATTTATGCCACTTCCTAGCTATATGTAACCTTAGGTAAATTTCAAAATCTCTTCAAGCTTAAGTTTCCATTTCTGTGAAATGAGGATAATGTGTGTACCTATATCAGGGTTATGAGACTTAAGTGAGGTAATACATACAAAGTACCAAACACAGACTCATTATTTTGTGTGCATGTACAAGATGATGACTTACTACATCTTGATTTACGCATTTGCTGACCGTCTGCAGTGAGCACTCTTCATTCCTTCTTCTTCACCGTCATGCCTGCAATGGTCCCACACTTGGTTCAGCACTTGTTGGGTGTCCTCTCATAACAAATTGATAATGATTGAACAAATTGATAGGAAAAGAATGACTTCAGATATTTTATTATAAAATAATAAACACTTGGAAATTTATCGTTGGAGTGGTCCTTAGAGGTTATGTAGCTCAGTGCTCTATGAGATAGAAATATCTCCTGTATAATAACAAAAACCAAGCAAACAAACAACACTCATCTGGATGTCTTAATCCCTTTCAATTCAGTCCAACATTGTTTATGTCACAGCTAATATTTACCAAGTGCTTATTGTGTCCCAGGTACTATATTATATGCTACATGTGTGTGATCTTAATAATCTTATAAAGTTATGCTATCCCCCCACCCCCATTTTTAAAGATGTATCGACTAAGGTTCAGAGAAGTTAAGCAATTTACCTTTGGACACAAAACAGCACTATGATTTAAAGTCTATTTGACTTCAAATTCTCAACTCTGAACCACTTTCCATACAAAGAACAAAGCTGGAATTATCTCTTCTGGATCATGTATACATATGTTCATTTGCCTCAATATGCTTGTTTCTTTCTTTCTTTCTTTCATTTTTTTACTGCTATAGGTTACTTTCTTTTAAATTTATTTTTTAAATTTATTGGGGTGACAATTATTAGTGAAATTACATAGATTTCAGGTGTACAATTCTGTATTACATCATCTATAAATCCCATTGTGTGTTCACCACACAGTCAGTTCTCCTTCCATCACCATATATTTGATCCCCTTTACCCTCATCTCCCACCCCCCTCCCCCTTATCCTCTGGTAACCACTAAACTATTGTCTGTGTCTATGAGTTTCTGTTTCTCATTTGTTTGTCTTGCTCTTTTGTTGTTTTTGGTTTATATACCACATATCAGTGAAATCACATGGTTCTCTGCTTTTTCTCTCTGACTTATTTCACTCAGCATTACACTCTCAAGATCCATCCATATTGTCACAAATGTTCCTATATCATCTTTTCTTACCACTGAATAGTATTCCATTGTGTATATATACCACAACTTCTTTATCCATTCATCTATCGAAGAACATTTTGGTTGTTTCCATGTCTTGGCCACCGTAAACAAAGCTGCAGTGAACATTGGAGCACATGCGTCTTTATGTATAAATGTTTTCAGATTTTTGGGAGATACCCAGGAGAGGGATTGCTGGGTCATGTGGTAATTCTATTCGTAATTTTTTGAAGAAACTCCACACTGCCTTCCATAACGGCTGCACCAGTCTGCATTCCCACCAAGAGTGTATGAGGGTTCCTTTTTCTCCACAGCCTCTCCAACACTTGTTACTATTTGTCTTGTTGATGATGATTATGCTTGTTTCCGATAAATCAAATAGATGAGATTACACTAAGTTAACTTGAAGGAGATTTATCACATAACACTATACTATACTTTCTTTTACCGGTGAACAGATAGCCATAAATTTGGCTCATAGATTACATCAAATTTTTAAAAAGTAGAAGCATAATTTTACTTCCCACTATAAATTTACCTTCTTTATTCTTTTCTTCCTTGACTCTAAAGATGCTGATGCCAAAGCATTTGGACAGAAACTCAAAGAAAAAAAAAATCTTGTCAATTATTTTGATATTTCTAATTCTTCATATATTTGACTTGATGTAGCCCAAACATCTAGATAATTAACCAAAGCTGTGTTTATACACGTGGTAATCAAACTGTTACTGAGCCATTTTAGTTAAACTGGTCAGCCCTGGTTTCAGAATGTCTGATCCATGATTCTGCATATATCACCTGTATCAGAAGAGATACTTCCCTCCTTGGATAAAGGAGAGCTACTTAGTGTGGTGACATATATGGTATTGTAGAATTTGAGAGCCAGAAGTTACTTTTATGGGCCAATAGCACATTCAAGAGCCATAACTTTGCTTTGGAAGGAAATGACCCAAACAAGAGATAGAAATGAAATAAGATATCAGAATGTCTATAATGTTTTGACCCTTGCCAATTCTACCACAGTGTGGATGAAGACAGAGGCCCCACACAGCTGATTTAGTTCATTTCACCTTAAGAAGAAGCCTCATTTCTCTCTTTTGGGTTATATTCTGCTGTTATACCTGTAGGCAGAATTTTAATATTTCTAACTAGGAGTTTGGGTGAGGTGACTATGGAACAGTCATTCTTGTCCCATGATTCTGCTGACCCCACCCCTTGGAATGTTATTTCCTCCCCATGGGATATTCAGATATTCTATCTCCCAAACTCTGGCCTAAGATTTAAAACCTTTCCTTCACATTCCACTTCAGCCTACTTATTTCATGCTATGAAATTGTTTAATCCTCTTCTATACAGTATCTTTGCCTTTATCTGTCACAATAATGTGTCAAGATAAACACAGTCTCTTTTCTTTGTGATTTTCTATCCTTGACATTAGGGTGAAAATATTTTTCTCTTTAAGCAACTCCTGGCAATTCTCTGTCCTTTTGTCCTTTTTGTTCTTCTTGGATCTGAGCACCCTGTCATTTCTTTGTGGTCCTCAATTTTATTTTTGCTCTGGCATCAGTGGAAATCATGGCATCTCAGTAATGTTTGCTATGAAGATCTCATGAACCATTTTATCCTTCTTTCAGCTAATTGCTGAAGAACTCAAATTCCTCAGACATTGCTGCATTTGCACAGATCCTTGCAGTAGTTCAGATACTGACTGAATTTAAACAATGTTCCCTCTCCATGCTTCTACCAACAAAGCTTTCCCTACATTTTACTTCACCTGGATAGGGGTCCGAAGTTTTTGCACCCTAGCTTAGAACATCCTCTAGTAACTGCTCCATTGCTCCTGGATTATACCAGCTCAGCCTTTTCTAAATAGTCCTTTGGGTCCAGCATCCTGAGCTCATCATTCCATTTTGGACTGGCTGTTCTTCCTTCCAGTGAGTTCACAGCATGGAGCCATGATGCAATAGAAGGAGCATTAGCTGGATGGACAGGAGGAGATCCTTCATGCTCTGCCATAAATATATGACATTGGGCAAGTTATAGTACCTACTTGGACCTTTGTTTCTTCCTTCTAAATTCATGGGCTGAATTAGATTATTTTTCAGGGGCCCTCCCGGCTGGGGAAAAATGTTGGGGTCTTTTGAAAGCCCTGGGACATATTGCTCAATGGAAAGTTAGTTGAATCCGTTTGCAGTAGTCTCTGATGATAACAATTAAAATCACCTTGATTTCTGACAAGTGGACTGATGATTTTCTTCAACACTCTTGTTAACACCACCTTAGGATATACACTGAGTAATTTAACCAGTTTTATTTACTACCATCTCCAAACATTTCCTATCCCTAAGGATGACTAAGGAAAAAGAGTTTCTTTTAAAAAGTCGTTTATTTATTCATTTATTTACTCAATTACACATTTGTTCATTAAAGGACTATGCTAGACATTTTCTATATCCTCAGATAATTATACTCAAGATAATTTTATTGGTTAAAATCTGTTTAGAAACAGGATAATAATAGTCCGTGTGTTATTTTAGAAAGTAGAAATAAAAAAAGTCATTCAATTGAGAGTGATTCCCTCAGGCTGGCTCTAGGTTCCCAAGTAATTAGTATGGTTCAACTCACTGAGATCAATATTAGGGTTCACTTAGAAACTTTGTCTTCACCAGAATTGCAATTAATACACTTTGAGAATGCTACTTTTTATTATTGATATGATGAGAAATTGACTAAATAGATGTGTAATTCTGACACTGAGAAATATAAGATATTTGCTTTTCAGGTAGATTTTTCTTAGACTTCTTCATAAATAGAAAGGAAAAGGCAGTGGAAAATATATGTGAAAATTTGATAGTAAAGCATTCTTATCATTATCATGTATGTTTTCAAGTTTTGGTAGTGGGGGGATGACACTGTCAGATTTGCTTGTAGAGTGCTAGTTAATCAATTACACAATTATTGGGACAGATTGTGACACTGAGACCCATGATTCTGCATACATCACCGATTTAGAAGATATACCTCCCTCCTTGGATCAAGCAGAGCTACTTAGTGTGGTGACATATATGGTATTGCAGAATTTGAAATCCAGAAGTTACTTTTATGGGCCAATAGTACATTCAAGGGCTATAACTGCCTTTGAATGAAATGATCCAAACAAGAGATAGAAATGAAATAAGATAATCTGAAAATATCAGGTGAAAATACTCCTTGTCTAAGTAGTGAGTAAGAAAACAACCATAAGACAATTAAAATCTACTTGCAACAATAAGGCAAAATTAAGCCCCCACATGGCTCTCTTTCCAACTCTGCCCACCCCCATGCTTATCTCTTTGTACTTTCAGGTTAGGATTTTTCCACTCCAGCCAAGCACACCCACAACTAATTTTGCTGACTCCTGCTTCTGAGTGTGCAGCTCATAGTTTTATTAACAGCTGGAATGTTCTCCTTGCTTCTTGTTATATTTCCACAATTCACCCTTTTCTTTAAACACTGTAGGATACCCCTCCCAGCTATTGCTTTTTTGGATTTTTAAGACTCCTTCACAGATATTTATTCATCTCATCTTGCCCTCTAGACTAAGCTCTTGAAGAGATAGAATCAATACTTCTCTTTATCTTTCCTTACCACATTTAGTCCTGCCTGTACTGTCTTTTGAGCAGTTAGTGGGTAATATTTTTGACAGAGAAACCGAATTCTGAGTAGAGCAGTTAAGTTTTAGCAACATACACTTCCAGGCTATTCAATATCTTATGATGCCTGCTTGTGGAAAGGAAAATACTTTTTGGGATGACATTTGATCTCCCATATACTAGGAATACAAAGGAGTCTAAATGTTGACCAAGTTTTAGCTTACTTACACACAAGCTTTCCACTTCAGTGATTTCAGAAATTGGGTGGATTGTTCTTTGTCTCATAAAGAATTCATTTTTAAGATGTTGATGGCCTCAGCTCTGGCTGGTGGCCAGCTTCAAGAAGTGTGGTTCACAAGCCATCAAGGACTGTGCATACTCCACATTCTTTGGGTAATGCAATTCTGGACCCAAATCGATTCCAGAAGTCTGATCTTCCAAGAAGGGCCAGTGTTCTGAGCTTGTTGAATTGCCTCCTCCAGACTCCCCCTGCCTACCACCCTGATCAGCCTCAAAGGGTTAAGCAGCCAATCGAGGAGTTAAGCAAGCAGTTTGGAGAGACCAAAGTTGCAGGGATCTGAGCAAGTTGATGAGCTTGGCAGCTTGTGTTTGAAGAATTTGTTTCATGATTTGTATAAAGTCTGGGAATTTATCTTTAAAATTCCTTAGATTTAGTAACATGTCAATGCACTGTGTTAATGCAAGGAGTTTTCTTTTCTTTTCTTTCTTCTTTCCTTCCTTTCTTTTTTTTTCCTTTTTTTTGAGGTTAAAAGCTGCCTTCCTTTTTAAGTATGAGTAATCCATCCAAATCCTGCCTCAGGGAACAAAAGGGGTGCCATTAATTTTCTCTTTCACAAAATGCAGAGACTTCCTCTCTGTCCTCTCCAAATACTATTCTATGAACTGAAGGGAAATTACACTCCTCACCATTGAAAAAGAGATTATGCAAAATGAGAAGGTAAAGCAAATCACCATGATACAAATACAAATACCAGCTTAATTCCTTGCATCAGGAGAGTCCTGTGATTTTCTTTCCAGATGTGTGTGAATATCCACATTTAACTTTTTTTAAAAAATTGTATTATCTAGTATTTCTAAGGGCTCACACAGAATAGAATCCTCAGCAGAACATCATGAGCTCCAGCTCTGTGCTCTATATTTCACTAAACTCTCCTCTTCCTTAATTATGGAGTGTCTCCATTGAACCACTTCATTAAGGAACCAAAACCCAAGGGTTATTATTTTTTTTTAGGTAGAAATTAACCAAACAGAAAAGGATGAGACTCAGAGGCTGAGAGAACATCCCAAACAGAAAAAATAGTTGGATGACACTGAGTTTGGGGAACTATGAGCAGCAGCTCAACATGATTTGGTATCTAACATAGTTACCACTCACAAAATACTGTGTGCAAAGCTCTGGGCAAAGTGCATTATGTACATTATCTCTTTTTATGTTATAGACTCTGTGAAGAAAGCTTATGTCTGGTTTATAAATATGAAACTGAGAATGCTTAAACCATTTGCTCGAGGCCACACATTTAGTAAAAGATAGACATGGCATTCAAAACTGGGGTTGAGAAGCGATAGAATAATGGATTCTACCTGTGGATTGCAGTGGGAGCCAGATGCCAAACAAAGGGACAGGGAATTTATGCTGTAGGAAATATATAATGGGAAGAAAGTAGCGCTCTTTGGGAAGAGGGTATGATTATATTAGTGTTTTAGAAAGATTACTTTGTCACCACATAAAGAATAAATTGAAAGGAAATGATTCCATATTTTTAAGTTTTTAATTTTAATTTTTATTTCTTTTAAATTTATTGCAGTGACAATTGTTAGTAAAATTACATAGATTTCAGGTGTACAATTCTGTATTACATCATCTATAAATCCCATTGTGTGTTCACCACCCAGAGTCAGTTCTCCTTCCATCACCATATATGTGAACCCCCTTACCCTCATCTACCACCTCCCTCCCCCCTTACCCTCTGATAACCACTAAACTATTGTCTGTGTCTATCAGTTTTTGTTTCTCATTTGTTTGTCTTGTTCTGTTGTTGTTTTTGGTTTATATACCACATACCAGTGAAATCACATGGTTCTCTGCTTTTTCTGTCTCACTTATTTCGCTTAGCTTTATACTCTCAAATTCCATCCATGTGGTCACAAATATTCCTGTATCATCTTTTCTTACCACTGAATAGTATTCCATTGTGCCTATATACCACAACTTCTTTATCCATTCATCTATTGAAGGACATTTTGGTTGTTTCCTTGTCTTGGCCACTGTAAACAAAGCTCCAGTGAACATTGGAGGACACGTGTCTTTATGTATAAATGTTTTCAGATTTTTTGGGTAGATACCCAGGAGAGGGATTGCTGGGTCATATGGCAATTCTATTCGTAATTTTTTGAGGAACCTCCACACTGCCTTCCATAACGGCTGCAACAGTCTGCATTCCCACCAACAGTGTATGAGGGCTCCTTTTTCTCCACAGCCTCTCCAACATTTGTTACTATTTGTCTTGTTGATGATCGCCATTCTAACTAGGGTGAGGTGATATCTCATTGTGGTTTTTATTTGCATTTCTCTGATGATTAGTGATGTTGAGCATTTTTTCATATGTCTATTTCCCATTTGTATGTCCTCTTTGGAGAAATGTCTCTTCAAGTCCTCTGCCCATTTTTCAATTGGGTTGTTTGTTTATCAGTTGTTGAGTTGCATGAGTTCCTTGTATATTCTGGATATTAGCCCCTTATTGGAGGCACTATTTGCAAAAATCTTCTCCCATTCAATTGGTGGCCTCTTTATTTTGTCGATAGTTTCTTTTGCTGTGCAGAAGCTTTTAAGTTTCATATAGTCCCATTCGTTTATTTTAGCTTTTACTTCCATTGCCTTTGGAGTCAAATTCATAAAATGCTCTTTGAACCCAAGGTCCATAAGTTTAGTACCTATGTTTTCTTCTATGCAGTTTATTGTGTCAGGTCTTATGCTTAAGTCTTTGATCCATTTTGAATTAACTTTGGTACATGGTGACAAATAGCAGTCCAGTTTCATTCTTTTGCACGTGGCTATCCAATTCTCCCAGCACCATTTATTGAAGAGGCTGTCTTTGCTCCATTGTATGTTTTTAGCTTCTTTGTCAAAAATTATCTGTCCATATTTATGTGGTTTTATTTCTGGGTTCTCAATTCTATTCCATTGGTCTATGTGTCTGTTTTTCTGCCAATACCATGCTGTTTTGATTATTGTAGCCCTGTAGTACAAGCCAAAGTCAGGAAGTGTGATACCTCAATTATTGTTCTTTTTTTTAAGATTGATTTGGCTATTCGGGGTCTTTTGTGGTTCCAAACAAATCTGATGATTTTTGTTCTATTTCTTTAAAAAATGCCATTGGGATTTTGATGGGGATTGCATTGAATCTGTATATTGCTTTGGGTAATATGGCCATTTTAACTATGTTGATTCTTCCAATCCATGAGCATGGAATATCTTTCCATTTATTTGTGTCTTCTTCAATTTCTTTCAAAAATGTCTTATACTTTTCAGCATATAGGTCTTTCACATCCTTGGTTAAGTTTATTCCTAGGTATTTTATTCTTTTTGCTGCAATTGCAAAAGGAATTGTTTTTTGTATTTCTTTTTCTGAGATTTCATTGTTAGTATATAGGAAAGGAATGGATTTTTATAAGTTGATTTTGTAGCCGGCAACTTTACTGTATTCGTTGATTGTTTCTAATAGCTTTTTGGTGGAGTCCTTAGGGTTTTCTATATATAGCATCATGTCTTCTGCAAAGAGTGATAATGCAACTTCATTCCCAATTTGGATGCCTTTTGTTTCTTTCTCTTGCCTGATTGCTCTGGCAAGGACTTCCAACACTATGTTGAAAAGCAGAGGTGATAGGGGACAGTCCTGTCGTGTTCGTGGACGTAGAGCAAAGGGCTTTAGTTTTTCACCATTAATTATAAGATTAGCAGAGGGCTTGTCATATATGGCCTTTATTATGTTAAGGTATTTCCTTTCTATACCTATTTTATTAAGGGTTTTAATCATAAATGGATGTTGTGTCCTGTCGAATGCTTTTTCTGCATCAATTGATATAATCATATGATTTTTGTCTTTTATTTTGTTTATGTGATGTATCACATTGATGGATTTCCGGATGTTGAACCATCCTTGTGCCCCCGGGATGAACCCCACGTGGTCATGATGAATAATCTTTTTAATACATTGTTGTATTAGATTTGCTAGAATTTTATTTAGGATTTTTGCATGTATTCATTAGAGATATTGGTCTATATTTTGCTTTTTTGTGCTGTCCTTACCAGGTTTTGGTATCAGGGTAATGTTGGCCTTATAAAATGAGTTAGGGAGTAATGTCCCTTCTTCAATTTTGTGGAAGAGTTGAGCAGGATTGGTATTAGATCCTCTTTGAAGGTTTGGTAGAAATCACTATTGAAACTATCTGGTCCTGGACTTTTGCTTTTGGGAAGGTTTTGGATGACTTATTTAATTTCGTTACTGGTGATCAGTTTGTTTAGATTTTCCAGTTTTCATGGTTCAGCCTTGGAAGGTATATGTTTCTAAGAACTTGTCCATTTCTTCTAGGTTATTGAATTCGGTGTCATATAGTCCTTTATAGTATTCTTGGATGATCCTTTATATTTCTGTGGTGTCCGTGATAACTTCCCCTTTTTCGTTTCTGGTTTTCTTAATTAGTGTCTTCTCTCTTTTTATCTTAGTGAGTCTAGCCAAGGGTTTGTCAATTTTGTTAATCTTTTCAAAGAACCTGCTCTTTGTCACACTAATTTTTTCTATTGTCTTTTTCTTCTCTATATCATTTAATTCTGCTCTGATTTTTATTGTTTCCTTTCTTCTGCTGACCTTTGGTTTCACTTGTTCTTCTTTTTTTAGTTCTTTAAGGTGTAACATGAGGTTATTTATTTGGGAGTTTTCTTGTTTCTTGAGAGAGTCCTGTAATGATATAAATTTACCTCTTAAAACTGCTTTCTCTGCATCCCAAAAATTTTGGTAAGATGTATTTTCATTGTCATTTGTTTATATCTACCTTTTGATCCCTCCTCTAATTTCTTCTTTGACCCAGTCGTTCTTTCAAAGTATGTTGTTTAATCTCCAGGTATTTGTGTTTTTTCCTTCTTTCTTCTTGGAGTTGATATCCAATTTCAAAGCCGTGTGATCAGACAATATGCTTGGTATGATTTCAATTTTCTTAAATTTGCTGAGGCTGATTTTATGTACCAATATATGGTCTATCCTTGAGAATATTCCATGTACACTAGAAAAGAATGTATAGTCTGATGTTTTAGGATGAAGTGCTCTATAAATGTCAATTATGTCCATTTCATCTAATGTGTCATTTAGGGCTGCTATTTCATTATTTATTTTCTGTTTGGATAATCTATCCATAGCTGTCAATGATGTATTTAAGTCCCCTAGTAAAATTGTTGTTTGGTCAATTTCTCCCTTTACTTCTGTTAGTAGTTGCTTGGTATGTTTTGGTGCTCCCTGATTGGGGGCATAAATATTGATGACTGTTATGTCTTCTTGTTGTATGGTCCCCTTTATCATTATGAAATGTCCATCTTTTTTTGTTGTTGTTGTTGAAATGTCCATCTTTGTCTCTCGTTACGTTTTACACCTGAAGTCTGTTTCATCTGATATCAGTATGGCTACACTTGATTTTCTCTGGATACCATTTGCTTGAAGTGTCAATTTCCACCCTTTCACTTTGAGTCTATGCTTGTCCTTGTAGCTGAGATGTGTCTGTTGGAGACAGCATATGGTTGGGTTTAGTTTTTTGATCCAATCTGCTACTCTGTGCCTTTTTATTGGTGAGTTCAGTCCATTTACATTTAGGGTGATTATTGACATGTGAGGATATCCTGTCATTCTATCTTTAGTTTTCTGGTAAGGCTGTGTCTCCATTGTTTCTCTGCCTTTTTGTTGTTATGCATTATTTCTGTGTGGTAGTATTCTACGATGTACCCTCTGTTTCTTCTTTTATTACAGTATATATTTCAGTTTTGGATTTTTTTTGAGTGGTTACCCTTCAGTTTATGTAAAAGAAAGTTTGATATTTACAGTATTCCGTTTTCTTCAGCACACTTACTTTCTCTATTCCCGTATTCCGGTTCAGGCCTTTACTCTCCCCCTTTTTGGGTTTTGGTTGCCACAAATTGTCCCTGTTGATGGCGGTCGAATAGCCTCCTTTAGTATTTCTTCTAGGGCAGGTCATGTATTAGAATATCCCCTCAACTTCTGTATGTCTGGAAAGGTGTGGATTCCTCCTTCTTACGTAAACAATATCTTTGCTGGATATATTATTCTTGGCTTATAATTTCTCTCTTTCAATAATTTGTTTGTCTTGTTCTTTTGTTGCTTTTGGTTTCAATAATTTGAATATTTGGTTCCACTCAATCCTGGCTTATAGAGTTTCTGCGGAAAAATCTGATGATAATCTAATGGGCTTCCTTTGTAAGTTACCATCTTCTTTTCCCTCGCTGCCTTTAGGATTGTTTCTTTGTTGTTGATTTTAGACAGTTTCAATACAATGTGCGTTGGAGAAGTCCTATTGGGATTGAGGTAACTAGGTGTTCTATTTGCTTCTTGGATTCGAGGGTCCAGTTCTGTCCAAAAGTTTGGGAAGTTCTCATTGACATTTTGTTTTAATATATTCTCTGTTCCCTTCTCTCTTTCTCCTCCTTTTGGTATGCCCATTATTCTTATATTGCTCTTCCTGATGGAGTCAGAAAGTTCTTGTAGAGTTCTTTCATTCCTTTTAAGTCTCAAGTCTCTTTCTTCTTCCATCTGTGTCATTTCCAGGTTTCTATCTTCGATGTCACTGATTCTTTCCTCCATCTGGTCAACTCTACTGCCTAAGCTCGTTATTTCGTTCTTAATTTCTTTTTATTTTATTTTATTAAATTTATTGGGGTGACAATTGTTAGTAAAATTACATAGAATTCAGGTGTACAATTTTGTATTACATCATCTATAAATCCCATTTATTTGGTTGTTTTTTAAAATTTCAATCTCTCTTGAAATGCTCATGCTGTTTTCTTTTATTGTGTTTCTGAGTTCATTTAACTGCTATCTGTGTTTTTTTTTGCATGTCGTTGAGTTTTTTCAGAACTGCAATCTTGAATTCTCTGTTATTTTGTGCTTTTTTAAAATTTTATTTTATTAAATTTTTTAGGGTGACAATTGTTAGTAAAATTACATAAAGATACAGACATATGTGACTTAAATGACAGAGAATATGAAAAAATTCTCTGTCATTTAAGTCACATATATCTGTTTCTTTAAGTGCCTTTTCTGGATACTTTTCACTGTCTTTCTGAGCTATCTTGTTGCCTTGGTTATTTATGGCAATTACTGATTTATTATTTCTCTTCCTAGACATCTACAGTAGTGGCTTGTCCAGCAGGTTGATTGGAAGAGTTCTTTCTTTTGTTTTCCAGTACTTGTTGGTAGAATATTTTATTTTCTCTCCAACTGCAGACATTTTTTTTCTCTCTCACACGGTAGTGCTATGTTTTCTCTGCACTATTCCAGCTTCTCACACACTGGGGGGATTCCCTGGGAGACTGGCTTCTCCTCTGTTAATAGTTCATCTAGGTCACAGGGCGCAGTGTCCCGGTGGGTATGCGGAGAGCTTTTGATGTTCCAAAGCTCTTCCAGCTCCAGATTCAGAGTCCGTTTGTTTCATCAGTTCTGTTTACTCCTGCAGGCATCCACCCAGATAGATGGGACCAGGGGCGGGGTGAGTTGTGAGAGGTGGCCCAGAGCAATGTCGGCAACCACCACCACAGCTGGTCCTGCTTCCAGAGCTCCCTCCCCTTTGCCAGAACTAGTTGGGCTGCGAATTTGTTTCTGTGGTCCACAGTTCTCAGAACAGCAAATATTCTATTCTTTTGATCTGACACTGTTCTGTTCTGTCACCGGACAGGTGGGGGCGGGGCGAGCTCTAGGAGTGTACGGAGGGGGCGGCTAGTCTCAGTGCCTAAGGCTTCTGTTCCCTGCGGCAGTGAGGGCTTAAACCACCAAACCACCATTTTCAGTCTTCTTCCCTCAGTCTTTTCTCCAAGGTCTCTGCCGTGAGCGTTGGGTTCAGCTGTGTTATATGCTGCCCCCTCAGCCCTGTGGGCCATAAGCGGAGCCCTAGCAGTCCGAGTTCTTCCCTCACTCGCAGCTGCGGTAGTTCCGGGGTGCAGCGAGCTCGGAGCACTGAGCTAGGTCTGAGTCCTGCCCCTGGCGACTCCGTCTCCACACTTCTCCTTTCCCTCGTCCCCTGATCGCGCGATTCGCCCACCTGTAGGTGACTTCAGTAGTGGGCCTCTTCGTCTTGCCTGTCTGCTGTGCAAGGAGTCCTTTTTGGAGTTATTGTTGTTCGATTCATTGCAAATTCCAGGGAAGCTTTACAGACGCTCACCTCATGCCACTATTTTCCAGAAAAAAAATTTTCATTGATTTTTGATAGCTTCAATACAATGTGCCTTAGGGAAAGGCTGTTGGAGTCGAGGTAATTAGATGTCCTATTTACTCTTTGTATTTGAGGATCCAGTTCTGTCCACAAGTTTGGGAAGTTCTCATTGATTGTATGTTTGAATATACTCTGATCCCTTCTCCCTTTCTTCTCCTTCTGGTATGCCCATTATTCTTATATTGCTCTCTCTGATGCAGTCAGAAAGTTCTTGTAGAGTTCTTTCATGTTATTTTAAGTCTCAAGTCTCTTTCTTTTTTCATTGTGTCATTTCTGGATTTTTATCTTCGATGTCACTGATTCTTTCCTCCATCTGTTCAACTCTACTTCCTAAGCTGGCTATTTCATTCTTAATTTCTTCTATTGAGTGTTTAATCTCCATAAATTCTATTTGGTTCATTTTTAAAATTTCAATCTCTTTAGTGAAATTTTCGTTTTGTTCTTTGATTGTGTTTCTGAGTTCATTAAACTGCCTGTCCATGTTTTCTTGCTTCTCATTGAGTTTTTTGAGAGCTGCAATCTTGAATTCTCTCATTCAAGTCACATATTTTCATATCTTTGAGTTCATTTTCTGGAGATTTTTCATTTTCTTTCTGAGGTGTCTTGTTGCTTTGGTTATTCATAGTAATTAATGATTTATTATTTATCTTTCTAGACATCTACAGGAGTGGACCCTGCAATAGGTATAGGAAGAGGTCTTTCTTTTATTTTCTAGTACATGTTCATAGATTGTTTTATTGTCTCTCCGACTGCAGTATTTTTTTCTCTCTCACACTGTAGTGTTATGTTTTTCTGCACTACTCCAGCTTCTCATACAATCGGGGGATTCCTCTGTGAACAGTATGCTTGGGTCACACGGTGCCACCTCTGTGTGGGGCTATGTAGAGCTTCTGAAGTTCTAAAACTCTCCCTGCACCAGATTCAGAACTTTTGTATTTCAGCATCTCTTGTTACTCTTGCAGGGATCTGCCCAGATAGGTGGGGACAGGAGCCGGTTGGGTTGTGAGCTTCGCACAGAGCAATATTGGTGACCACCATCCCAGCTAGTAATGCTTCCACAGCTCCCTCCCCTGTGCTGGAACTAGTTGGGCTGTGAGTCTGTGTCTGTGGACCACTGTTCTCAGAACTGCAAATATTCTATTCTTTTCATCTGACACTGATACTATTCCTCTAGCACTGGGCAGGTGGGAGAGAGGCTAGCTCTGGGAGGGTAGGGATTGGGAAGCTAGTCTCAGTGCCTAAGTTCTTTGCTCGGCAGTAGGGGCTGAAACCACCATTTTCAGCCTTCTTCCCTCAGTCTTTGCTCCGAAGTCTCTGCCATGAGCATTGGGTTCAGCCATGTTATATGCTGTCCCCTCAGCCCTGTGTGCCATAAATGGAGCCCTAGCTGTCCAAGTTTTTCTCTTTCCTGCAGATGCAGTAGTTCCGGAATGCAATGAGCGCTGATCACCGAGTCTGGTCTGAGTCCTGCGCCTGCGTGGTCCTGTGTCCACACTTCTCCCTTCTCTCCTCCCCAGCTCACACAATTTGCCCACCTTCAGGTGATTTCAGTAGTGTGCTTGTCTGTTGTGCAGGGAGTGCTTTGTGGAATTATAGTTATTCAGTTTGTTGTGAATTCCAGGGGAGATTTGAAGAGGCTCCCCTCATGCTGCCATGTTTATGACATCACTGAATATTATCATTTCAACATGTGACCAATGTGAAAAAAAATATGAAATAAATATTATCCATTTTTATACTGATTTATGAAATCTGTTTTTTAAGTACTTATAACACATCTCAATTTTGATGCAAAAGTTTCACCAAAAATACTTGATATATATTTTGATTATATAATAGTTATAGTTGATTAAGTAGACATACCCTCAAATTTTTCTAAAACTTAAAAAGCTTTTTAATGACTAATCAAGCATTGGTTTTTAAATTAAAATTAGTTAAAAGTAAATAAGTTTAGAAATTCATCTCCTTAATCAGTTCAGCCAAATTACAAGAGCTGAGTAGACATATGTGGCTAGTGGCTACCATGTTAGATAGTATCACTGTATAAACTGTTGAGCTCTATACACCTGACAGCTTTTACAAAAGTTTTCAAGTCTCAGTTGTGCGTTATAGTGTTTGTTTCACTTTGGGTCCCAAATAAAAGAAACACATTTTCTTTGCTTTGACCTATGAAATATTTCCTAAGAAAAAATTCCCAGCTTTCCCAACAACTGAACAACAGATTTCTTCTGCTTCAGGAATCAGAATTTCTTGTGTCTGAGGGTCAGTAAACATTCTGAGAAATAAATACGTCTCTAAAAGTGAGGGAAAGATGACCAAAATAGACTGATTTTAAAGAGCTGAAAAATTGATTCCTTGTAGTAATACAATCTGGAATACATGAGACCATTAGTACAGGGATCCTACAGTGAGGTCAGCATCTAATTTGAGCCATGGATAATCGAGCTTTCATATGACTTCAGTGTATTATCAAGAGCAGACTATTATTCTGGGTAAGGCCATATCCATCATCTCAGGGTGAAGTGCATCATAGGGGGTGACATTTCATGTCTGGGATCTACTAACAGAGGTGAGTCTGTGCATTGGGGCAATGACAAAGGACAGTAAACCCCAAGCACATTTTCATGAATTCATCACAGAATTTAATATATTTCTCTTATTATTTGAGTTGCATAATAATAACTTTCAGTTTTTCTTTGTCTCTATCTCAAAGAACCTATTGCATTCAGTTAATTTGGACTGTTTTAACAAACATTTGCCTAGCACTATGTCCCAGACATTGTTCTAAACACTTTACCTAATTTAACTTTTACAACACACTTATGAGGTAGATGTTGTTATAATCTGCACATTACAGATGAGGAAACTGAGGCAGAGAGGAGTTACATAACTTGCACAAAGTCATACTGCTAGTAAGTGGTGGGATGGGATATACATCCAGACAATCTAAGCTTTTGAGAAATTAGTAAAAACCCATGGCTTATGCTACTACTGAATGTGGAGCGGGGCTAAACCAAGCCCAGACCAAAGGCTGAACCTTGCATTAGAACTTTTTTGGTTTTTTTTTTTTTATTATTTTATTTTATTAAATTTATTGGGGTGACAATTGTTAGTAAAATTACATAGATTTCAGGTGTACAATTCTGTATTACATCATCTATAAATCCCATTGTGTGTTAAGATGCCATTTTTCCTAAATAACTATGAAATCAGAGGAGCTTAGATACTCATCTGCCGCTATGGCTGTGTACCACTCCTCTAAAATCTCCTTGATTTTTATGGGCTTTGTTGAAATTCTACTTCATCCTTCAAGGCTCAATTCAAAACAAATCTTCTCTATAGGGTTTCTTAAGTCTGCAGAGCCAAAACTATTCCCTTTTTCCTCTCTCCCAAACTTTTACTTAATCTCAGAAATTTTAGTTTTTCAAAAGCTGCATTGAATTATAGCACTGTCTTCTCTCTTCTTCTAGTCTGTGAGTCTCTAGGAGATGGGAAGTGGATCTTATTCTATTTTTTATCTTCCATAGCACCTATCACTAAGCTTTTTGCATTCTAGAACTCAGTAAATATTTACTAGCAATTCATTACTACTTATATACTTCCAATTTGAATAGAAATATAATATAACATTTTAGAAAATGTACTGTAGTGGGTTTCAAGAAACTTGAATTTTAGTTCTGTCATCAAGTAGCTATATACATTTGGGCAATTTCTTTCACCTGTCTGAGCCTTAGTTGTCTGTAATTGGATGGGATGATCTCTAACGCCTCATCTTGAAGCCTACTTATGGATTAGGCTATTATTTATTCTGACTTTATGTACACAAAATGTTTTTAAACAAGTCCCTGAAGGATGTTTCATATATTCTGCGATCACTTCTGGGCTCTTGGGATGAGATACTTCTAAACAGGAACACATGAAAAGGGTCAGCAGAAGCAGACCCTTGAGACACGCCAAGACTGGCTGGGTTGGGTTTTAAAATGCCAGCCTTGTTAAAAGCCTAGATCTTTAAGGAAAGGGCCCTACATAAAGTAGTGGATACAGTAGAAGACAATTTCAGCAAACAGAAGAGATGGTTCTTTCCTTAGTGTCCTTAACATATGGTAGAGATCACTGACTGGCTAGGCTTCCCTCAAGGACCCCCTGGAACAAGCATGCAGATAAGAGGAAAGAACATACAGGTGATAAGGTGGTCAAAAAACAAAACATAACAAGTGTTGATGAGGACATGGAGAAATTTGGACCTTTCTACAGTGTTTGTGAGAATGTAAAATGGTACAACTGCTATGGGAAACAGTATGGAGATTCCTTTTAAAAAAATAGAATTACCATATGATCCACCAATCCCACTTCTGGGCATATATTCTAAAAAGTTGAAATCAGAATATTGAAGAGATATCTGCACTCTATGATCATTGTAGCACTATACACAATAGCCAAGATATGGAAACAGCCCAAATGTCCATAACAGTAAATAGATAAAGAAAAATATGGTATACATGCATAATGTAATATTATTCAGCCTTAAAAAAGGGAAGTCCTGCTATTTGCCACTATCTGGATAAAGCTGGAGGGAATTATTCTAAGTGGAATAAGCCACTAATAGAAGGACAAATACTGCATGATATCATGTATATGCGCTGCATTGCATAGCACTATGAGTACTAGAGGCTAGGGGATGAAGGAAATGGGGAATTGTTAAGATGGTATAAGACTTCAGTTGTGTAATCTATAGAGAGTGCTGTACAACATAGTTCCCATAGTGAACCATACTTATTGGGCACTTAAAAATTTGTTAAGAGGGTACTTCTTTTGCTAAGTGTTCTTACCACAACAAACAAACAAAACAAACAAAAACCAAAAGGATACAAGAAAACATTTGGAGTTGATGGATATGCTGATGGTTTCATGGGTATATGCACATGACCAAACTCATTAAATTATATAAATTAAATACGTGAAGTTTTTGTATATCACCTACACGTCAATAAAATCATAAAGTAAAAAATAAGTAATTTATAATCTCTGCAACCTAAGAATAAAAATAATAAAAAATCAAAATTGAGTCTGGCTGATTCCTCAGAGTTATATTCAACTTTATGAATAAATGAGGAGTGTTAGAAGGCAGGAAATAGTGAGAAAGAAGATTAAATATTTGGCTGTGTCAAATAGTTTCAAAGTTTCTAAATGTCAAATATGAAATTTTAGGTTATGAAATATTGGATTTTAAAAAGTTTATGTATTTTAAAATTACTTCTTAGTGATTTATCCTAATTATCATATCCATAGAACAGAGATTGTTCTCACATTTTTCTCCTCATCAGATAAAGCAACAGCAGAAAAGTTTTATTTTGTTTTTGTTTTAATTCCCTCATTAACACATGGTGATACAAATCCTAGGCTCTAACTAGGAGATCTAAACTTCAGTCCTTATTCAACCATTGGAAAGGTAGAACTTAGGTGAATCACTTTACATTCTTGCTGGATCTTAGTAACAGCATTTGTAAAAAGAAGGCATTTATAGTAAATGATTTCTAAAAGCCCTTTCAGCTAGATAAAAGCCCTGTAATAGATAACTTCCCCCACTAGACTATAAATATTTGGAAAGCACTGGCTATGCTTTACACATCTGTGTAGTCCAGGTGCCAGTGAAATGCCTGACACATATTGGGACATTTAATTGAACATAAAATATGAGAAAGGAAGAGATGAGAGCCAGAAAGTTTAAAAAATGAAAGCAAGTCCTTTCTTCTCTTAGTGGATGAAAGCTAAGAAGAGACCATTTTGCCAATGGGTAAATACACTGGCTGAAGCAGAGTGGAAGGGACATTCCACCACCTGGGGAAGTTGGAGGCCCAGGATTGTGCAAATGTCTTGGGGGAAAGATATTGATTATAAAGTAAGAGATTACTGATAAATTACAAAGGGTAAATCTAATAAAAATTGATATTGATACATAAAGTTAAGCCTTGATATACAATGATACATCAAGAATTAATGGAAATGGCTGGTCAAGGTTGCAGAGAACATAAATGCTATGGTTGCCTCCTCTGACAACCACATCAAAATTGCAACTAAACTACAGAACAACCATCATTGAAAATTGCCTGAACAGAAGTTGTACAGCTAAGAATATACATAAGAATCCAAGGTGAGACTGGTAGGAGGAGCAGAGATGCTGAATGGGCTAGTCCCACACCCTCATGTGGTGGTTAAAAATCAGGAGCGATATGTTGGCTGCTGCGGTCCCCCTGAGGATCAAGGGGTCCCAGCCCTACACCAGGTTCCCCAGCCTAGTGTACCAGTGTCAGGAAGAGAAGTCTCCACAACTTCTGGCTGTGAAAATCAGTAGAGATTGTGGTCTGGGAGATGGAGGGTGGCTGGAGTCCCGGGTGATCTTCTTAAAAGGCCCATCCATGAACTTACTCATTGATGGACTCACTGGCTCTGACAGCTTGAAGGTCACCAGTGACATATGGGAAGGAATTGAATTGTCTGGCTTCAAAGTGAGGGCTGGAGAGGCAGCTTCCTTCCTGACAGAAGTGCTGGCAGAAAGCATTGTTCCTTTGTTGAGCTTCCTTCTTACCCAGTGTGCAGAAACAGGCAGATACCATATCTGAGTCTCCATCAATCTAGCTAACACTTTTCACCCTGCCCTGGTGATTCCCTAAGATGCCACCTCACCCAACTTGCAAGCCCACCTGAGACGTTTCCGTGGCTGTTCCACACAAATGGCCTGTCTTGGCTCATGTTGTGAAATTTCTTAGTCTCTCAAAGGTTCACGAAACCAAACCAAACGGCATCTGGCATGTCCCATACTTCTTGCTAAGCAGCTTCAAGCCTGGCACCAGTGGCAGCCAGCCTTGGTTCACAGCTTAGCCTCTCCAAGACACCTTCATGTCCAGTGTTGGTGACAGCCATCTGCAGATTGCTTTGTGGCTCAGGTCAGGTGGCCCTGGGAAGGGCACAGGCAGAGGCTGAACTTAGCCTACAGGAACCCTGAGGCTAGCACACCCAGTGGCTGGCTTAGAATTTCTTGGAGCACCACCCAGCTGCCTCCTCAGACAACAGATCCAAAGGGCAGACTGGGCAGTCACCAGAGACTTGCTAAAGTGAATCCTGCTGCATAGGGTCAGGTCTTGCACAACATCTCCTGTACTGTAGTTACGACCATTCCTCACAACAAATCTGCCCAAGGATAAATCCTTCCCATTGATATGCAAACAACAACCAAAGCTCAGCTACAACAGGAGGGCACACAAAACCCACAAAAGAAACAAAACTTCAGCATCTAGCACACAGGTGACCAGGGAGATTGTAGTAGGTGTCTTGGGCCCCACAGGACACTTACTATATAAAGTCACTATACTAAGTCCAGGAGACATAACATCCCTGCGTAATACATGGGAAGAAAGATGGAGAGGCAGCCAAAATGGGGAGACAGAAACATTTCCCAAATGAAAGAACGAAACAAAGGTCCAGGAAAAGAACTAAACAAAATGAAGACAAGCAATCTGTCAGAAGCAGAGTTCAAAACACTGATTGTAAGGATACTCGGTGATCTCCGGGAGAACTTCAACAAAGAGAAATAAAACATAAAAATGGAGGTAGAAAACATAAAAAAGAACCAGTCATAAATTAAGAATACAATAAATGAAATAAAGAATATATTAGAGGGAATCAATAATATACTAAATGAAGCAGAGGTTCAAACTAGCAATTTAGAAGATATGGTAGCAGAAAACACACAATTATAACAGCAAAAAGAAAAATGAATCAAAAAAGATGAGGATAGTTTAAGGGACCTCTGGAACAACATCAAGCATACCAACACTCACATCATTGGGGTAGCAGAAGGAGAAGAGAGAGAGCAAAAAATTGAAAACCTATTTGAAGAAATAATTTGAAGAAATAAAAGAAAACCTATTTGAAGAAATAGAAAACTTCCCTAACTTGGAGAAGAAAATAGATATACAAGCCCAGGAAGTGCAGAGAGTCTCAAACAAGATAAACGAAAAGAGACCCATATCAAGCACATCAAAGTTTTAAGTTTAAAGACAAAGTATAAAGACAAAGACAGAGTCTTAAAAGCAGCAAGTGAAACAGAGTATTTACCTACAAGGGAGCTTCTGTCTGTACAGAAACTTTACAGACCAAAAGGATTGGCACAAAGTATTCAAAGTGATGAAAAGCAAGAATCTACAAACAAGATTACTGTATTCAGCAAAGCTATCATTTAGAATTGCACTTCAGAGAAACAGCTTCCTAGACCAGAAAAAGCTAAAGGAGTTCATCACTACCAAACCAGCATTACAGGAAATGTTAGAGGAACATGTTATAAATAATAATAAGAAAACAAAAATGATTAAAAATTATGAATAATAAAATGGAAATAACAATAAATATCTACCAACAGTTACTTTAAATGTAAACGGATTAAATGCTCCAATCAAAAACATAGGGAAGCTGAGTGGATAAGAAAATAAGACCCTCACATATGCTGCCTACCAGTGACCCACTTCAGATTGAAAGACACACACACTGAATGTAAACGGATGGAAAAAGATATTTCATGAAAATGGAAATGAATGAAAAGGTTAAGATAGCAATACTTACACCAGACAAAATAGATTTTAAAACCATGCTGGTGACATCATCAAAATGGCGGCATGAAGTGAGCCTCTGGAAATTTCTACTAGAACTTACAACAAATTGAACAACCATAACTCCACAAAGGACTCCATGCACAGCAGACATGCAAGACGAAGAGGCTCATTACTGATCTCAACTAAAGGTGGGCAAATTGTGCAAGCAGGGGAGGAGGGAAGGGAGAAGTGCAGAGATGGAGACACGTGGGCATAGGACACAGACCTAGCTCAGTGCTCTGAGCTCCCTGCATCCTGGAAATCCCTCAGCTGCGGGAGGGGAAAGAACTTGGGCTGCTAGGGCTCCGTTAATGGCCCACAGGGCTGAGGGGACAGCATATAACACGGCTCAACCCAATGATCATGACAGAGACCTTGGAGCAAAGACTGAAAGAAGAAGGCTGAAAATGGTGGTTTAAGCTCTCACTGCCCAGCAGAGAATGGAAGCTGTAGGCACTGAGACTAGCTGCCTGCTGCCTAGTCTCCAAGAACTCACCCTGTCCCCACCTCCCAGGTGCTCGAAATGGAACACTGGCAGTGTCAGAATAAACGAACAGAATATTTGCTGTTCTGAGAACTGTGGAACGCATAAAGAGATTCACAGCCCAACTAGTTCCGGCAAAGGGGAGGGAGCTGTAGAAGCAGGACTGGCTGTGGTGGTGGTCAGCGCCATTGCTCTGGGCAACCTCTCACAATTCAGCCCGACCCTGGCCCACCTATTTGGGGAGATCCCTGCAGGAGTAAACAGAAATACTAAAACATACGGACTCTGAATCTGCTGCAGGAAGAGCTATGGAACTTCAAAAGCTCTCCGCATCCCCATATAGAAGCAGCACACGATGACCCAGGCGAACTGTTAACAGAGGAGAAGCCCGTTTCCCAGGGAAACCCCCATTGTGTAAGAAGCTAGAATAGTGCAGAGCAAACATAGCACTACCGTGTGAGAGAGAAAAAAAAGTCTGCAGTTGGAGAGAAAATAAAATATTCTACCAACAAGTACTGGAAAACAAAAGAAAGATCTCTTCCTATCAATCTGTTGCAGAAGCCACTCCTGTAGATGTTGAGGAAGACAAATAATAAATCAGTAATTGCCATGAATAACCAAGGCAACAAGACAGCTCAGAAAGAAAATGAAAAGTCTCCAGAAAAGGAACTTAAAATATGGAAATATGTGACTAAAATGACAGAGAATTCAAGATTGCAGTTCTGAAAAAACTCAACGAGATGCAAGAAAACACAGAAAGGCAGTTTAATGAACTCAGAAACACAATCAAAGAACAACATGAGCATTTTAAGAAAGAGATTGAAATTTTAAAAAGAACCAAATAGAATTTCTGGAGATTAAGAACTCAGTAGAAGAAATTAAGAATGAAATAGCCAGTTTAGGTAGTAGAGTTGACCAGATGGACGAAAGAATCAGTGACATCGAAGATAGAAACCAGGAAATGACACGGATGGAAGAGAAAAGAGACTTGAGACTTAAAAGAAATGAAAGAACTCTACAAGAACTTTCTGACTCCATCAGGAAGAGCAATATAAGAATAATGGGCATAGCAGAAGGAGAAGAAAGAGAGAAGGGAACAGAGAATATATTCAAACAAATTGACAATGAGAACTTCCCCAACTTGTGGACAGAACTGGATCCTCGAATCCAAGAAGCAAATAGAACACCTAATTACCTCAGTCTCAACAGGCCTTCTCCAAGGCACATTGTATTGAAGCTGTCAAAAATCAACAACAAAGAAAGAATCCTCAAGGCAGCCAGGGAAAAGAAGTCGGTAACCTACAAAGAAAGCTCACTAGATTATCAACAGGTTTTTCAGCAGAAACTCCACATGTCAGGAGGGAGTGGAACCAAATATTCAAACTATTGAAAGAGAAAAATTATGAGCCAAGAATAATATATCCAGCAAAGATGTCCTTTAGAAATGAAGGAGGAATACAGAACTTTCCAGACATACAGAAGCTGAGGGAATTTTCTAATACACGACCTGCACTACAAGAAATACTAAAGGAGGCTATTCGACCACCATCAACAGGGACAATTTGTGGCAACCGAAACGTAAAAAGGGGAGAGTAAAGGCCTGAACCGGAATATGGGAAAGGAGAAAGTAAGCGTGCTGAAGAAAATGGAATACTCTAAATATCAAACTTTCTTTTACATAAAGATAAGGGTAACCACTCAAAAAAAAAATCCAGAACTGAAATATATACTGTAATAAAAGAAGAAACACAGGGAAACATCATAGAATACCACCACACAGAAATAATAGACAACAAAATGGCAAAGAAACAATGGAGACACAGTCTTACCAGAAAACTAAAGATAGAATGACAGGAAATCCTCACATATCAATAATCACCCTAAATGTAAGTGGACTGAACTCACCCATAAAAAGGCACAGAGTAGCAGATTGGATCAAAATACTAAACCCAGCCATGTGCTGTCTCCAAGAGACACATCTCAGTTTTAAGGACAAGCATAGAATCAAAGTGAAAGGGTGAAAATTGACACTCCAAGCAAATGGTATCCAGAGAAAATGAGGTGTAGCCATACTGATAGCAAATGAAACAGACTTCAGTGTAAAAAAGGTAACAAGAGACAAAGATGGACATTTCATACTGGTAAAGGGGACTATACAACAAGAAGACATAACAGTCATCAATATTTATGTCCCCAATAAGGGAGAACCAAAATATACCAAGTAACTACAAACAGAACTAAAGGGAGAAATTGACCAAAACACAATTATACTAGGGAACTGAAATACATCATTGACAGCTATGGATAGATCATCCAAACAGAAAACAAATAACAAAATAGCAGCCATAATGGCACATTAGTTGAAATGGACATAACTGATATGTAGAGCACTTCATCCTAAAACATCAGACTCTACATTCTAGTGTACATGGAACATTCTCAAGGATAGATCATTGTGGGGGCAGAGCCCCGGGGGGCAGTTTCCAGGCTCTCGGCCTCACATAGACAGGTGCCTGGCTCAGGTAGTAAATGGCCATCAACTGTGATTGCATGGCCATCAGCTGTGGCTAGTTGGCCGTCACCTGTAACCAGTGAGCCATTGGCCACTAATATAACTGCTGTGGCTATGCTAGCAGAGAAGAGAGAAAGAATGGGGCTAGCAAGAAGATGGTGGCTGGGCTGGCAAGTGTGGATGGCGGTTTGCGGACAGTGTGAATCCAGCCTCCATTGAGAGTATAGTGCCGCCAGAGAGAATATAGTGGTATGACTCCCCTACCTATGGCTCCGTGGGTGTTCCTTTTTGGCCTCACCATGTCCTGCGTTCTTGTATGAGGAGCGGGAGCAGAGACCCCGCAGGCTTCCCTGCACAACAATCATATATTGGGACATAATACTAGCCTCAGCAAATATAAGAAGATTAAAATAATACCAAGCATATTCTCTGATCACAAGGCTTTGAAATTGGATATCAACTGCAAAAAGAAAGAAGGAAAACCCCCAAATATGTGGAGATTAAACAACATACTTTGAAAGAACGACCATGTCAAAGAAGAAATTAGAAGGGAGATCAAAAGATACATAGAAACAAATAACAATGAAAATATATCCTACCAGTTCCTGAAAAATGGCGGCGTGAGGTGAGCCTCTGTAAAGCTCCCCTGGAATTTACAAAGAATCGAACAACAAAAACTCCACAAAGGACTCCCTGCACAGCAGACCGGCAAGACGAAGAGGCCCACTACCGACTGAAATCACCTACAGGTGGGAGATTCGCGCGAGTGGAGGGAGGAGGAAAGGGAGAAGTGCGCGGAGACCGAGCCACGCGGGCGCAGGACGCAGACCTAGCTCAGTGCGCCAAGCTCGCTGCTTCCCGGAACTACCGCAGCTGCCGGAGATCGGACTGCTAGGGCTCCGCCAGGGCTCCACAGGGCTGAGGGGACAGCATATAACACGGCTGAACCCAACGCTCACGGCAGAGACCTCGGAGAAAAGACTGAGGGAAAAAGGCTGAAAACGGTGGTTTAAGCCCGCACTGCCGAGCAGAAACGGAGCCTTAGGCACTGAGACTAGCCGCCCCCTCCCTCCCCTCCCAGAGCTCGCCCCGCCCCCACCTGCCGGGTGCTAGAAGCGAAACAGTAGCAGTGTCAGATCAAAACAACAGAAAATTTGCTATATTTGAGAACGGTGGCCCACAAACACAAATCCACAGCCCAACTACTTCTGGCAAAGGGGAGAGAGCTGTGGAAGCAGGACCGTCTGCGGTGGTGGTTGCCGCCATTGCTCTGGGCCACCTCTCACAGATCACCCCGCCCCTGGCCCCACCTATCTGGGCGGATCCCTGCAGGAGTAAACAGAATTGCTGAAACATACGGGCTCTGAATCAGGAGCTGGAACAGATTTGGAACATCAAAAGCTCTACGCATACCCACTGGGACACTGCACCCTGTGACCTAGACGAACTATTAACAGAGGAGAAGCCCGTCTCCCAGGGAATCCCCCCACTGTGAGAGAAGCTAGAGTAGTGCAGAGAAAACATAGCACTACCTTGAGAGAGAGGAAAAAAGAAGCCTGCAGTCAGAGAAATAGTAAAACATCCTACCAACAAGTACTGGAAAACAAAAGAAAGACCTCTTCCTATCAACTTGTTGCAGAAGTCACTCCTGTAGATGTCTACAAAAAGAAATAGTAAACCAGTAATCGCCATGAATAACCAAGGCAACAAGATAGCTCAGAAAGAAAGTGAAAAATCTCCAGAAAAGGCACTTAAAGATACAGAAATATGTGACTTAAATGACAGAGAATTCAAGATTGCAGTTCTGAAAAAACTCAACGAGATACAAGAAAACACAGATAGGCAGTTAAATGAACTCAGAAACTCAATCAAAGAACAGCATGAGCATTTTACGAAAGAGATTGAAATTTTAAAAAGAACCAAATAGAATTTCTGGAGATTAAGAACTCAATAGAAGAAATTAAGAATGAAATAACCAGCTTAGGTAGTAGAGTTGACCAGATGGAGGAAAGAATCAGTGACATCGAAGATAGAAACCTGGAAATGACACAGATAGAAGAAGAAAGAGACTTGAGACTTAAAAGAAATGAAAGAACTACAAGAACTTTCTGACTCCATCAGAAAGAGCAATATAAGAATAATGGGCATACCAGAAGGAGAAGAAAGAGAGAAGGGAACAGAGAATATATTCAAACAAATTGTCGATGAGAACTTCCCAAATTTGTGGACAGAACTGGACCCTCGAATCCAAGAAGCAAATAGAACACCTAGTTACCTCAATCCCAACAGGCCTTCTCCAAGGCACATTGTATTGAAGCTGTCTAAAATCAACGACAAAGAAAGAATCCTCAAGGCAGCCAGGGAAAAGAAGACAGTAACTTAAAAAAGGAAAGCCCATTAGATTATCATCAGATTTTTCAGCAGAAAATCTACAAGGCAGGAGGGAGTGGAACCAAATATTCAAAGTATTGAAAGAGAGAAATCATTAGCCAAGAATAATATATCCAGCAAAGATATCCTTGAGATATGAAGGAGGAATAAAGACCTTTCCAGACATACAGAAGCTGAGGGAATTTGTAATATACAACCTGCACTACAAGAAATACTAAAGGTGGCTATTCGATCTCCATCAACAGGGACAATTTGTGGCAACTAAAACTCAAAAAGGGGAGAGTAAAGGCCTGAACCGGAATATGGGACTGGAGAAAGTAAGCGTGCTGAAGAAAATGGAATACTCTAAATATCAAACTTTCTTTTACATAAACTTAAGGGTAACCACTCAAAATAAATCCAGAACTGAAATAAATACTGAAATAAAAGAAGAAACAGAGGGAAACATCATAGAATACCACCACACAGAAATAATAGACAACAACAAAAAGGCAAAGAAACAATGGAGACACAGCCTTACCAGAAAACTAAAGATAGAATGACAGGAAATCCTCACATATCAATAATCACCCTAAATGTAAATGGACTGAACTCACCAATAAAAAGGCACAGAGTAGCAGATTGGATCAAAAACTAAACCCAACCATATGCTGTCTCCAAGAGACACATCTCAGCTACAAGGACAAGCATAGACTCAAAGTGAAAGGGTGGAAATTGACACTCCAAGCAAATGGTACCCAGAGAAAATCAGGTGTAGCCATAATGATATCAGATGAAACAGACTTCAAGGTGAAAAAGATAACAAGAGACAAAGATGGACATTTCATAATGGTGAAGGGACTGTACAACAAGAAGACATAACAGTCATCAATATTTATGCCCCCAATCAGGGAGCACCAAATACACCAAGCAACTACTAACAGAACTAAAGGGAGAAATTGACCAAAACACAATTATACTAGGGGACTTAAATACATCATTGACAGCTATGGATAGATCATCCAAACAGAAAATAAATAACGAAATAGTAGCCCTAAATGACACATTAGATGAAATGGACATAATTGACATTTATAGAGCACTTCATCCTAAAACATCAGACTATACATTCTTTTCTAGTGTACATGGAACATTCTCAAGGATAGACCATATATTGGGACATAAAATCAGTCTCAACAAATTTAAGAAGATTGAAATCATACCATGCATATTCTCTGATCACAAGGCTTTGAAATTGGATATCAACTGTAAAAAGAAAGCGGGAAAAAACACAAATACATGGAGATTAAACAACATACTTTTAAAGAAGGACTGGGTCAAAGAAGAAATTAGAGGAGAGATCAAAAGATACATAGAAACAAATGACAATGAAAATACATCCTACCAAAATTTTTGGGATGCAGCAAAAGCAGTTTTAAGAGGGAAATTTATCTCATTACAGGCCTATCTCAAGAAACAAGAAAACTCCCAAATAAATAACCTCATGTTACACCTTAAAGAACTAGAAAAAGAAGAACAAGTAAAACCCAAGGTCAGCAGAAGAAAGGAAATAACAAAAATTAGAGCAGAACTAAATGAAATAGAGAACAAAAAGACAATAGAAAAATTAATGTGACAAAGAGCTGGTTCTTTGAAAAGATTAACAAAATTGACAAACCCTTGGCTAGACTTACTAAGATAAAAGAGAGAAGACACTGATTAACAAAATCAGAAACGTAAAAGGGGAAGTTATCACGGACACCACAGAAATACAAAGGATCATCCAAGAATACTATGAAGGACTATATGCCACCAAATTCAACAACCTAGAAGAAATGGACAAGTTCTTAGAAACATATAGCCTTCCAAGCCTGAACCATGAAGAACTGGAAAATCTAAACAGACCGATCACCAGTAACGAAATTGAATCAGTCATCCAAAACCTTCCCAAAAGCAAAAGTCCGGGACCAGATGGCTTCACTAGTGAATTCTACCAAACCTTCAAAGAGGATCTAATACCAATCCTGCACAAACTCTTCCAAAAAATTGAAGAAGAGACAGTACTCCCTAACTCATTTTATGAGGCCAACATTACCCTGATACCAAAACCTGGTAAGGACAGCACAAAAAAAGAAAACTACAGACCAATATCTCTGATGAATACCGATGCAAAAATCCTAAATAAAATTCTAGCAAATCGAATACAACAATGCATTAAAAAGATTATTCATCACGACCAAGTGGGGTTCATCCCCGGGGCACAAGGATGGTTCAACATATGCAAATCCATCAATGTGATACATCACATAAACAAAATAAAGGACAAAAATCATATGATTATATCAATTGATGCAGAAAAAGCATTTGACAAGATACAACATCCATTTATGATTAAAACACTTAATAAAATGGGTATAGAAGGAAAATACCTTAACATAATAAAGGCCATATATGACAAGCCCTCTGCTAATCTCATAATTAATGGAGAAAAACTGAAGCCCTTTGCTCTACGTTCAGGAACACGACAGGGATGTCCTCTATCACCTCTGCTTTTCAACATCGTGTTGGAAGTCCTTGCCAGAGCAATCAGGCAAGAGAAAGAAATAAAAGGCATCCAAATTGGGAATGAAGAAGTTAAATTATCACTCTTTGCAGATGACATGATGCTATATATAGAAAACCCTAAAGACTCCACCAAAAAGCTATTAGAAACAATCAACGAATACAGTAAATTTGCTGGCTACAAAATCAACGCACAAAAGTCCATTGCCTTCCTATATACTAACAATGAAATCTCAGAAAAAGAAATACAAAAAACAATTCCTTTTGCAATTGCAACAAAAAGAATAAAATACCTAGGAATAAACTTAACCAAGGATGTGAAAGACCTATATGCTGAAAACTATAAGACTTTTTTGAAAGAAATTGAAGAAGACACAAAGAAATGGAAAGACATTCCGTGCTCATGGATTGGAAGAATCAACATAGTTAAAATGGCCATATTACCCAAAGCAATATACAGATTCAATGCAATCCCCATGAAAATACCAATGGCATATTTTAAAGAAATAGAACAAAAAATAATCAGATTTGTTTGGAACCACAAAAGACCCCGAATAGCCAAAGCAATCTTAAGAAAAAAGAACTATAATGGAGGTATCACACTTCCTGACTTTAGCTTGTACTACAGGACCACAATAATCAAAACAGCACGGTATTGGCAGAAAAACAGACACATAGACCAATGGAATAGAATTGAGAACCCAGAAATAAAACCACATAAATATGGACAGATAATTTTTGACAAAGAAGCTAAAAACATACAATGGAGCAAAGACAGCCTCTTCAATAAATGGTGCTGGGAGAATTGGATAGTCACGTGCAAAAGAATAAAACTGGACTGCTCTTTGTCACCATGTACCAAAGTTAATTCAAAATGGATCAAAGACTTAAGCATAAGAAGAACAAGTGAAACCCAAGGTCAGCAGAAGAAAGGAAATAACAAAAAACAGAGCAGACCTAAATGAAAAAGAGAACAAAAAGACTATGGAAACAATTAATGTGACGAAGAGCTCCTTCTTTGAAAAGATTAGCAAAATCGACAAACCGTTGGCTAGGCACACTAAGATAAAAAGACAGAAGACGTTAATTAACAAATCAGAAATGAAAAAGGGGAAGTTATCACAGATGCCACAGCAATAAAAAGGATCATCCAAAAATACTATGAAGGACTATATGCCACCTAATTCAATAACCTAGAAGAAATGGACAAGTTCTTAGAAACATATAGTCTGCCAAGGCTGAACCATGAAGAACTGGAAAATCTAAACAGACTGATCACCAGTAACGAAATTGAATCAGTCATCCAAAACCTTCCCAAAAGCAAAAGTCCAGGACCAGATGGCTTCACTCGTGAATTCTACCAAACCTTCAAAGAGGATCTAATACCAATCTTGCTCAATCTCTTCCAAAAAATTGAAGAATAGATAGTACTCCTTAAGTCATTTTATGAGGTCAACATTACCCTGATACCAAAACCTGATATAGACAACACAAAAAAAGAAAACTACAGACCAGTATCTGTGATGAATGCAGATGCAAAAATCCTAAACAAAATTATAGCAAATTGAATGCAACATTGCATTAAAAAGATTATTTATCACGACCAAGTGGGTTCATCCCCGGGGCACAAGGATGGTTCAACATACGCAAATCCATCAATGTGATACATCACATAAACAAAATAAAGGACAAAAATCATATGATTATATCAATTGATGCAGAAAAAGCATTTGACAAGATACAACATCCATTTATGATTAAAACACTTAATAAAATAGGTGTTGAAGGAGAATACCTTTACAAAATAAAGGCCATATATGACAAGCCCTCTGCTAATCTCATAAGTAACATTGAAAAACTGAAGCCCTTTGCTCTACGTTCAGGAACACGACAGGGTTGTCCCCTATCACCTCTGCTTTTCAACATAGTGTTGGAAGTCCTTGCCAGAGCAATCAGGCAAGAGAAAGAAATAAAAGGCATCCAAATTGGGAATGAAGAAGTTAAATTATCACTCTTTGCAGATGACATGATGCTATGTGTAGAAAACCCTGAAGACTCCACCAAAAATTTATTAGAAACAATCAACGAATACGGTAAAGTTGCCGGCTACAAAATCAATGTATAAAAGTCATTGCATTCCTATGTACTAACAATGAAATCTCAGAAAAAGAAATGAAAAAAAATTCCTTTGCAATTGCAGCAAAAAGAATAAAATATCTAGGAATAAACTTAACCAAGGATGAGAAAGACCTATGTGCTGATAACTTTGAGACATTTTTGAAAGAAATTGAAGAAGACAAAAAGAAATGGAAAGATATTCCGTGTTCTTGGATTGGATGAATCAACACACTTAAAATGGCCATATAGCCCAAAGTGTTATACAGATTTAGATTAATCTCCATCAAAATCCCAATGGCATTTTTTAAGGAAATAGAACAAAAAAATTGTCAGATATGTTTGGAACCACAAAAGGTTCCGAATAGCCAAAGTAATCTTAAGAAACAAGAAGAATGCTGGAGGTATCAAACTCCCTGACTGTAGCTTGTACTACATTGTAACAATAATCAAAACAGCATGGGTTTGGAAGAAAAAAGGACATGTAGACCAATGAAATAGAATTGAGAACGCCTTAATAAAGCCACAGAAATGTGGACAGATAATTTTTTACAAAGACGCAAAAAAACATACAATGGAGAAAAGACAGCCTCTTCAATAAATGATGCTGGCAGAATTGGAAAGCCACGTGTAAAAGAATGAAACTGGACTGCTATCTGTCACCATGTACCAAAATTAATTCAAAATGGATCAAAGACTTAAGCATAAGACCTGAAACAATAAACTGCATAGAAGAAAACATAGGTACTAAACTTATGGACCTTGGGTTCAAAGAGCATTTTATGAATTTGACTCCAAAAGCAATGGAAGTAAAAGCTAAAATAAATGAATGGGACTACATCATACTTAAAAGCTTCTGCACAGCAAAAGAAACCATTGACAAAATAAAGAGGCCACCAACTGAATGAGAGAAGATTTTTGCAAACAGTGCCTCCGATAAGGGGCTAATATCCAAAATATACAAGGAACTCATGGAACTCAACAACAATAAAATAAACAATCCAATTGAAAAGTGGTCAGAGGACTTGAGGAGACATTTCTCCAAAGCAGACATACAAATGGCAAATAGACATATGAAAAAATGCTCAACATCACTAATCATCAGAGAAATTCAAATCAAAACCACTCATCCCATTTCGAATGTGTATCATCAACAAGACAAATAGGAAGAACTGTTGGTGAGGCTGTGGAGATAAAGGAACCCTCATACACTGTTGGTGGGAATGCAGACTGGTGCAGCCGATATGGAAGGCAGTGTGGAGGTTCCTCAAAAAATTACAAATAGAATTACCATATGACCCAGCAATCCCTCTCCTGGGTATCTACCCAAAAAATCTGAAAACATTTATCCATAAAGACACGTGTCCAATGTTCATTGCAGCTTTATTTACAGTGGCCAAGACATGGAAACAACCAAAATGTCCTTCGATAGATGAATGGATAAAGAAGTTGTGGTGTATATACATAATGGAATAGTATTCGATGGTAAGATAAGATGAAATAAGACCATTTGTGACAACATGGATGGATCTGGAGATTATAATGCTGAGTGAAATAAGTCAGACAGAAAAAGCAGAGAACCATGTGATTTCACTGATATGTGGTATATAAACCAAAAACAACAAAAGAAGAAGACAAACAAATGAGAAACAAAAACTCATAGACACAGACGATAGTTTAGTGGTTACCAGGGGATAAGGGGGGAGGGCGTTGGGGGATGAGTATTTAGGGGATCAATTATATGTTGATGGAAGGAGAACTGTCTTTGGGTGGGAACACACGATCGGATTTATAGATGATGTAACACAGAAATGTACGGCTGAAATGTATATAACTTTACTAACGATTGTCACCCTAATAAACTTTAATTAAAAAAAATTAAAACACATTTAAAAATCTGAAAATAAAATAAAACAAATCCTATAACAGTAAACAATGAAGGGCCTAGTAATCCCACCACTTGGTATTTATTACAAGAAACCCCAAACCCTTCTTTAAAGGTAGAGGTGCATCCATGTTTTCATTGCAGCATTATTTACAATAGCTCGATGTGGAGGCCACCAGGGTCTCCATCAATGGATGAATGGATAAAGAAGAGATGATACATATATACAATGGAATACTATTCCGCGACTAAAAAAAATGAAGTCTTGCCAACTGCAACAACATGAATAGGTTTAGCGGCCTAGTGGAGCAAGTCAGACAGAAAAAGACTTATGTCACATAATTTCAATTGTATGTGGAATATAAAGAACAAAACAAACAAACAAACAAACAAAACAGGAGCAAGCTAATAGATACAGAGTATTTTTTGATGGTGGGTGGGGTTTGGGGTGGGTGAAAAAAGTGAAGGGATTAAGAAATGCAAATTGGCAGTGACAAAATAGTCACGGGGATGTATAGCATAAGGAATGTGGTCAGTAATATTGTAATAACTATGTATGATGGCAAATGGGAACTAGATTTATTGTGAGCATCTCATAATTTATATAAATGTCTAATTTCTATGCTGTATACTTGAAACTATTATAGTATTGTATGTCAACTGTAATTGAAAAATAAAAAGGAAATTTAAAGAATGAATGGAAATGGTCCAAAGCTATTGCTTAGATTTTCACAATGTAAATAATTATTTTTGAGTAGGTAATGTAGCCACAGAGGATAAAATTTAAGAGATTTAAAAAATTTTTACTGGTGATATCTTTGTCATTTTATGGCCCATTAGTTATTAGAATAAAAAGTTGGCTCCTTTTTAAAGCAAGCACCAAGTGGAAATACAAATTAGCCTGTCTGATACTATATGACCTGGGACTGAAGGCCAGACACCTCCGAATAGTTGTGTAGTTTGATGTCAGGTAAATGTTGGATCTTGATGCTGAGCCATTGAGTAAAATAAGGATGAAATTGTTACCCCATTGTACAGAATGGGAACCTAAGGCCTAGAAACAGGACATAATTTAGACAAAGTCTCTTAGAGAGATGCTGGAGAAACCCAATTTGGAAAGCCAGCCAAACTCAGTCTGCCCATTCATCAGTTGCTTTATCTTTCTCCTCTTCTTCTTGCCTGGGTCAGTTTCTTTGAAAGGGAAGCACACTGTAGTCCTGGGTCAGGATAGGCTCACATGATTGCTCAGCACCTGCCTGCAGAGGTAAGAATGTTTCTCTGGCTGAGGTTTATGACAATTTCAGGGTAGAGTCAGATTCCCTTTGGAGAGGAGAACATTGGGATCTTTGTTCCCAAATGGGTCACATTTCTTCATGTTTATTGAATTCTCTGAATCACAAACTTGATCTCTGGGTCCCAGGAAGGGGGCCTCGCTAACTAAAGAACATGCAAAGTTGAACTTTATTTACTCCTGATAACAGAATCAAAAAGGAAGTTAACTTCTTACTCATTATCTTCTCATAGCCATGAAAACAATTATGAAATCTTTTCATGATCAAATGCTGAGGCTCTTCACAGAAGTTGTCACAATGAATCAATTTGCAGATCTTCCACTATTTTTTCCCACTGTGCAGAAATAAGGGGGGCAGTTTCCTCCTCTCTGCTTGTCAGAAAGGCTCTCAGAGGACTGTTCGCTCCCTTTGTCCCCACACTCCTCATCTCTGCCATTTTTCGCTCTGTAGAACCTGTTCCACCTGGCAGAGTCTCAGGAACCAAAACTAAAGGATAGGTGTAGGGACAAGGCTCTTCTGTCAAAATAAGATTCTGTAAAGACAATTTGATGCAGTAAGTTTTGAGGTTGTAATTCTGGAGAAAGGCACCAATCTCCCATTAGACCAAGTTTACTCTCCTAACTTCTTTTTCCTTCCATGACAGAAATGCCTCTCCCCATTGAATGCATTGTCTTTATTGTTGGTGCTCCCAACTTGCTTCAATCAAAACATTTCTTTAACTCTTGTAAAACAAGCTTGTTAGAGCTATCTATAATGCCATGAGGTTCTAACTTCTTCTGATTAATTAGGAAGTTAGAAATGTGTGAGAGTGTTTTAAAAACTGTGCTGTAAGTGATTATAGCACTGAGCAAGTTCACTTATTTAATATTTAATGCTGAGCTGTTTTCTATTCTAAACATAGATGAAGGTAAGGGGTAATGTGCTACCCATGAAGGTTTAGTTTTGTTGCTGCTCCTTTCGGCACGTGTTGCTAACCTACTTGGCTCCCCCAACCTTCATCCAAATAAAGAAGCAAAAGAAAGCCACAATATGGGATAACCATTGTTCATCAGGCATGTACCAAAAGGAGGCATTACTAAAATTATCTAGGCAACTTGGATCTCTGGCTCCCTTTGGAGAGGAAGGCTTTTGGGATATGCGCCACGGTGATTTATTACAGGTGATTTATTACAATGCACAACTGAGCTTTCTCTTCCCTTGTGTTGCAGAGAAAATACTAAAGGCCAGGGCATCCTGGTGAATCTAGCCTGGGCATAGGTATTTCTCCATCTCCGTAACTGCCCATTTGCTGTCTGGTCTCCAGGTAGATTATCTAATCTACTTTATTTTGTGTCTTACAATTTTATTATTGAATACAAACTTGCCCCAAAGTCTGGGACTGTTACCCCCATGAATGTTTTCCAAATCCCTCTTGAAAGTTTGTGGAAATATTTACTCAATAAATATTTATTTTTAATTTTTATTTTTTTAAATTTATTGGGGTGACAATTGTTAGTGAAATTACATAGATTTCAGGTGTACAATTCTGTATTACATCATCTATAAATCCCATTGTGTGTTCACCACCCAGAGTCACTTCTCCTTCCATCACCATATATTTGATCCCCCTTACCCTCATCTCCACCTCCCACCCCCCTTACCCTCTGGTAACCACTAAACTATTGTCTGTGTCTATCAGTTTCTGTTTCTCATTTGTTTGTCTTGTTCTTTTGTTATTTTTGGTTAGTATACTACATATCAGTGAAATCATATGGTTCTCTGCTTTTTCTTACTGACTTATTTCACTTAGCATTATACTCTCAAGATCCATCCATGTTGTCACAAATATTCCTATGTCATCTTTCCTTACCGCCGAATAGTATTCCATTGTGTATATATACCACAACTTCTTTATCCATTCATCTATCAAACGACATTTTGGTTGTTTCCATGTCTTGGCCACCGTAAACAAAGCTGCAATGAACATTGGAGCACACGTGTCTTTATCTCTAAATGTTTTCAGATTTTTTGGGTAGATACCCAGGAGATGGATTGCTGGGTCATATAGTAATTCTATTAGTAATTTTTTGAGGAACCTCCATACTGTATTACATAATGGCTGCACCAGTCTGCATTCCCACCAACAGTGTATGAGGGTTCCTTTTTCTCCACAGCCTCTCCAACACTTGTTACTATTTGTCTTGTTGACGATAGCCATTCTGATTGGGGTGAAGTGATATCTCATTGTGGTTTCTATTTGCATTTCTCTCATGATTAGTGATGTTGAGCATTTTTTCATATGTCTATTTGCCATTTGTATGTCCTCTTTGGAGAAATATCTGTTCAGGTCATAAAATGCTCTTTGAACCCAAGGTCCATAAGTTTAGTACCTATGTTTTCTTCTATGCAGTTTATTCTGTCAGGTCTTATGCTGAAGTATTTGATCCATTTTGAATTAATTTTGGTACATGGTGACAGATAGCAGTCCAGTTTCATTCTTTTGCACGTGGCTATCCAAATTCTCCCGGCACCATTTATTGAAGAAGCTCTCTTCCCTCCATTGTATGTTTTTAGCTTCTTTGTCAAAAATTATCTGTCCATATTTATGTGATTTTATTTCTGTGTTCCCAATTCTATTCCATTGGTCTATGTGTCTGTTTTTCTGCCAATACCATGCTGTTTTGATTATTGTAGCCCTGTAGTACAAGCTAAAGTCAGGGAGTGTGATACCTCCAGTATTGTTCTTTTTTCTTAAGATTGCTTTGGCTATTCAGGGTCTTTAGTGGTTCCAAACAAATCTGATGATTTTTTGTTCCATTTCTTTAAAAAATGCCATTGGGATTTTGATGAGGACTGCATTAAATCTGTATATTGCTTTGGGTAATATGGCCATTTTAACTTTGTTGATTCTTCCAATCCATGATCACAGAATGTCTTTCCATTTCTTTGTGTCTTCTTCAATTTCTTTCAAAAATGTCTTATAGTTTTCAGCATATAGGTCCTTCACATCCTTGGTTAAGGGTATTCCTAGGTATTTTATTCTTTTTGCTGCAATTGCAAAAGGAATTGTTTTTATATTTCTTTTTCTGAGATTTCATTGTTAGTATATAGAAATGCAATGGACTTTTGTATGTTGATTTTGTAGTCGGCAACTTTACTGTATTCGTTGATTGTTTCTAATAGCTTTTTTTTTGTTTGTTTGCGCAGGTAATATAGTAGGAGATGTTATTTATTTTCTTCTTGTATAATTATGACTTTTCCAGTTTCTTTTAAAAAAAAATTTATTAGTTTCAGGTGCACAAGACAAAGCAATACTTAGACGTTTCTCATTTATATCCCTCACACTGTGTGATCCCCCCTCCCCCCATCTACTATCCCTCTGACATCGCACAGAGCCATTACATTTCCACTGTCTCTATTCCTAATGCTGTACTCCGCTTCCTGTAACCATATACACACATATACATACATACATACATACATACATACATACATACATACATACATATATATATATATATATATATATATATATATATATATATATATATATATAAAATTATAGCTGGCATTCATTATTGTTCAGCTTCAGGTGTCCAGTGCAGAGATCAGGCATCTACATGATCCCTGAGGTGGTCTCCCAAATGGGACACATGTCCATCGGATACCCTACAATATCTTTACATTGTTGATTACGTTCCCCAAATTAATTTTCAAAACCCCGGGGCCATCTTGTGGTTACCGACTATTTTCTAATCCCCTCACCTTCCCCCTTATCCCCACCCCCCTCCAATCTAGCAACCCTCAGTTTTTCCTCTATGTCTCCAAAACTGTTTCTGATTAGTTCATTCACTTATTCTTTTCTTTAGATTCCGCATATAAGTGAGATCATATGGTATTTGTCTTTCTCTGTCTGACTTATTTCACTTAACATAATGTTCTCTAGGTCCATCCATGTTGTTGCAAATGGTAAGATTTCTTTCTTCTTTATGGCAGCATAATACTCCATTGTATAAATGTACCACAGTTTCTTAATTCAGTCATCTACCGATGGGCATTTTGGTTGTTTCCATGTCTTGGCTATTGTGTATAGTGCTGCAATAAACATAGGAGTGCATAAAGATTTTTGAATTAGAGTTTTGGATTTCTCCGGATAGATAGCTAGGAGTGGAATTGCTGGATCATAAGGTAGTTCCATTTTCAGATTTTTGAGATACCTCCATACTGTTTTCCACAGTGGCTGCACCAATCTGCATTCCCACCAACAGTGTACAAGCGTTCCCTTTTCTCCACATCCGCGCCAGCACTTGTTGTTTGTCGATTTACTGATGATAGCCATTTTGACTGGGGTGAGGTGGTATCTCATTGTGGTTTTTATTTGCATTTGTCTGATGGTTAGTGAGGTTGAGCATTTCTTCATATGTCTGTTTGCCATCTGTATGTCCTTTTTAGAAAAATGTCTCTTCATGTCCTCTGCCCATTTTTTAATTGGGTTGTTTGTTTTTTTGGAGTTGAGTTGAATGAGTTTTTTTACAAATTTGTGATATTAACCCCTTATCAGATATATCATTGGCAAATATCTTTTCCCATTCAGTAGGATCCCTTTTTGTTTTATTGATGGTTTCCTTTGCTGTGAAAAAACTTTTTAGTTTGATGTAATCCCACATGTTTATTTTTTCTCTTACTTCCCTCATGCGAGGAGATATATCAGTAAAAATCTTACTCGGGGTAATGTCTGTGAAGTTCCTTCTTATATTTTCTTCTAGGAATTTTATGGTTTCAGGTCTTACATTTAAGTCTTTAAGCCATTTTGAATTTATTTTTGTATGTGGTGTAAGGAGGTGGTCCAGCTTCATTTTTTTGCATGTGTCTGTCCAGGTTTCCCAGCACCATTTATTGAATAGACTGTCTTTACCCTACCGTACATTCTTGCTTCCATTGTCATAGATTAAATGGCGATATACGCATGGATTTATTTCTGGACTCTCTTTTCTGTTCCATTGATCGATGTGTCTGTTTTTATGCCAGTACCATGCTGTTTTGATTACTGTAGCCATGTAGTATAATTTGATGTCAGGTATTGTTATACCTCCCACTTTGTTCTTATTTCTCAAGATTGCTGAGGCTATCTGGAGTTTTTTATTGTCCCATATAAATTTTAGGATTATATGTTCTATTTCTGTGACAAACATCGTTGGTAGTTTGCTAGGAATTGCGTTGTATATGTATATTGCCTTAGGCAGTATGGACATTTTAACTATATTAATTCTTCCTATCCATGAACGTGGTATGTGTTTCCATCTATTTGTATCTTCTTTCATTTCTTTCTTCAGTGTCTTATAATATTCTGAGTACAGATTTTTACTTCCTTGGTTAAATTTATTCCCAGGTATTTTATAGTCTTTGGAGCAATTGTAAATGGGATTGCTTTTTAAATTTCTCCTTCTGATGTTTTATTATTGGTATATACAAATGCAACTGATTTCTGAATATTAATTTTGTATACTGCTACTTTACTAAATTCATCTATCAGCTATAGTAGTTTCTTGATGGAGTCTTTAGGGTTCTCTATATATAGTGTATCATCTGCATATAATGACAATTTTACTTCCTCCTTACCGATTTGGATGACTTTTATTTCTTTTCCTTGTCTGACTGCTGTGGCTAGAACTTCCAGCACTATGTTGAATAGAAGTGGAGAAAGTGGGCAACCTTGCCTTGTTCCTGATCTTAAGGGGAATGGTTTTAACTTTTCCACATTGAGTATGATGTTAGCTGTGGGTTTATCATATATGGCCTTTATTATGTTGAGATATGATCCCTCTATTCCCACTTTCTTAAGGGTTTTATCATAAATGGCTGCTGCATTTTATCAAATGCTTTTACTGGGTCTGTTGATATGATTATATGATTTTTAATTTTCATTTTACTAATGTGGTGTATCACATTAATTGATTTGCAGATGTTGAACCACCCTTGCATACCAGGGATGAATCCCACTTGATCAAGGTGTATGATCCTTTTTTTTAATTAAATTTATTGGGGTGACAATTGTTAGTAAAATTACATAGATTTCAGGTGTACAATTCTGTATTACATCATCTATAAATCCCATTGTGTGTTCATCACCCAGAGTCAGTTCTCCTTCCATCACCATATATTTGATCCCTCTTACCCTCATCTCCCACCCCCCACCCCCCGCCCCCGTTACCCTCTGGCAACCACTAAACTATTGTCTGTGTCTATGAGTTTCTGTTTCTCATTTGTTTGTCTTGTTCTTTTGTTGTTTTTGGTTTATATACCACATATCAGTGAAATCACATGGTTCTCTGCTTTTTCTGTCTGACTTGTTTCGCTCAGCATTACTCTCTCAAGATCCATCCATGTTGTCACAAATGTTCCTATATCATCTTTTCTTACTGCCGAATAGTATTCCATTGTGTATATATACCACAACTTCTTTATCCATTCATCTATCGAAGGACATTTTGGTTGTTTCCATGTCTTGGCCACCGTAAACAAAGCTGCAATGAACATTGGAGCACACGTGTCTTTATGTATAAATGTTTTCAGATTTTTTGGGTAGATACCCAGAAGAGGGATTGCTGGGTCATATGGCAATTCTATTCGTAATTCTTTGAGAAACCTCCACACTGCCTTCCATAACGGCTGTACCAGTCTGCATTCCCACCAACATGTATGAGGGTTCCTTTTTCTCCACAGCCTCTCCAACATTTGTTATTATTTGTCTTGTTGATGATAGCCATTCTGACTGGGGTGAGGTGATATCTCATTGTGGTTTTGATTTGCATTTCTCTGATGATTAGTGATGTTGAACATTTTTTCATATGTCTATTTGCCATTTGTATGTCCTCTTTGGAGAAATATCTCTTCAAGTCCTCTGCCCATTTTTCAATTGGCTTGTTTGTTTTTTTGTTGTTGAGTTGCATGAGTTCCTTGTATATTCTGGATATTAGCCCCTTATCGGAGGCACTGTTTGCAAAAATCTTCTCCCATTCCGTTGGTGGCCTCTTTATTTTGTCAATGGTTTCTTTTGCTGTGCAGAAGCTTTTAAGTTTCATATAGTCCCATTCATTTATTTTAGCTTTTACTTCCCTTGCCTTTGGAGTCAAGTTCATAAAATGCTCTTTGAACCCAAGGTCCATAAGTTTAGTACCTATGTTTACTTCTATGCAGTTTATTGTGTCAGGTCTTATGCTTAAGTCTTTGATCCATTTTGAATTAACTTTGGTACATGGTGACAAATAGCAGTCCAGTTTCATTCTTTTGCACGTGGGTATCCAATTCTCCCAGCACCATTTATTGAAGAGGCTGTCTTTGCTCCATTGTATGTTTTTAGCTTCTTTGTCAAAAATTATCTGTCCATATCTATGTGGTTTTATTTCTGGGTTCTCAATTCGATTCCATTGGTCTATGTGTCTGTTTTTCTGCCAATACCATGCTGTTTTGATTATGGCAGCCCTGTAGTACAAGCCAAAGTCAGGAAGTGTGATACCTCCATTATTGTTCTTTTTTCTTACGATTGCTTTGGCTATTCGGGGTCTTTTGTGGTTCCAAACAAATCTGATGATTTTCTGTTCTATTTCTTTAAAATATGCCATTGGGATTTTGATGGGGATTGCATTGAATCTGTATATTGCTTTGGGTAATATGGCCATTTTAACTATGTTGATTCTTCCAATCCATGAGCATGGAATATCTTTCCATTTCTTTGTGTCTTCTTCAATTTCTTTCAAAAATGTCTTATAGTTTTCAGCATATAGGTCTTTCACATCCTTGGTTAAGTTTATTCCTAGGTATTTTATTCTTTTTGCTGCAATTGCAAAAGGAATTGTTTTTTGTATTTCTTTTTCTGAGATTTCATTGTTAGTATATAGGAAGGCAATGGACTTTTGTGCGTTGATTTTGTAGCCGGCAACTTTACTGTATTCGTTGATTGTTTCTAATAGCTTTTTGGTGGAGTCTTTAGGGTTTTCTATATATAGCATCATGTCATCTGCAAAGAGTGATAATTTAACTTCTTCATTCCCAATTTGGATGCTAGTTTTCTTTTTTTGTGGTGTCTTTGTCTGATTTTGGGATCAGGGTGATAGTGGCTTCTTAAAAAGTGTTTGGGAGTCTTCCCCACTTCTGGATTTTTTGGAAGAGCTTGAGGAGAATAGGTGATAATTCTTTTTTGAACGTTTTGTAAAATTCTCCTGTAAAGCCATCTGGTCCAGGGCTTTTGTTTGTAAGGAGATTGTTGATTACTGATTCAATTTCCCTGGTGGTAGTCATCTATTCAGGTTTTCTGTTTCTTCTTGAGTTAGCCTTGGAAAGTTGTACGCCTCTAGAAAATTGTCCATTTCTTCCAGATTGTCAAATTTGTTGGCATATAGCTACTCATAATAATTTCTTAAAATGTTTTGTATTTCTGCAGTGTCTGTTTTCCTTCTCCTCTTTCATTTCTGATTTTATTAATTTAGGTCCTCTCTCTCTTTTTTTAATGAATCTGGCTAAAGGTTTGTCAATTTTGTTTATCTTCTCTAATAACCAACTCTTGGATTCATTGATCTTTTGTATTGTTTTTCTGGTTTCTATTTCATGTGTTTCTGCTCTGATCTTTATTATCTCCTTCCTTGTACTCCCTTTGGGCTTATTTTGCTGTTCGTTTTCCAGATCCCTTAAGTGTGAAGATAAACTATTGATTACTGATGTTTCTTGTTTCTTTAGGTAGGCCTCCAATGCTATGAACTTCCCTTTTAGGACTGCTTTCGCAGCATCCCATAGATTTGGGGTCGTCGTGTTTTCATTTTCGTTTGTCTCGAGATATCTTTTGATTTCTTCCTTGATCTCCTCTTGACCCATTCATTATTTAGTAACGTTATTCAGCCTCCATGAATTTGTGTGTCTTCCAGTTTTTTTCCTGCAGTTCATTTCTAATTTCATAGCACTGTGGTCAGAGAAGACAATTGGTATGATTTCAATTTTCTTAAATTTATCAAGACTTGTTTTGTGGCCTAACATATGGTCTATCTTGGAAAATGTTCTATGTGCGTTTGAGAAGAACGTGTATTCTGCAGCATTGGGGTGAAATGTTCTGAAAATATCGATTAAATCCAAGTGGTCCAATGTATCATTTAAGGCTGTTGTTTCGATATTGATTTTCTGTCTGGAAGACCTGTCCCTTGTTGTCAGAGGTGTGTTGAAGTCCCCTACTATGATAGTGTTACTGTTGATTTCTGTCTTTATGTCAGTCAATATCTGTTTTATGTATTTAGGTGCTCCTATGTTGGGTGCATAGATGTTTACTAAGGTTATGTCCTCTTGTCAGATCGATCCCTTTATTATGATATAGTGCCTATCTTTGTCTTTTAATATTTGCTTTATTTTAAAGTCTATTTTATGAGATATAAATATTGCAATTCCAGCTTTTTGCTCATTTCCATTTGCATGCAATACCTTACTCCAACCCTTCACTTTCAGCCTGTGTGTGTCTTTTGATCTGAGGTGAGTCTCTTGTATATGGCATATACAAGGGTCTTGTTTTCTTATCCACTCAGCCACCCTATGTCTCTTGATTGGAGCATTTAAACATTTACATTTAAAGTGATTATTGATAGGTATATAGTTATTGCCATTTTTAAATTTGTAGTTAGATTGTTTTCACCTTTCTTCTATTTACAAAAGTCCTTTTAATACTTCTTGCAATGCTGGCCTGGTGGTAATGAATTCCTTTAGCTTATTCTTTTCTGGGAAGCTCTTTATCTCCCCCATCAATTTTAAGTGATAGCCTTGCTGGATAAAGCAACCTAGGTTGTAGGCCTTTGTTTTCCATCACTTTGAGTATCTCCTGCCACTCCCTCCTGGCCTTCAATGTTTCTGCAGAGAAGTCATATGATAGTCTTATGGGAGTTCCCTCTTATGTAACCCTCTGTCTTTCTCTTGCTGCTTTTAGGATTCTCTCTTTGTCTTTAACCTTTGCCATTTTAACTACAATGTGTCTTGGTGTGGACCTGTTTGGGTTTATCCTGGTTGGAAATCTCTGCACTTCTTGGGCTTATATGCTGGTTTTCTTCATCAGGTTAGGGAAGTTTTCGGATATTATTACTTCAAATATGTTCTCCATCCCTTTCTTTGTCTCTTCACCTTCTGGTATTCCTATGATGCGCATATTGTTGTGCTTGATGTTATCCCATAGGTCTCTTAAACCATCTTCATTGTTTTTTATTCTTTTTTCTTTCTGTTGTTCTGTTTGGGTGATCTCTGCTAACTTGTCTTCTAAGTCGCTGATTCGATCCTCTGTTTCATCTAGCCTGCTGTTAATTCCTTCAAGTGAGTTCTTTATTTCGGTAATTGTGTTCTTTAGTTCTAACTGGCTGTTCGTTTTGATTTCTACATCCTTCTTGATGTTGTCTCTAAGCTCCTTAAACATTCTTATCATCAGTGTTCTGAACTCTGTCTCTGATAGGTTAGTTACCTCTGTTTCATTTGGTTCCATTTCTGGAGGTTTCTTCTGTTCTTTTATTTGGGACATGTTTCTTTGTTTCCCCATTCTGGCTGACTCTCTGTGTTTGCTTTGATGTATTAGGTAGACCCCTAGAGTTCTTAGTTCTTGCTGGGTTATCTTATGTAGTATGTGTCCTTTATATTTGACTCACACTAATTCGTTCTCTTCTGCATGTGCTCCAAAGGTGACTCTTGTGTTGTGTATATTGTCCTGTTAAAGAAGTTCTTTAATTGCTTTTCACTTGTGAGTAGGTGGAGTTAACTCCTAGGCTGACTAGTTGTGAGACTTGGCTCTGCCCACTGCAGGGTGTTCTGCTGCGTGAGGGTTGACCACTTAAATGTGGTTTGGCCTCTATGGGCTCTTGTGCCTGTAAAGCATTCCCTCTGGGTTTGTCACTTGTAGGTCAAGCCCGGTAGTACTCTGGTTTGTTCTGGAGTTGGCCTCTGGGTATGTTGAATCTTGTGCCTCTTAAGCTGGGCCCTGGTAGGGCAATTTCAGAACAAAGCAAATCACCAAGCACAACAACAACAACAACAAAGAAAAAATCAAATACATTCACATGTAAAAACAACCGACAAACCGCACTCAACACAGGGAAAGATATCAAAGATATAAAGACAAAACAAAACAAAACAGAAAGCAGCGCCAGCATTGGTTTAAGGCCACCGAGTAATTTCCAGGTTGTCCTCTGCTGTACCAAAGAGTCCCTTGCATATTGTGCAGCCATAGCCGGTCACCTGGTGCCCAGAGTGACGTTGGGACTGCAGATTTAGATGTGTGGGGCTGAGGGGTCTGGATGGTAGTTTTTACAAAACCAGTGCAGTTTCTGCTCTTGCCTGCACATATGCACACTGAGGGTAGCACCACCAGCCCTGTGTCCAGTTATCCTGAGTCTTAGGGCACTTCTTCCTTGTGAGTGTGTGTGTGTGTGTGTGTGTGTGTGTGTGTGTGTCTGTGTGTGGTGTGTGGGAGATTTCTGAGCTGCTGAAAGCTGGGAGCTGCTTCTGTGGCTTACTGCTGATCCCTGGAATGCCTCCGCAGATGTAATTGCCCCGCCCTAGGCAGGCCAGAAAGGGTGGGGGCTGGGGTCAGGAGAGTCCCCTCTCTCCTAGGCCAGCAAGTAGCACACTCCTCCCAGCCTCCTCCCTGGGCCAGAGCAGCCCGCCAGTCTTCCCAGAGACAGAGCACCAACTCTCCTTTGCAATCTGACACCACTCCTCAGTTCAGGGGCCAGTTAAAGTCTCTGAAAGGGCGGGGTAGGATTGGAAGAGCGGGGGGAGGGGCCCAGGTATGGAGTTTGTGTCCTTTGCCTGGTCTAGGGCTTAACTGGAGGTATCAGCTGATGTTATTTCCTCAAATGCTGGATATGCTGCCCCCTCGGTGGGAGAGATCAGCTGTGGGACTCAGGGAAAATGCCCACCTCCTGGCTTTTGCGTTCTCTGTTCTGTCATGGGATCCCCTGCGTCTCTGCAACTGTGGATGCCGGCCGCGTCTCCACAGCCGAAGGTGCAGTCCGAACCTCCACAGCCAAATGTGCAGGCCGCGTCCCCACAGCCACAGGTGCAGGCCAGGTCTCCACTCCACTACCTTCCCTCTTCCCCTGCTCGCCCAATTTTCCCCACCTGCAAGTAATCCTTGCGCGAGTATCTTAACTGTTCTAGGTGATGAGCAGATCACCTAGATGTGTTATAAATGGCCCGTTTCTGATAACATCCAGAGGAGAACTCAAAAAGTGCGCCCCGCTACAGCCATGCCTATGACGTCACTCCTCTAATAGCTTTGGGGTGGAGTCTTTAGGGTTTTCTATATATAGAATCATGTCATCTGCAAAGAGTAATAATTTAACTTCTTCATTCCCAATTTGGATGCCTTTTATTTCTTTCTCTTGCCTGATTGCTTTGGCAAGGACTTCCAACACTATGTTGAAACCAGAGGTGATAGGGGACAACCCTGACATGTTCCTGAACGTAGAGCAAAGGGCTTCAGTTTGTCACCATTAATTATGAGATTAGCTGAGGGCTTGTCCTATACCTATTTGATTAAAAGTTTTAATTATATATGGATGTTGTATCTTGTCAAATGCTTTTTCTGCATCAATTGAAATAATCATATGATTTTTGTCATTTATTTTGTTTATGTGATGTATCACATTGAAGGATTTGCAGATGTTGAACCATCCTTGTGCCCCAGAGATGAACCCCACTTGGTCATGATGAATAATCTTTTTAACGCACAGTTGTATTCGATTTGCTAGAATTTTATTTAGGATTTTTGCATCTGTATTCATCAGAGATATTGGTCTGTTGTTTTCTTTTTTTGTGTTCTCCTTACCAGGTTTTGGTATCAGGGTAATGTTGGCCTCATAAAATGAGTCAGGGAGTACTGTCTCTTCTTCAATTTTATGGAAGAGTTTGAGCAGGATTGGTATTAGATCCTCTTTGAAGGTTTGGTAAATCACTAGTGAAGCCATCTAGTCCTGGACTTTTGTTTTTGGGAGGTTTTGGATGACTGATTCAATTTCATTACTGGTGATCGGTCAGTTTAGATTTCTAGTTCCTCATGGTTCAGCCTTGGAAGGCTATATGTTTCTAAGAACTTGTCCATTTGTTCTAGGTTATTGAATTTGGTGGCATATAGTTCTTCATAGTATTCTTGGATGATCCTTTGTAGTTCTGTGGTGTCCGTGATAACGTCCCCTTTTCCATTTCTTATTATGTTAATTAGTGTCTTCTCTTTTTTTCTTAGTGAGTCTCGCCAAGGGTTTGTCAATTTTGTTAATCTTTTCAAAGAACCAGCTCTTCGTCACATTAATTTTTTTCTGTTGTCTTTTTGTTCTCTATTTCATTTAGTTGTGCTCTGATTTTTGTTATTTCCTTTCTTCTGGTGACCTTTGGTTTCACTTGTGCTTTTTCTAGTTCTTTAAGGTGTAACATGGGGTTATTTATTTGCGATTTTTCTAGTTTCTTGAGCTAGGCCTGTAATGATATAAATTTTCCCCTTAAAACTGATTTTGGTGCATCCCAAAATTTTGGTAGGATGTATTTTATTGTCATTTCTTTCTACATATTTTTTGATCTCTCTTCTAATTTCTTCTTTGACCTGGTTGTCCTTTAAAAGTATGTAGTTTAATCTCCATGTATTTATGTTTTTTCCTGCTTTTTTTTTGCACTTGATATCCAATTTCAAAGCCTTGTGATCAGAGAATATGCTTGGTATGATTTCAATCTTCTAAATTTGCCGAGGCTGATTTTATGTCCCGATATATGGTCTATCCTTCAGAATGTTCCATGTACACTAGAAAAGAATATAAAGTCTGATGTTTTAGGATGAAGTGCTGTATATATGTCAGTTATGTCCATTTCACCTAATGTGTCATTTAGGGCTGCTATTTCATGATTTATTTTCTGTTTGGATGATCTATCCATACCTGTCAATGCTGTATTTAAGCCCCGTAGTATAATTGTGTTTTGATCAATTTCTCCCTTTAGTTCTCTTAGTAGTTGCTTGGTATATTTTGGTGCTTCCTGATTGGGGGCATAAATATTGATGACAGTTATGTCTTCTTGTTCTATAGTCCCCTTTACCATTATGAAATGTCCATCTTTGTCGTTGATTTTAGACAGCTTCAATACAATGTGTCTTGGTGAAGGCCTGTTGGGATTGAGGAAATTAGGTGTTCTATTTGCTTCTTTGATTTGAGGATCCAGTTCTGTCCACAAATTTGGGAAGTTCTCATCGACGATTTGTTTGAATATGTTCTCTGTTCCCTTCTCTCTTTCTTCTCCTTCTGGTATGCCCATTATTCTTATATTGCCCTTTCTGATGGAGTCAGAAAGTTCTTGTAGAGTTCTTTCATTTATTTTAAGTCTCAAGTCTCTTTCTTCTTCCATCTGTGTAATTTCCAGGTTTCTATCTTCGATGTCACCGATTCTTTCCTCCACCTGGTCAACTCTGCTACCTAAGCTGGTTATTTCATTCTTAATTTCTTCTATTGAGTTCTTAATCTCAAGAAATTCTATTTGGTTCTTTTTTTAAAATTTCAAACAACAACAAAAGGCAAAGAAACAATGGAGACACAGCGTAACCAGAAAAGCAAAGATAGATTTACAGGAAATCCTCACATGTCAATAATCACCGTAAATGTAAATGGAGTGAACTCACCAATAAAAAGGCCCAGAGTAGCTGATTGGAACAAAAAACTAAACCCAAACGTATACTGTCTCCATGAGACACCTTTCGCCTACAAGGAGAAGTGTAGACTCAAACTGAAAGGGTGGAAATTGACACTCCAAGCAAACGGTACACAGAGAAAATCAGGTGTAGCCACAATGACATCAGATGAAACAGTCTTCAGTGTGAAATAGGTAACAAGAGACAAAGATGGACATTTCATAATGGTAAAGGGGACTATAGAACAAGAAGACATAACAGTCATCAATATTTATGCCCCCAATCAGGGAGCACCGAAATATACCAAGCAACTACTAACAGAACTAAAGGGAGAAATTGATCAAAACACAATTATACTAGGGGACTTAAATACATCATTGACAGCTATGGATAGATCATCCAAACAGAAAATAGTAACAAAATAGCAGCCCTAAATGACACATTAGGTGAAATGGACATAATTGACATATATAGAGCACTTCACTCTAAAACATCAGACTATACATTCTTTTCTAGTGTACATGGAACATTCTCAAGGATAGACCATATATCAGGACATAAAATCAGCCTCAGCTAATTTAAGAAGATTGAAATCATACCGAGCATATTCTCTGATCACAAAACTTTGAAACTGGATATCAACTGCAAAAAGAAAGATGGAAAAAATTCAAATACATGGAGATTAAACAACATACTTTTAAAGTACGACTGGATCAAAGAAGAAATTGGAAGAGAGATCAAAAGCTACGTAGAAACAAATGACAATGAAAATACTTCCTACCAAAATTTTTGGGATGCAGCGAAAGCAGTTTTAGAGGGAAATTTATATTATTACAGGCCTATCTCAAGAAACAAGAAAACTCCCAAAAAAATAACCTCATGTTACACCTTAGAGAACTAGAAAAAGAAGAACAAATGAAACCCAAGGTCAGCAGAAGAAAGGAAATAACAAAAATGTTAAAGGACACAACTAAATGAAATAGAGAAGAAAAAGACAATAGAAAAATTTTTTTTTTTAATTAAATTTATTGGGGTGACAATTGTTAGTAAAATTACATAGATTTCAGGTGTACAATTCTGTATTACATCATCTATAAATCCCATTGTATGTTCATCACCCAGAGTCAGTTCTTCCATCACCATATATTCGATCCCCCTTACCCTCACCTCCCCCCCCACCCCACCCACCCCCAAAAAATTAATGTGACAAGGAACTGGTTCTTTGAAAAGATTAATGAAATATACAACCACTTGGCTAGACTCACTAAGATAAAAAGAGAGAAGACACAATTAACAAAATTAGAAAGTAAAAAAGGGGAAGTTATCATGGACACTACAGAAATACAAAGGATCATCCAAGAATACTATGAAGGTCTCTATGCCATTGAATTCAATAACTTAGAAGAAAAGGACAAGTTCTTAGAAACATATAGACTTCCAAGTTTGAAACATGAAGAAATGGAAAATCTGAACAGAATAATAACCAGTAACGAAAATGAATCAGTCATCCAAAACCCTCCCAAATGCAAAATTACTGGACCAGATGGCTTCACTAGTGAATTCTACCAAACCTTTAAAGAGGATCTAATACCAATCCTGCTCAAACTCTTCCAAAAAATTGAAGAAGTGATAGTACTCCCTAACTCATTTTATGAGGCCATCATTACCCTGATACCAAAACCTGGAAAGGACAGCACAAAAAAAGAAAACTACAGACCAATATCTCTGATGAATACCGATGCAAAAATCCTAAATAAAATTCTAGCAAATCGAATACAACAATGCATTAAAAAGATTATTCATCATGACCAAGTGGGGTTCATTCCCGGGGCACAAGGATGGTTCAACATCCGCAAATCCATCAATGTGATACATCACATAAACAAAATAAAGGACAAAAATCATATGATTATATCAATTGATGCAGAAAAAGCATTTGAGAAGATACAATATCCATTTATGATTAAAACACTTAATAAAATAGGTATAGAAGGAAAATACCTTAACATAATAAAGGCCATATATGACAAACCCTCTGCTAATCTCATAATTAATGGAGAAAAACTGAAGCCCTTTGCTCTATGTTTAGGAACACGACAGGGATGTCCCCTATCACCTCTGCTTTTCAACATAGTGTTGGAAGTCCTTGCCAGAGCAATCAGGCAAGAGAAAGAAATAAAAGACATCCAAATTGGGAATGAAGAAATTAAATTGTCACTCTTTGCAGATGACATGATGCTATATATAGAAAACCCTAAAGAATCCACCAAAAAGCTATTAGAAACAATCAACGAATACAGTAAATTGGCTGGCTACAAAATCAACGCACAAAAGTCCATTGCCCTCCTATATACTAACAATGAAATCTCAGAAAAAGAAATACAAAAAACAACTCCATTTGCAATTGCAGCAAAAAGAATAAAATACCTAGGAATAAACTTAACCAAGGATGTGAAAGCCCTATATGCTGAAAATTATAAGACATTTTTGAAAGAAATTGAAGAAGACACAAAGAAATGGAAAGACATTCCGTGCTCATGGATTGGAAGAATCAACATAGTTAAAATGACCATATTACCCAAAGTAATATAGAGATTCAATGCAATCCCCATCAAAATCCCAATGGCATATTTTAAAGAAATAGAAGAAAACATAATCAGATTTGTTTGGAACCACAAAAGACCCCGAATAGCCAAAGCAATCTTAAGGAAAAAGAACAATAATGGAGGTATCACACTTCCTGACTTTGGCTTGTACTACAGGGCCACAATAATCAAAACAGCATGGTATTGGCAGAAAAACAGACACATAGACCAATGGAATAGAATTGAGAACCCAGAAATAAAACCACATAAATATGGACAGATAATTTTTGACAAAGAAGCTAAAAACATACAATGAATGGAGCAAAGACAGCCTCTTCAATAAATGGTGCTGGAAGAATTGGATAGCCACGTGCAAAAGAATGAAACTGGACTGTTCTTTGTCACCATGTACCAAAGTTAATTCAAAATGGATCAAAGAATTAAGCATAAGACCTGACACAAAAAAATGTATAGAAGTAAACATAGGTACTAAACTTATGGACCTTGGGTTCAAAGAGCACTTTATGAACTTGACTCCAAAGGCAATGGAAGTAAAAGCTAAAATAAATGAATGGGACTATATGAAACTTAAAAGCTTCTGCACAGCAAAAGAACCCATTGACAAAATAAAGAGGCCACCAATTGAATGGGAGATGATTTTTCCAAACAGTGCCTCCAATAAGGGGGTAGTATCCAGAATATACAAGAAGCTCATGCAACTGAACAATAAAAAAACAAACAACCCAATTGGAAAATGGGCAGAGAACTTAAAGAGACATTTCTCCAAAGAGGACATACAAATGGCAAATAGACTTTTGAAAAAATGCTCAACATCACTAATCATCAGAGAAATGCAAATCAAAACCACAATGAGATATCACCTCACCCCAGTCAGAATGGCTATCATCAGCAAGACAACTAGTAACAAATGTTGGAGAGGCTGTGCAGAAAAAGGAACCCTCATACACTGTTGGTGGGAATGCAGACTCGTGCAGCCGTTATGGAAGGCAGTGCGGAGGTTCCTCAAAAAATTACGAATAGAATTGCCATATGACCCAGCAATCCGTCTCCTGGGTATCTACCCAAAAAATCTGAAAACATTTATAGATAAGACACGTGTGCTACAATGTTCATTGCAGCTTTGTTTACAGTGGCGAAGACATGGAAACAACCAAAATGTCCTTCGATAGATGAATGGATAAAGAACTTGTTGTATATATACACAATGGAATACTATTCGGCGGTAAGAAAAGATGATATAGGAACATTTGTGACAACATTGATGGATCTTGAGAGAGTAATGCTGAGTGAAATAAGTCAGATAGAAAAAGCAGTGAACCATGTGATTTCACTGATATGTGGTATATAAACCAAAAACAACAAAAGAACAAGACAAACAAATGAGAAACAGAAACTCATAGACACACACAATAGTATAGTAGTTGCCAGAGGGTAAGGGGGGTGGGTGGGTGGTGGGAGATGAGGGTAAGGGGGATCGAATATATGGTGATGGAAGGAGAACTGACTCTGAGTGATGAACACACAATGGGATTTATAGATGATGTAATACAGGATTGTATACCTGAAATCTATGTAATTTTACTAACAATTGTCACCCCAATAAATTTAATAAAAAAAATAAAACTTCTAACAAATCGAATACAACAATGCATTAAAAATATTATTCATCTATGAAAAAATGCTAAACATCACTAATCATCAGAGAAATGCTAATCAAAACTACAATGAGATATCTCCTCACTCCAGTGAGAATGGCTATCATCAACAAGAGAAATAGTAGCAAGTGTTGGAGAGGCTGTGGAGAAAAAGGAACCCTCATACACTGTTGGTGGGAATGCAGACTGATGCAGCCGTTATGGAAGGCAGTGTGGAGGTTTCTCAAAAAATTAGAACTAGAATTACCATATGACCCAGCAATCCCTCTCCTGGGTATCTACCCAAAAAATCTGAAAACATTTATACATAAAGAGACGTGTGCTCCAATGTTCATTGCAGCTTTGTTTTTGGTGGCCAAGACATGGAAGCAACCAAAATGTCCTTCGATAGATGAATGGATAAAGAAGTTGTGGTGTATATACACAGTGGAATACTATTTGGTGGTAATAAAAGATGATATAGGAACATTTGTGACAAGATGGATGGATCTTGAGAGTATAATGCTGAGCGAAATAAGTCAGACAGAAAAAGCAGAGAACCACATGATTTCACTGATATGTGGTATATAAACCGAAAACAGCAAAAGAGCAAGACAAACAAATGAGAAAGAAAAACTGATAGACACAGACAATAGTTTAGTGGTTACCAGAGGGTAAAGGGGGGTGGGGGGTGGGATATGAGGGTAAGGGGGATCAAATATATGGTGATGGAAGGAGAAGTGACTCTGGGTGGTGAACACACAATGGGATTTTTAGATGATGTAATACAGAATTGTACACCTGAAATCTATGTAATTTCACTAAAAATTGTCACCCCAATAAATTTTAAAAAATATATAATGGCGTTAAACAGAAACGTCAAATAGTTAGCTATATATATATATATATGTGTGTGTGTGTGTGTGTGTGTGTGTGTGTATAGTTAGTTAGTTAGTTAGTTAGTTAAAATTTCTGTTTGAGAAGAGAGAGAATGAAGCAGAAAAAATGTTTGAAAATATTACAGCTTAGAATTTTCAAGAAATGATGAAAGATGCCAAACTTATTCAACAAATCCAATGCATTCCATGCCAAGAAATTATAAAAAATTCATACCTAGGTGCATTATAATAAAAATGAAGAACACTGAAAAATATATATATATATCAATCTCTTTCGTAAAATGCTCATGTTGTTCTTTGATTGTGTTTCTGAGTTCATTAAACTGTCTTTCTAGGTTAGGTATTACAGAAATACAAGAAACAGTGATATTAGTCCTCAAAGGGCTAATAAAGTTCTCATATCTTTGAGGAAAAGAAGTTAATGTAAGGTAGAGAGCTGAAGCATTCAGGGAGCAGACTATACTTACTTCCTGTGAAAGCAGGAAGTGACCTTGTAGGAATCATTAGGATTTAGGATCTAGTCTGGAGGAAACAATGGAATGGTTTTCAAACTGTTGTCCATTCCTTTTTCATTCATTCTTTTTTTTTTTAAGCATATACTTATGTGTTTTCTATATGGTGGTTTTTATGCCAGCAGTTGAGGTTGGATCAGTGAATTGAACAAATAAAGTGGAAACCAGCGTGAGCAAGGGCACAAGTGTGGGAAAGTCAGTGATTGTGGGTGATATGGAAGAGACTAGCCCAAGGACCCTGTTGAGAGTACATAAGGGCTGAGCTTAGGAGGAGATACAATAGGAACAGGGGAAATAAAGCAATTGATCGATCAAGATTCTATCAGTATTAAGAGTGAGGAAAAAAGTTTCTCTTTTTCTAATAGATAATGGGAAGCCATCGCTAGTTCTGTGTAAGAGAGAAAACATTAGTTTATAGAATGCTTTGTCTGGCAAATCTGCACAGGCTACAAAGGACAGCAGCGAGAGCATGGTGCTGGTACTATGTTATGTCAGGTGGGAGAAGGCTCAGACACAGAAAAGTAGATCTAAATGTCATTTACTCTTACTTCTTACTTTCCCTAATATGCTTTAAAATGAAATTTCCTGTGGATTAGTATGTACTCTCATACTTGAAGATCAGGATTAAACCAGTTTTTCTTGGTCTCTAAAAGCAGACAGGCTATCTGGCTGATAGCTTGGACCAGTTTTCTTAACCAAAAACTACCTTTAAACTTGGCACCTTTTCAGCCAGAAACAAACATATTATTCACTTTGCACTGCCCTGAAAGGAGTAAGAGAAATGAATGTAATTTAAGGAGACAGTCCTTAATTAAAGGAGTCACTTGGTAAATTTCAATGGCTGCTTTGTTTTGGCTAGGATTTTTTTTTTCATTTTAATATTCTTTTCCAAATCCTCTTGTTGTTGGAAAGTTTATCACGTTTGGCTTTTACCTGGTAAATTTTTATTTAATCTGCAGCGGATGCTGTGTCAGGTTGACTCTAATTAAGGCTTGGCATGTGTGTCCAGGATTGGTATCTTAGCACCAAAGCCTGCAGGAGGACGGCTGGCCCTGAAACAGTGAATGCAGCCCGTTGTGCGTCTCTGAGTTCTCAGGTTGGCTGTGGTGCCCTGGCTTTTCAGTGTGGCCAGAGGGGGAATGGAGTGGATCTTTTTTCTTTTTTCTAGCATATGCAGTCTGGAGCCTACTTTCTCTAACTGTCCTCTCTGAGTGGGTATTTCTCCACTGCACATGCATGTTTTCACTCTTAACCTAACACCACACATTTAGTTGGTTGGCATTATTTATTGTGTGAGTAGAGGTGCTATAGCAATGAGTGCTTCCTGTAGTCAAACAAATCAAGCAAGAATGATTGTACTGTTTTTAAGTGAATACCCTGACTTGACCACTTATCACTTGGAGATAAGGGAATGTACACACACACACACACACACACACACACACACACACACACACAATCTGTTTTTGTCCTCAACATTTTTAAAAATAGCATCCCAGAACTCTGAAACTGGAAGGGACTTTATAGATGGTAGAGTGTATCTCTATTATTTACAGACAGGAAAACTGAGACCTAGACGGGAAAGGGGCATGGATGCTGAAGGCCACAAAGCTAGTTAATAAGTGCAGATTTCCAGGTTCTGGTCTGGTGCTCCCTGTACACTTCACCACCTAAAGTTCTTACACTTCATAAAGAAAGACACATAAACTTGCAAGAATGATAATTTATAGTGTTAAAAAGCAATCAACTTAGAAGACATTCTCAGAGATATGTCTTGAACTCAGGGCTCTGGACTCCCAGACCAAAACCATTCTGTGGGAGAGATAGTTGGGTGTTATTTAGAAGCACTTGTTAATACAGGGGTGGAACGCAAACTGTTAAAAAATTTTCTGAGTCGTATGCCCTCTAAGTCCTAACCATGGCTCCATCATTTCTAGCAAGATTGCTGGCTCCATTTTTCTTTAAAAGGTCGAGAGACTGCAAAGAACATGGCTTAGAGTGTGCTGAATATAGCCACTAAATAGGTATTCCAACAAAACACTTCCAGTCACCATAGCTAATTATTTCAAATGTGCAGTTTAAGTGCAGCCCATGAATCAGATCAGAACCAGTTCCTGGAAACTGAATTTTGATAATGAGAACTTTGGGAGGTAAGAGTTACAGTGAAGGGGGAGCAGCCCTACAGTGAGTGGGGTTCCAGAGACTTGGTATCTCATTGCCACACCAAGGTAACCTGGATGATAAGGGGACATCTGAAGCCTGGCACACCTGGCCCTCTCATTGCAGAATCGTGACAGCTTCTTTAAGCAGGGGCTTCCCAGGTCTGCCCACTCCAGCACCCTGTTCACATCTGCCTTCTTTTGGCAACACCCTGTATGCTGAAACATTCTTCCCCGTCCTCTCTCAGTATCCCTTCTTCCAGATATCCTGGTCTGTTTGAGTTCCAGCACTGTCTTCTGCCTTCTTTTTTGATTGCCATGGTCTCATTCATTCATCTATTTGAGGATATTACTGATAATATGGAGAATTTATATTTTGTGGGACTTGCACCTGCACTAGTCTGCTTTGGCTACCATAACAAAATACCACAGATTGGGTGGCTTAAACAAAGACACAAAGAAACTTGTTTCCTCACAGCTCTGGAGGCTGTAAATCAAACTCAAAGTATTAGCAGAGTGGGTGTCTCCCGAGGCCTTTCCTCTTGTCTTGCAGAAGTGTCTTCACGTGGCTTTTCTCTGTGCACAGCCATCCTTGGTGTCTGTCTCTTCTTAAAAGGATACAAACCATATTGGGTTAGGGCCCCAAAATTATAACTTTAGTTAATCCTAATTACCTCTCTAAATGCTCTATCTCCAAATACAGTTATATTGGGGATGAAGGCGCCAATATGTAAGTTTTGGTGAGATATAAGTAAATCAATACAGTATCGAAGTGGTTCCTCTCTAATAAAAATATTTGCAGGGAGAATTGGATAGCCACGTGCAAAAGAATGAAACTGGACTGCTATTTGTCACCATGTACCAAAGTTAATTCAAAATGGATCAAAGACCTAAGCATAAGACCTGACACAATAAACTGCATAGAAGAAAACATAGGTACTAAACTTATGGACCTTGGGTTCAAAGAGCATTTTATGAATTTGACTCCAAAGCCAATGGAAGTAAAAGCTAAAATAAACGAATGGGACTATATGAAACTTAAAAGCTTCTGCACAGCAAAAGAAACCATCGACAAAATAAAGAGGCCACCAACTGAATGGGAGAAGATTTTTGCAAACAGTGCCTCCGATAAGGGGCTAATATCCAGAATATACAAGGAACTCATGCAACTCAACAACAAAAAAACAAACAACCCAATTGAAAAATGGGCAGAGGACTTAAAGAGACATTTCTCCAAAGAGGACATACAAATGGCAAATAGACATCTGAAAAAATGCTCAACATCACTAATCATCAGAGAAATGCAAATCAAAACCATAAGGAGATACCACCTCACCCCAGTCAGAACAGCTATCATCAACAAGACAAATAGTAACAAATGTTGGAGAGGCTGTGGAGAAAAAGGAACCCTCATACACTGTGGGTGGGAATGCAGACTGGTGCAGCCGTTATGGAAGGCGGTGTGGAGGTTCCTCAAAAAATTACGAATAGAATTGCCATATGACCCAGCAATCCCTCTCCTGGGTATCTACCCAAAAAATCTGAAAACATTTATAGATAAAGACACGTGTGCTCCAATGTTCATTGCAGCTTTGTTTACGGTGGCCAAGATATGGAAACAACCAAAATGTCCTTCGATAAATGAATGGATAAAGAAGTTGTGGTATATATACACAATGGAATACTATTCGGCGGTTAAAAAAGATGATATAGGAACATTTGTGACAACATGGATGGATCTTGAGAGAGTAATGCTGAGCGAAACAAGTCAGACAGAAAAAGCAGAGAACCATGTGATTTCACTGATACGTGGTATATAAACCAAAAACAACAAAAGAACAAGACAAACAAATGAGAAACAGAAACTCATAGACACAGACAATAGTTTAGTGGTTACCAGAGGGTAAGGGGGGTGGGGGCTGGGGGGTGGGAGATGAAGGTAAGGGGGATCAAATATATGGTGATGGAAGGAGAACTGACTCTGAGTGATGAACACACAATGGGATTTATAGATGATGTAATACAGAATTGTACACCTGAAATCTACGTAATTTTACTAACAATTGTCACCTCAATAAATTTAATTAAAAAAAAAAGATATTTGCAACCTTACTCAAGAGCAGTAACCCTCCAATAGTAATAATGTAAACCCCTCCACAGTCAGATGAGGGAAGTGTTTTGGACAGAAGCTTCTATTCCTCAGTACACATCTCCTGGGTTGCCTACAAATACAGCTAGATCTGAACAATTAAAGACTTGTGTCCCCAATATCCATGTGATGGGTAAGTAGAGTAGTGAAATCTCCAGGATTATATCTCCTGAAGCTGCCCAGGTAGCACTTGCGGTAGGTACAAGGATTTACCAACGTGATGTGCCCACATTCCTCAGGAACAAGCCAATTTCATTTTGTTTGATTATATAAATTGCAGTTTAAACATTTAACTTTAAAAAATAGGAAGATGTATATAGTTATCTATATTATGTATAAGTAAGTGTGTGTGTGTGTGTGTGCTATGTATGTGTAGAAATATTTTCTTTTACTATGAGCTTTGAGACGGTTACAGAAAGTTAATAAATTAAATCAGAATGATGGAGAAAAGTATCATCGTAGTTAGGGACTAAATTACAGACTGTGAGGTCATGCTACTATGACATTGAGCCAGACATTCTGCATTATGCACTGCATAACATTAATAATACCTAACATTTAAGGAACAGTTACGTCAATGAATTTTCACTGTAACTCTATGTGGTAAGTGTAATATTACCCCCATTTTATAGAAATGAAGCAGGCAAACTTTTCTTAAGATCACAAAACTAGTAATTGGGGAACAGGTATCTATTTAATATAAAAATCCAGATACACTTGTGGTAAATTTGAAGAGACAAAATACAAATACCTAGAAATGAAAAGCTAACCTGTTTAGTTGACTCAGTACTGTGGTGTTTGAAAGAATGAGGTGTATCAGTTTGAAGATAAGTTGTTCAAGAAAGTTTAGTCAAAGTTTAGTCAAGGCAGTTTCTTATTAGGTATATGCTTCTGTATCTTTATCTAGAGCCAATGGTTACATTGTCTTTTTCCTCTACTCTAGATTTCTCTTCTCTTAGGAGATGAAGTATTAGGGGAGAATGGAGGACTTAGGTTAGAACTTTTGACATATTGTAATTTTAAAGTTTAGACATGATCTGAATGAAACCTTGAACTGCAGATAGAATTTAGAGAGGATCAGAGTTGGGAAAAACAGTGTCTACAGAACTGGAGAAAGAAATGGCATATTAAGTGCAAGAAAGCAAGAAAGTTAGCAAACCTTTGAGGGTTTGGAAGTAAGAATGAAAAGGGAGGATGTGTTTGTATTTGTCAGGATGGGAGCTGGACTCAATGTTGAAGGGGAGGCTAAGCTTGAGTTAAATCTTAAAAGGTGGGTTGGATTTAGAACTGGTAAATTTTGTGGACAGCAGTTCACCTGGGTCCTAGAAATGAGGTTTTGAGTCAACTGGTGGGAATTTGTATATTGAAATTATTTTAATAGCAAATAGCCACCAGCCCTTCTGTCTGCTGAAAATAATAATTAAATGTCAGGAACATAAAAGAAAAACTCAACTCTTGACATTTTTCTAGCTTTGCTGTCCTTTGGATGCAGATGGCCTTGTATGGTATTGTTCTTATTTACAATGGGGCCATAGTCTGAGTGAAAGTGTGAGTCACAGTTCTATGTGTTCTTTGAGCCAGAAAAAAAACTTTCTGTACAATCAATCACAATATGTTCTCACCAAAAAACATGTTTAACATTGTCAGCTTAGACTTTAGACCTTACCACATATGCCCAGTTACCCTGAAGTCATTTAACTCCCACCCATGAAATGAAGATGTATATGAAATTGACCTCCACATTAATTATTTTCCAACTCACTGAGTCCTCATTCTTCATGAGTTTATATGATCAACTGTTTTAATCATATCACTTGATGTATCTGGTATGTTTCCAACCAAAGGCAGTTTCTTATTAGGTATATGCTTCTGTATCTTTATCTAGAGCCAATGGTTACATTGTCTTTTTCTTCTGCTCTAGATTTCTCTTCTCATAGGAGATGAAGTATTAGGGGAGAATGGAGGACTTACGTTAGAACTTTTGTCATATGGTAATTTTAAACCCAAGAAATTGTTTGACTGAGGTAGTATCAAAAGTATCAGGAGTAATTTGCTGTTGGGAATGAGAGACCACTGACATCATTATATTGAATGTAGGGAGTATGGACAGCCTGCGGAGGGAAAACTGGCTGGAAAATTCTCAAAATTCTAGTCACTAAGGTAAATCTTCAAGAGCTGAGTGATTAGAAGTTGGTAGGGCTTGTGGCTTTACTAAGATGAAATCAGGTAAACCCATACGTTCTTGACCTGTCATAATATAATACTCATAAAACCCAAATTATCATAGCATTACTAGACATTTTTTGAGTACTTCTTTTTGTGCCAGGAAAGGAAAATATCAAGAAAACTAAGTGACTGTCCCAGTCTAGAAGGAGATCATGGTTTACATTTTGGTGCTAGACCCAACTCATGAAAAATTAATACACAATACATGACAATTTATAGTAAATCCTAAGTAATCACATGGAGTCCAATGGTTCTCAAATAATGTTGGACATCAGAATCAGCTTTAGACTTGTGAAAGTATAGATTCTCAGCCTTTATTCCTGGAAATTCTGAGTTTGGGTCTTTGCATCTGGGTCTTTTAAGAAGCTCCAAGTTCACTGAAGAGTGATTGGTGAAGACAATAATGAAAGACTGGAAGATCACTATGGGCTGGACTTAAGGACGGCTCCCATCACTGAGAACAGAGGTGGAAGACGCAAGTTCATGGAGCTGAGGGTAGTCAATCAGGGTTAAGTGGATTTTAACAGCAGGTGGTGTCCATTGGGTAAATGCCTGTATAGCGTGTAGATTAATTCCACCCTGTGAGAGCAGGAAGCTAAGAATGGTTTAATTCTTTCAAACAAGGGCGCTTGTTTGAAAGAATAACGGAGAAAGTTATGGGTTTAGAGAGGCAAGTGGAGGGGAGAGAAAGTAGGTATTGGATCTTCAGTTGGGCACAGCTAGTAAAGCCCCTCAAGGGAAAGAAGAGGGGTGTGGGTGCCTATGTTCTTACCTTATCCCTGTCTGCTCAGTAAAGCTAACTGATTTCTAGCATAATGCTGGGTGCACTTTAAACAAAACACTAAGATTAGCCAATCTACTTACATCCCCCAAAAGAGCTAACTCACACAGAGGAAGCCTGAAAAATGATCATGTAAAATATTATGCTTTTAAGAAGGTCCCTTATATCTCTCAGAAAGTCAATATAGTCCATTATGTCAGTTCCTATCCACTGGCTTCTGTCTCAGCTATTTATAGTTCTATTTCGTTGAAGCTTAGGCAAAGCTCACCAAGGCCCAGAAAATTAGAGTTATCAGAGAGTCATTAGCTATCTTTTCTAAAACCATCTCTTTTTCAATACATCCACTCTGGCTCTGGTGGTTTGTCTTTTGCATCTCCCTTCTGAGCCTTTCCAGTGCAAAATCTTGCTTTTTCCATTGTTTCCACCCAAGTTTTTTTTAACACAATTTTTTCCTCTACTGGTTTTCCTTTCTGTTTTTGTTGGAAAAGGGGAGAGTGAGGAATTGGAGGAGGAAAAAGAGCCGGCCTGTTCTGGTTCTCCTTCACACTCTTGTTTTACTTTTTTCTATTGTACCATTCTGTTTACATTTTGTACCTTGCACACCCCTGCCAGCCCAATCTTCCTTAAACATCACTCACAGAATCATAGAAGAGGAGAGACAGGTATGTATTGACACAGAAATAAACTGACAGTGCCTTGAAAGATGAAATTAGAGAGTAAGAAGAGATACTGGGGAGAAAGAAGAGAAAGGGAGAAGGTGCTGAGAAGGAGATGGTCAATCATCATCATCACAACAACTACAATAACAAATACTATGTATTAAGTACCTGATATGTACCAGGCAATGTAATAGCATAAGTCACTTAATCTTCACCATGCTCCTTTATCTGAAAGTTATTTCTTCATTTGTAAAATAGGGATAATAGGGATTAAACCCTCAAAGGTTTTAATCATATTTCTCACAATCATACCGCTGGCAGGAAGCATAGCTGGAATGCAAACTTTGTCTTTCTCTACTACATCATAGAAAAGTAAGCAGGTAACTTTTTAAAGATTTAAGCTCAGGATATATTTTTAAGAGAAAATTGCCAAGATATAAGTATTCTAAAATCTAGATAATTTATACACCCACATACTCACACATACATACATATACAAACACACAGATGAAGAGTAAAAGTTGACTATTTTGTTCCATAATATTCTTTCACTTTTCTTTATAATCTTAGAATTGGAAGGGACCACAAGTTCCAATGGGAAGAATCTCTCTCCAATGTTCCTTATTCAACCTCTGCTTATGCATTGTCAGAGAAATGGGAACTTGTCACCACAGAGACAGTCTGTTCCATTGTTGAGCAGCTCAGATGTTTATATAATTACTCCTCCTAGAGTGCTGTGCAAGTGATCTCAGAGTTGTCCATCTATTTCTGCCCTCTAAAAGTTACACAAAATACATGAAATTGTTCTGTCTCAGGACAGCTTTTCATGTGCATGTTTGTTGCTAAGAATTTTCACACACACCTATATAACAGCATGCACACACACATACACACACACACAAACACACAGCCTTAAAGTCTTGTCTTTTCCAGCTAAGCACCCCTACCTCTTGCAATTATGACTCATCTGACATAATTTTCAATTTGCTTATTGTCCTCTTGATCAACCTTGGTCATAAAATTCAGTATAGAACTCAAAGATATGGTGAGACCAGCACACCTTGAGAGGGACTTTTCCTTCTTATTATTGGGCACCATGATTTTGTTGAGACAGCCTAGGTTACATTAACATTTTGAAAGCTAGCCACACTGCTGATTCATATTGTACTTGTAGTCAACCAAAATCTAAATGCTTTCAAACTAAGTTAAGAATTTTAGAAATATCTTTGTTAAATTTAATATTGTTAGTTCTCTTCTGACAACATCTTTACAGACTGAGATTCTTCCATCAGTGGATTTCTTGCCTAGCTTTGTGTAATCTGCAATTTGGTAAGAATATTTTCAATTTTGTTCATAACATGTTGTTGAATATAAATAAGTTAAAAACAATTTTACAGTGTGATCTTATTTTCTTTAAAATTTCTATTATTTGTACAAAATGATTCTGGAGATACACTAAAATGTTAATTGTTCTTATCTTGAAAGTATTGTATGACTTATAATTTTTAATAGTTGGTTATATATTTTTTTCTGATTTAATGAATGAATTTACTTTTAAATAGAGTCCTTCTACCTGAAAAGACTGGTTTATTCCACATTGTTTCATTTTGAATATATAGCATCTTTATTATATCCTAATTGCCATGTGTGTCTTAACACTTCAATTTGATTCAAAACTCCTTGAGGACAGGGGTATTATACTTTTATTATTCTTCATGGCAGCTGGCACAGTATTGGATTCATTGGTTTGCCTTTAAATTAACTTGTCCTTCATCCAGTGCTGAAGTTATGCCCTTTGTCTAACTTTATCTCTTGTTCATCAATATCTAAAAATCATGATAACATAATGTTTTATCTATGACCTACATTTAAACAAATTAGGCTGATTCATTTACTGATAAATAACTATTCACTATGCTAACAAATCAATTTAGCCAATTGAAAGTAAATTATTTTGATTTACTATGGTTGGTTGATAATTGTACAATGTAAACATAAATAATGGAATAATTTTGGTGAGAGAAGAATATTGGAGGAGGAGCATCCTCCAAGTAATGAGCGATTGAGACCAGCACTGTACTAAAAATCCTACACATGGAGGTGAAGACATGACTTGATTTCAAGGTACTTACAGTGTATTTGGGGAGATAAGAGTCTGAACAACAAAAGAATGTCAGGTTGCGTATTGAGATGTTGGTTGGTGTTTGATATTTCTCAATGTCATTACATTTCTCTCTTCTATAGAACATTTGATTAAGGGGATTTGGGAATGGAGATAGACCGCATCTTCCAATTATAACCATTGGAAGGTAATAAACTGAAATACACACAAAAGCTATTCATATAAATTTTTCTACATATTCTACATTTATGTTTTAAAGAAATGTAGAAACTACAAATTTTCTATGAGGTAGGAATAATTTACCATAGTCAAGTAATCTTCCCCCTCCCAAGTCTACCTTGCTCCCCACACAGTGTTGTCTATTTTATGTCTATGAGGCAGACTCAGCAGACCATGGCTCTTTCTTCTTTCACTATTGTCCAGGGTGCCTGATTTCCCATTTAACTATGGTCTCTTGGAAACATGGGCCAAGCAGATCTTTTATCTTTCAGTGACCACACGCAGATTACATGGAAAATCTGGTTGTAATAAAGCCCTAGGTGCTCACAAAGGGTAAAGACCATCAGGAGGTACTACAGAATTATGAAATCTTTTTGAAAATTATAAAATGGCATATGCATAAATTCAGTTCTAACTTTTAGTTCAGTTGCTGTACCCAATGCATCACACTTAAAGTTTGGCTACCCCTCCTTAGGTAACAATTACTATTATTATTATGCTTTTGCTAGTTTCTTTTTCACTCCTGTCAATTTTTTTCATTTCTGGAAAGCCTAAACTGTCCTAGAAAACAAATTTCTCCCTCTTTTTTTTCCTCTCCCGCTCGCCTTCCTTCCTTACCTCCCTCCCTCGCTCTCGGATTCCTTTATCATTTTATTTAATCCTCAAAACAACAAAGAAGAGAAAGAATCATTATCTTTTCTTTAAAGATGAAAAATCTAAAACTCAAAGAGAAGAAGAATTTTTCCCAAGGTGACACAAATAGTGAGGGGCAGAAACAGCATTCAGAGACATCTTTCTACTCCAAAGCCAGAATCAATCCCTTGACAAAGTAAAAATTTCCTGGAGGACAAGTACCAGGCTTTCATCTATATCTCTCTAGGACCTCATATAGGTCTTGGCATGGGATGACCACCAATGAATTTTTTTCTTAAGTTGGATCTTCGAACCCCAAACTGGGAAGAGCTTTGGCAGTCATCCAAAACCTTGTTCCTATAACCCATGCACCTAACAACCTGGAAGGGTGGGACCCAGAGAAATTCTTTTCAAGTCCTCATGGCTTCTCCCATCCTACCCACACAGCTCTTCTGGCCAGTTTCCTGTGCTCTAAAAAACAGAGCACCCTTGGTGTATTTTTTTTTTTATTGGGGTGACAATTGTTAGTAAAATTATATAGATTTCAGGTGTACAAGTCTGTATTACATCATCTATAAATCCCATTGTGTGTTCATCACCCAGAGTCAGTTCTCTTTCCATCACCACATATTTGATCCCCCCTACCCTCATCTCCCACCCCCCACCCCCCACCCTCCTTACCCTCTGGCAACCACCAAACCATTGTCTGTGTCTATGAGTTTCTGTTTCTCATTTGTTTGTCTTGTTCTTTTGTTGTTTTTGGTTTATATACCACATATCAGCAATCCCTCTCCTGGGTATCTACCCAAAAAATCTGAAACATTCAGAGATAAAGACACGTGTGCTCCAATGTTCATTGCAGCTTTGTTTACCATGGCCAAGACATGGAAACAACTAAAATGTCCTTTGATAGATGAATGGATAAAGAAGTTGTGGTATATATACACAATGGAATACTATTCGGTGGTAAGAAAAGATGATATAGGAACATTTGTGACAACATGGATGGATCTTCAGAGAGTAATGCTGAGCGAAACAAGTCAGAGAGAAAAAGCAGAGAACCATGTGATTTCACTGATATGTGGTATATAAACCAAAAACAACAAAAGAACAAGACAAACAAATGAGAAACAGAAACTCATAGACACAGACAATAGCTTAGTGGTTGCCAGAGGGTAAGGGGGGTGGGGGGTGGGAGATGAGGGTAAGGGGGTTCGAATATATGGTGATGGAAGGAGAACTGACTCTGGGTGATGAACACACAATGGGATTTACAGATGATGTAATACAGAATTGTACACCTGAAATCTATGTAATTTTACTAACAATTGTCACCCCAATAAATTTAATAAAATAAAATTTTTTTAAAAATTAAAAAAAAAGAAAAATAGGTCTTTCTTTGAAATTATTTGTGCTCAGAAAGATTTTTAAAACATTGTTTAAAAATGTCTCACTATTAAAAATTGGTTTTCTCTGAGTAGTGGAAATACAGAGGGTGCCAAAAAAATGTTTGCACATTTTAAGAAATAAAAAACAATTAAAATTGTAATAATACATACAGATAACAAAAGATGAGTACAAGTCACATTAGACTTCTACAGTTACAAAAGGTGTTCAAAGTGGTAACTATCAGAGTCCAGACACTTCTGATTATGGTGAACTAGTGCTAGAGCAACATTGACCAAAGTGTCTACTTATGTACATTTTTTGGCCACCAGCAGTATACATGATTTTTATCATTTTTCTGTATGTGTTTCTGCATATATATTTTACAGATTTTCTAAAAGTACTGTATATTAATTTTCTAAAATTAAACTTTTTTAAATTAAAGTTTATTGGGGTGACAACTGTTAGTAAAGTTACATAGATTTCAGGTGTACAATTCTGTATTACATCATCTATAAATCCCATTGTGTGTTCATCACTCAGAGTCAGTTCTACTTCCATCACCATATATTCGATCCCCCTTACCCTCATCTCCCATCCCCCACCCCCCCTACCCTCTGGTAACCACTAAACTATTATCTGTGTCTATGAGTTTTTGTTTCTCATTTGTTTCTCTCGTTCTTTCGTTGTTTTTGGTTTATATACCACCTATCAGTGAAATCATATGGTTCTCTGCTTTTTCTGTCTGACTGATTTCGCTCAGCATTACACTCTCAAGATCCATCCATGTTGTCACAAATGTTCCTATATCATCTTTTCTTACCACCGAATAGTATTCCACTGTGTATATATACCACAACTTCTTTATCCATTCATCTATCGAAGGACATTTTGGTTGTTTCCTTGTCTTGGTCACCGTAAATAAAGCTGAAATGAACATTGGAGCACACGTGTCTTTATGTATCAATGTTTTCAGATTTTTTGGGTAGATACCCAGGAGAAGGATTGCTGGGTCATATGGTAATTCTATTAGTAATTTTTTGAGGAACCTCCACACTGCCTTCCATAAAGGCTGCACCAGTCTGCATTCCCACCAACAGTGTATGAGGGTTCCTTTTTCTCCACAGCCTCTCCAACATTTGTTACTATTTGTCTTGTTGATGATAGCCATTCTGACTGGGGTGAGGTGATATCTCATTGTGGTTTTGATTTGCATTTCTCTGATGATTAGTGATGTTGAGCATTTTTTCATATGTCTATTTGCCATTTGTATGTCCTCTTTGGAGAAATGTCTCTTCAAGTCCTCTGCCCATTTTTCAATTGGGTTGTTTGTTTTTTTGTTGTTGAGTTGCATGAGTTCCTTGTATATTCTGGATACTAGCCCCTTATCGGAGGCACTGTTTGCAAAAATCTTCTCCCATTCAGTTGGTGGCCTCTTTGTTTTGTCAATGGTTTCTTTTGCTGTGCAGAAGCTTTTAAGTTTCACATAGTCCCATTCGTTTATTTTAGCTTTTACTTCCATTGCCTTTGGAGTCAAATTCATAAAATGCTCTTTGAACCCAAGGTCCATAAGTTTAGTACCTAGGTTTTCTTCCATGTAGTTTGTTGTTTCAGGTCTTATGCTTAAGTCTTTGATCCATTTTGAATTAATTTTGGTACATGGTGACAGATAGCAGTCCCATTTCATTCTTTGCACGTGGCTATCCAATTCTCCCAGCAACATTTATTGAAGAGGCTGTCTTTTCTCCATTGTATGTTTTTTGCTTCTTTGTCAAAAATTATCTGTCAATATTTATGTGGTTTTATTTCTATGTTCTCAATTCTATTCCATTGCTCTATGTGTCTGTTTTTCTGCCAGTACCATGCTGTTTTGATTATTGTAGCCCTGTAGTACAAGCTAAAGTCAGGGAGTGTGATACCTCCATTATTGTTCTTTTTTATTAAGATTGCTTGGGTTTTGAGGGGCTTTTGTGGTTCCAAACAATTCTGATGATTTTTTGTTCTATTTCTTTAAAAAATGCCATTGGGATTTTGATGGGGATTGCATTAAATCTGTATATTGCTTTGGGTAATATGGCCATTTTAACTATGTTGATTCTTCCAATCCATGAGCATGGAATATCTTTCCATTTCATTGTGTCTTCTTCAATTTCTTTCAAAAATGTCTTATAGTTTTTAGCACATAGGTCTTTCACATCCTTGGTTAAGTGTATTCCTTGGTATTTTATTCTTTTTGCTCCAATTGCAAAAGAAATTGTTCTTTTTATTTCTTTTTCTGAGACTTCATTATTAGTATATAGGAATGCAATGGACTTTTGTGCGTTGATTTTGTAGCCAGCAACTTTACTGCATTTGTTGATTGTTTCTAATTGCTGTTTGGTGGAGTCTTTAGGGTTTTCTATATATAGCATCATGTCATCTGCAAAGAGTGACAATTTAACTACCTCATTCCCAATTCGGGTGCCTTTTATTTCTTTCTCTTGCCTGATTGCTCTGACAAGGACTTCCAACACTATGTTGAAAAGCAGAGGTGATAGGGGACATCCCTGTCGTGTTCCTCAACGTAGAGCAAAGGGCTTCAGTTTTTCACCATTAATTATGAGATTAGCAGAGTGTTGGTCATATATGGCCTTTATTATGTTAAGGTATTTTCCTTCTATACCTATTTCATTAAATGTTTTAATCATAAATCGATGTTGCATCTTGTCAAAAGATTTTTCTGCATCAATTGATATAATCATATAATTTTCATCCTTTGTTTATGTGATGTATCACATTGATGGATTTGCGGATGTTGAACCATCCTTGTGCCCTAGGGATGAATCCCACGTGGTCGTGATGCATAATCTTTTTAATGCATTGTTGTATTCGATTTGCTAGAATTTTGTTTAGGATTTTTGCATCTGTATTCTTTAGAGACATTGGTCTGTAGTTTTCTTTTTTTGTGTTGTCCTTACCAGGTTTGGTATCAGGGTAATGTTGGCCTCATAAAATGACTTAGGGAGTACTATCTCTTCTCCAATTTTTTGGAAGAGTTTGAGCAGTATTGGTGTTAGATCCTCTTTAAAGGTTTGGTAGAATTCACTGGTGAAGCCATCTGGTCCAGGAATTTTGCTTTTGGGAAGGTGTTGGATGAAGGATTCAATTTCGTTACTGGCGATAGGTCTGTTTAGATTTTCCAGTTTTTCGTGGTTCAGCCTAGGAAGGTATATGTTTCTAAGAACTTGTCCATTTCTTATAGGTTATTGAATTTGGTGGCATATAGTCCTTCATATTATTCTTGGATGATCCTTTGTATATTTGTGGTGTCCATGAAAACTTCCCCTTTTTCATTTCTGATTTTGTTAATTAGTGTCTTCTCTCTTTTTATTTTAGTGAGTCTAGCCAAGGGTTTGTCAATTTTGTTAATCTTTTCAAAGAATCAGGTCTTTTTCACATTAATTTTTTCTCTTGTCTTTTTCTTCTCTATTTCATTTAGTTGTGCTCTGATTTTTGTTATTTCCTTTCTTCTGCTGACCTTGGGTTTCATTTGTTCTTCTTTTTTTAGTTCTTTAAGGTGTAACATGAGGTTATTTATTTGGGATTTTTCTTGTTTCTTGAGATAGGCCTGTAATGATGTAAATTTCCCTCTTATAACAGCTTTCACTGCATCCTGAAAATTTGGTACGATGTGTTTTCATTCTCATTTATTTCTATCTATCCCTTGATTGCTCCTCTAATTGCTCTTTGACCCATTCATTCTTTAAAAGTATGTTGTTTAATCTCCATGTATTTATGTTTTTTCCTTCTTTATTTTTGCAGTTGATATCCAATTTCAAAGCCTTGTGATCAGAGAATATGCTTGGTGTGATTTCAATCTTTAAATTTGTTGAGGCTGATTTTATGTCACAATCAATGGTCTACCCTTGAGATGTTCCATGTACACTAGAAAAAAAAATGTATAGTCTGATGTTTTAGGATGAAGTGCTCTATATATGTCAATAATGTCCATTTCATCTAATATGTTATTTAGCACTGCTATTTTGTTATTTATTTTCTGTTTGGATGATCTATCCATAGCTGTCAATGATGTATTTAAGTCCCCTAGTATAATTGTGTTTTGGTCAACTTCTCCCTTTAGTTCTGTTAGTAGTTGCTTGGTATATTTTGGTGCTCCCTGATTGGGGACATAAATATTGATGACTTTTATGTCTTCTTGTTGTATAGTCCCCTTTACCATTATGAAATGTCCATCTTTGTCTCTTATTACCTTTTTCACCCTGACCTCTGTTTCACCTAATATCAGTATGACTACACCTGATTTTATCTGGATATCATTTGCTTGGAGTGTCAATTTCCACTCTTTCACTTTGAGTCTATGCTTTTCCTCGTAGCGGAGATGTGTCTCTTGGAGGCACCATATGGTTGGGTTTAATTTTTTTTTTTTTTTTTGGACCTGGCATTTCTTTCTTTTTTTAATTTTATTTTATTAAATTTATTGGGGTGACAATTGTTAGTAAAATTACATAGATTTCAGGTGTAATTTTTGATCCAATCTGCTACTCTGTGCCTTTTTATTGGTGTGTTCACTCCATTTACATTTAGGGTGTTTATTGATATGTGAGGCTTTCCTCTCATTCTATCTTTAGTTTTCTGGTAAGGCGGTGTCTCCATTGTTTTTTTGCCTTTTTGTTGTTGTCTATTATTTCTGCGTGGTGGTATTCTATGAATTTTCCCTCTGGTTCTTCTTCTATTTCAGTATATATTTCACTTCTGGATTTATTTTGAGTGGTTACCCTTAAGTTTATGTAAAAGAAAGTTTGATATTTAGAGTATTCCATTTTCTTCAGCACGCTTACTTTCTCCATTCCCATATTCTGGTTCAGGACTTTACTCTCCCCCTATTTATGTTTTGGTTGCCACAAATTGCCCCTGTTGATGGTGGTTGAATAGCCTCCTTTAGTATTTCTTGTAGTGCAGGTCGTGTATTAGAAAACTCCCTTAGCTTCTGTATGTCTGGAAAGGTCTTTATTCCTCCTTCATATCTAAAGGATATCTTTGCTGGATGTATTATTCTTGGCTCATAATTTCTCTCTTTCAATAGTTTGAATATTTGGTTCCACTCCCTCCAGGCTTGCAGAGTTTCTCTTGAAAAATCTGATGATAATCTAATGGGCTTTCCTTTGTAAGTTACCATCTTCTTTTCTCTGGCTGCCTTGAGGATTCTCTTTGTCATTGATTTTAGACAGCTTCAATACAATGTGTCTTGGTGAAGGCCTGTTGGGATTGAGGTAATTAGTTGTTATATTTGCTTTATGGATTCAAGGATCCAGTTCTGTCCACAAGTTTGGGAAGTTCTCATCGACAATTTGTTTGAATATATTCTCTGTTCCCTTCTCTCTTTCTTTTCCTTCTGGTATACCCATTATTCTTATATTGCTCTTTCTGATGGAGTCAGAAAGTTCTTGTTGAGTTCTTTCATTTCTTTTAATTCTCAAGTCTCTTTCTTCTTCCATCCCTGTGATTTCCAGGTTTCTCTCTTTGATGTCACTGATTATTTCCTCCATGTGGTCAACTCTACTACCTATGCAGGCTATTTCTTTCTTAATTTCTTCTATTGAGTTCCTTTTTTTTAAAATTAAATTTTATTAAATTTATTGGGGTGACTTTATCTCCAGAAATCTCGATGTTTTTTTTTTTTAAATTTCAATCTCTTTCGTAAAATGCTCATGTTGTTCTTTGATTGTGTTTCTGAGTTCATTAAACTGCCTTTCTGTGTTTTCTTGTATCTCGTTGATTTTTTTTTTCAGAACTGTAATGTTGAATTCTCTGTCATTTAAGTTACATATTTCCATATCTTTAAGTTCCTTTCTGGAAACTTTTCACTTTCTTTCTGAGCTGTCTTGTTGCCTTGGTTATTCATGGCAATTACTGATTTATTATTTCTCTTCTCAACATCTACAGGAGTGGCTTCTGCAACAGGTTGATAAGAAGAGGTCTTTCTTTTGTTTTCCAGTACTTGTTTACAGAATGTTTTATTTTCTCTCCGACTAAGCCTTTTTTTCTCTGTAACATGGTAGTGCTATGTTTTCTCAGCACTATTCCTGCTTCTCGCACAATGGGGGGATTCCCTGGGAGACGGGCTTCTCCTCTGTTAATAGTTTGCCTGGGTCACATGGCACAGTGTCCCGATGGGTATGCGGAGAGCTTTTGAAGTTCCAAAGCTCTTCCTGCACCAGATTCAGAGCCCGTATGTTTCAGCAGTTCTGTTTACTCCTGCAAGATTCCGCCAAATAGGTGTGGCCAATGGCAGGGTGAGTTGTGAGAGGTGGCCCAGAGCAATGGCTGCGACCATCACCACAGCCAGTCCTGCTCCCACAGCTCCCTCCCCTTTGCCGGAACTAGTTGTTCTGCGAATCTCTGTCTGCTGTCCACAGTTCTCAGAACAGCAAATCTTCTGTTCTGTTCTTTTGATTTGACACTGCTACTTTTCCACTTCTAGCACTGGGTAGGTCAGGACAGAGTGAGCTCTGGGAGGGTGGAGAGTGGTCAGTTAGTCTCAATGCCTAAGGCTTCCGTTCTTTGTGGCAGTGAGGTCTTATCCACTGTTTTCAGCCTTCTTCCCTCAGTTTGCTCCAAGATCTCTGCTGTGAGCGTTGGGTTTAGCTGTGTTATATGCTTTCCCCTCGGCCCTGTGGGCCATAAACGTAGCCCTAGCAGTCCGAGTTCTTCCTGCTCCCGCAGCTGATGTAGCTCCTGGGTGCAGCAAGCTCAGAGCCCTGAGCTAGGCCTGTGTCCTGCACCCATGTGGTTCCATCTCTGCACTTCTCCCTTTCCTCCTCCCCTGTTCATGCAATTCATCCACCGTTAGGTGAATTCAGTAGTGGTCCTCTTCGTTTTGACTTTCTGCTGTGCAGGGAATCCTTTGTGGAGTTATAGTTGTTGGATTAGTTGTAAATTCCATGGGATATTTACAGAGGCTCTCCTCACGCCACCATTTTGGTAAAATATCCCTCCTACTAGTCTTGAGGTGGCTTCTCCTGTATGTCCTTAATTTTAAGACTTGTTTCAGTGAGACTTCAGGAAATTCTCAATGATGGTTGCTCTAAAGTTTATTTATAATTTTGATGTGGTAGTGGAGGAGGTAAGCACAGTATTTACCTCCTCTGCCATCTTGACCAGAAATCATAATTTTATTTATTATATTTCCCTCTCCATACATTTTTTGGGAAAAATGAGAAAGTCATTTTCTCCACCTTCCTTAATATTTGTATATCAGTTGGGAAACAACTAGAAAAACCTACAGAAGGAATTTAGTGCAGGGATGATCTAGTTATACAAGACTTGAAGAGATGAAACCAGGAAAGGGAAGAAGTTACCCAGAAATTTTTCACCACAGGAAAAAAATAAAGCTAAATTATAAAAAGGATAGGGTTGGTGTTTCCAGAGTACAGAACACACTGACTGCTGAGCCAGTTAGTGAGGTTATCATGCACAATGCATTTACCATGGAAAAGGGTGGCACTTAGCAGATACTGGAGCTCAGAAATGGATGAGCTATCCCTGTTCATTTAGCTATGTCCCTGGAAGTCCATGTAGAACAGACGTTTCTGGCCATCACAAGTCCCTTCAAGCTGTGGCCTGCACTTTAGGGCCACTGTCTGGGGTAGCTGAGGTGAAGTTTGCAGACAGTTCTGCCTGGGACAGACTCCGTATCTCTGAGAGTGCGTGCAGTATGATTGGCAGGGACAGCTAGCCCCTTCAGCACCAGTGAAGTCTTGTCCTTGTTGTTGGCAGAGAACCAGTAGGGGAATCCTGTTATCATTGTGATCCCCTTTCGTTGGATCCTATGGTAACTTTAATTTGGTGGATTCCTGTTCTGTCCCAGAAAGCTCTGTGCTGAAGTGTTTTCCAGGATGCAGTCATTCAACATCTAGGCCAGTCTTCAGAGGCTAGAGGGAGATCCTTGGTTGAAAGTAGGCTCCCTCACTCTGATTCTGGCATGGGCCCAGGACGTAATGAATTTCTACCATGTGATAATGGTAGGTCATGTCTTGGGTGGGGTCCTTGGCTAATGCCAGAATTTGAACATGTTGAGCTTGACTTTAGGACTTTCCCATGATTGCTCACTGAGGAGATGTTGACGAAAAGGTAGTTCTGGTTGACAGCCCTCTTCTCCTTAGAACATTAAAGCATATTGCCTGTAAGGATGTTGAAGTTATTGATTACCTGTTGGGATGCACTGTCTGGTAAAAGTCTATCCTGAAGCTGAGTGGGCATGATGTTGTCTTGCATCATGCAGCTCCTTCATCGTGAACAATGTTACAGATCTAGCTCCTTCTTCAGCCAGGCCTGATCCCATCAGGAAGTGACACTAGTAGGGTCAGGTCAGTCCAGGACCCAGTGTGAGCAGCAAGATGGACAGCCACTCTGACACTGGCCTCATGCCCTCTGGAAGCTCATGAATATTTACAGAGAGCTCAGAAATGAATGAAGAAATGGATGAATAAAGGAAAAATTAATCTTGTCCTTATCCAGAAAATATGCCCTTGCTTATGACAACTTCATTAAAAGACTCTGAGACTTTTCTATTGCTAAAACATTCTCTGCTAGCCTTCCTACTTCCTGTTATCACAATGGGATGGAGAAAGCATTGGATCACAAAATCCTATAGGAATTCAGAGAAGGGAAAAAAAGCATTATGTTGAAACTTTGAAAATATGTGGGACTTGAAGGAACTGTTTATTTTAGATGGCAGAAATGTTGGGAGAGGTTATTCCAGGCAGGAAGAACAACAAGAATAAAGGCATGGAGGTAATAAAAGAACATGGAAGATAAGAAATCACTTTGACTGAAGCACTTAGTGTTGTAAACCATGAGAGGAAACGTTGTATAGGGGGAGGTCTTTGATGAATGAAGGATCTTCAGTGTTAGATTTGGGACGTGTCATTTATTTTTGTATCTTTAGTGCCTCTCCCAGACCCTGGCACAGACTAGGCATTTAGCAAATGTTTAATTAGTGAGTGAATGAATAAATGAGTGAATGAATGAATACATGGATGAATGAATAAATTTGGTAGGTGAGAAAGTATTCAAGTTGAAGCCAATGAACCTAGAAAGATGATGATGTTATTGACGAAAGTGGGAAGTTTAGGCATGGTAAGTTACAGTTAATGATAGGATCTTCAAGTAAAACTTTCCCATAAGAAGCTATTTGGAATTAAGAAGAGTGTGTCTAGATATAGAGATTTGTGAATCATTATTATAAAGGTAATTTGAAACCATAAGCTCTTGAGGCCAGTTAATGAAAAAGCTGAGAAGCAGGAAGGAAGGGCTAAGCAGTGGGATTTGCACCTTAGGCAGTGGTAGAAAAAGAAGAAAGAGAAGAAACCATGGAGTTTGGAGAACCAGGAAAGTAATGTCAAACGACCCAATATAGAGAAGCATTTTTTTTCCTTTTTAAATCAGTGGGAAAAGTGACTGTGAGACTATGTAGCAAACTCAGAGACTGAGTAGGTTGAAAAGATGAGGTCTAGTTCCATAGACAGTGAAAGAGAGCACAGATCTAAATTAGAAGCCACACTGGGATATGGCTGGTGAGCATTCTGCTGGAAAACCTCTGGGATAAAGAGAGGACAGCACATTGTTAGCTGGGGCTGAAGAGATTGCTCTCAGTATGAGAAAACATTGGCAAAGCTGAAGTTTGAAGCCCCATAGATGGTCTTTTGGAGCCAGAGATGGAAGTGTTATTCTCAGAGAAGCTTACCAGGAGCAAAAGAATGAAGAAATGCAGAAGTAACTCATACTTATTGTACAGGTTATGAATTAGGCTTAGACTAGGTCTGAAAACCTCACACTTAGAAGCTCCTTTAAGATGAATCTTTCTCAGCTCTAATTTAAGTAGCCAAGTCAATTAAGAGAGAACTCCAGAAGATACCATCTAGAAAGAAAATCACTAAAAAGAAAACAAACAAAAATTCAAAAAATAAGAAGTCAGTACCACTATTTGATGGATAAATGACTATAAAAACCTTGAAGTATTTCTGAAACCTTTGGTTATCTATTGGATGAAGTAGGAAAGAGGGGAGCCAAAGAGCCAACACTCTGCTCCATTGCCAGCCTTAGAGGGGAAAGAACCTGAGGCTAGAGATATATTTCCCAAAAAAAGGAGCAAATAAACAGTCAAAAGTATTTAAAGCTGAAAGGAAAGATGGAAGGAATGAATAGAGGGAGGAAGGAAAGAAAGTTGTGTAGTTCAGAACCAAAAAAATGGCCTGAAGGCTTAGCCATCTGACCCTGCATATGATACCAGTGGTAAAGACAATGGTTAACCTCAAAGTGTTGGAGTCCTGCAGATCCAGAGTCAAATTCTGCCTTTTCCACTCACCAGCTGTGCTCCTTTGGACAAATTACTTAATCCTCAGTTTCTCACTTATAAAATAAGAAAGTGCAACAACAATAATAATAGAACCTACCTCTTCGAATTCTTGTGAGAATGAAATAAAATAATGTGCCTAGTACAGGACTTGAGATTTAATCAATGGTAGTTTTTAGAAAAGTACGTTCTTAACTGGAATATATTAACTGGTTGGATCCTAATGGTTCTTTTGGATAAATGGTAGCTCCAGCATCCATTTACCTAAGCCCTAGCCCTTCAGGCTGCTAAACAGAATATTCTTCATGCCAGGTTGTGAGAAAGGTATGTCAGTTGTTTTCCAGGATGATGGGCAATCTATGGGGTGCCATTTAAAGCCAAGAAACTCAAATGAGACCCCAAGGAGAGAAGTCTGCTAATGAGCCCATCAAGATTAAGAGGTAAGAGTGTCAGCTTCTGACCATCTGTCTTATTCTGGCAGCTCATGCTGTCCAGACCCCACCTCCTGAGCCTCATCCAAAACTTGCCAATGCCATTGATTTGTATTAATCTGATCGAGCATGCATTACCCCAAGTACCAACCTGTCACTCTTTGCTCAGCTTGCATGAAATCAAAGCTACACAAAAATCAATGTGTGAAATTTTGTATCAACGTATATGAAATAAAAAGGTTTATGCTGGCAGATGCAGGTTTTTGGACAGATTAAAACTGACAAATTGGCATGATCCATGATGAAGGCAATGATGAGGCACAGTGAAATGTCAAAGGTTTGAACACGGCATGCTCAGGAAAGAAATGCATTGCTATCAAGGGAAAAAAAGGGAAAAATAGAGGGTTGTTTATAATAAAGGGCTTTGTGGTTTGGACCAATACCGGTGGCTTTTTCTGAAGAATTGACTTGTTTCCAGCAGAGCTGGCATAGTGTGATTGTTCCCTAGGAATCAGTAATAACAAGGGGTTAATGACTTAAGCAAGGCCACAGTAGGCAGTGACAGTGCCAGGACAGAGTGGAGGAATCTGGACTCCCACTTCCCCCATTCGCTGAAGCCTCTGACTCTCAGAAGAGAGACTGTCACCTTTGGCCCTCTGCACAACTTCTCCTCCCAAGAAATGATTGAGGGAATCTTTTCCATTTAAACAATCACAAACTCCCAACAGAATTCTAAAGCAGACTGAGGGCAGAAATCTGCAACTTTTGCACAGCACTGTGTTCTGCATTTCAGCTTGCAAGACACTCAGGCATTGGGCAAAATGTTTTAGCTTTTATTGAAACACACATTTCATACAGATAATAACCAACTTAATAAAGAAGAAAAAGCCACTTTTATTTATGATGTATAACTGCATTGTATGTACATAAATACAAAGCACCATAGCACTGCATAACTGTGACAGAATTTTCTTTTAATTTTGATTCCCCATGTCTCACAGCATACTTGTGGACCATCTGCTTTTAACACCATTAGATTGTGTATGCTTCAGGAATGCAAAAATTTTTTTAATAGTAACCAAGAAAGGTAAATATTCTCCTGATGAAGAAACAAGAATCCACTCTAAACAACTCAAAAACATATGTGCAAAAACCAAAGAGAAATCATTTTCGGCAAACATGGAAGATGATGTAGTAGAAAGAGACTGAGCAATGGAATCAAACTCGAGTTTGAATTTTGCCCCTACCACTCATAGGTGTGAGATTTAAAAAGAAAATAATTTTTTACAGCTTTTTCTGATTTTATAAAATGAGAGTAAGACTCTATAGGAGTTTTATGAGATTTAGGTGGAAAAGGAATGTGAAAGGTCTAAAATTTTGCCTAAAACCTACTAAATTCTCAAAGCAGATTTGTTGTCTATTGGATCATTTCTCATTATGAACGATTATCTGCATCTCCACCTTCATCCATTAGAGTGGATAATATAGACATGTTATGATCAGTACTTTGTTACCTGGTTATAAATAGACACAAAAATATTTCCCAGCTCTAAAATTTTCACCCCTCACAGCTATGGAGACACAATCAAATAAACAAATTTGACCTTTGCTGCCATTTGGACAGTATGCATGTTGGGTGATACACCAGTGAATCTTTCTTCCATTGGCTGCTTTTATTCGTTACCTATTGCTGCATGTAAAAATGCCCCAAATTTTAGTAACTTAAAGCAACAATCATATTTTGATGACAAATTTACAGTTTGGGATGGGCTCAGTCTAGATGGCTTGTCTCTGCTCCATGTGACATCAACTGGTTCAGCTCAACTGGGGGCTGAATGGTCTACTTCCAAGAAGACTCACTCCCATGGAGAGTCAGTTGGGGCTCTATGTAGGCAGAGAGCTCAGCTGGGGCTCTCTGATGGTTAAAGGCCTCAGTTTCTCTCCACGTGGGTCTCTCTATGTGACCTAGTCTTTCTTACAGCACAATGGCTGGATTCCAAGCTCAAGCATCCTGAAAGAGAGAACCAGGTAGAAACTATGTGCCACTTTTTAATGGCCTAGTCTTGGAAATCACACAGTGTCACTTCTGTCATACTCTATTATTAGTAGAAGCAGTCCCACAGTCCCACCCAAGTTCATGTGGGGAAGTCATTGACTCTACATCTGGATGGGGAGTGACAAGTTTCTGGAAGAGCACATGGGATGGGAAATATTGTTATGGTCGTATTTAGAAAATATAATCTGGCACAATTTTTCCCCCAGTTCTTTAGATTGCCATCTGGTTCAAACCTTTATTACTAACATGGACTTTTCTCCTCCTTTCTATTTGCTTTTCCATTTGGTCTCTCCTTACTCTCTTCTGTATTGAGTTACACTCTAAGAATAGAAAGGAAAATACTGATTATCCCACACCCTACCCCATTCTTTGCCTATGGAATAAGCTTCAAATCGCTTAGCATGATACTCAGTGATTCCATATACTTCATGATCTGGCTACAACTTTGCAGCCCTAGCTCATTCTAGTCTGATACAGACAGCCTAATGTCTCAGTGAAATTGAACTATATTCCACTTTCTCAAGGCAAACCTGGGGAAGTGGAAAGACCATGGACTTACAGATTTTGGAGTTAGACCTGTGTTCAATTCCCAGCTCTGCCACTAGGCTTCTCATTTGTAAAATGAACTTAGTAATTCTTTTCTTTTTTTCTTTTTGTAAATAAGAGTTTATTTAAGCAAAAATCTATTCAAATGGGGACAGGAAGTGGTTAGGAGCACTCTACAGATAATCAATAATGTTGTAGAGCTTAGTAATTCTTTTTTTTAAAATTAAAGTTTATCGGGGTGACAATTGTTAGTAAAGTTACATAGATTTCTGGTGTACAGTTCTGTATTACATCATCTATAAATCCCATTGTGTGTTCACCACCCAGAGTCAGTTCTCCTTCCATCACCATATATTTGATCCCTTTTACCCTCATCTACCACCCGGGTTATTTATAGATAGAAATGCATCCTGATTTACATTCCTTTGGAGATGGCTGTGGTGCTGTGGTTTGCATTCCACAAATCCACACTGGACTAGGCAGATGTCAAAAGCAGTGTTGCCACAATTCCTAAGAGCATCCAGTAATTTCCCTCTCAGTCTCCTTACTGTTTGGGGCCAGTTTATAGGTCTCCAATCAATCAGGGAATTTTTTGGTTACTTCTAACATTTTGCCCAATCAGTTCACTCATTAATTTCATTAAATGCATACTTTTCAAATTAGATGTCCATTTAGCAGATGATTTAATTAAACAATCAATAGGAAAGTTCCAAGAAATGCAATCTCCCTATTTCCAATAATTTGTACGGTCTTAGAGAGATCATCTCTCTCCTCTATATCAGAAGCAGCAGATCTATGGTAAGCAAGTCATTAGACTTAACCTTTTAAGAAGTTATCCACACTAAAAATAGCTCAACATTATAGGATGTTCCATTTTTAATGGAGTTGTACTGAAGCTATTCTTCATTCTATGATATAATTTGCTTTAATGCTGGTATCTCCCCATGTCTTCTGTAAGCCATTCATCCACAGCCTCTCCTATGACATTCTGCTATTTCACTGTTCCACATTGTGTTTAAAAATCTGAAAGTCCATGGAGACAGAAAGTTTGGTCATCCACATTCAAAGACTGACACATCTATGCTTATGGGATACTGAGGGCAAAGAAATAACCCCCTCTCTTGTCTTTACTAAACCCCAATCCTGCTTTCAAATTTCTATTGCAGTTTTATTTCCTCCATGAATCCTTTCCTAATTTAACTCTATTCAGTTCAATTGCTCTATTCATTCCATATATGCATAGCTATTATTTAAACATTTATTTAGCTCATCCCATCAGCCCCTGTGCTAAGCACTTTATATTAATTACCTATTAACTCTTAAAAAAAAAAAAAACTTTGTGAAAAAGGTATTATTATTCTCATTTTATACATGATGAAATTGAAGCTCACAAGCGAGTGAACTTGCCTATTGTCACACTTTATGTGTTAAAGTCAGGGCTAGAAATGAGGTCTGTCTGTCTTAAAAACCTCCCTCCCTTCTTGACCACCCTGCAGTACAGGGTGGCTTTCCTACTGCCCACCTTGCCACCAATTCTACAGTTCTTCTGACTGAAGACTTCACATGTGATTACTGTGTTTCCCTGAAAATAAGACCTAGTCAGACAATCAGCTTTAATGCATCTTTTGGAGCAAAAATTAATATAAGACCTGATCTTATTTTACTGTAAGACCAGATACAATAAAATATAACATAACATAACATAACATAACATAACATAACATAACATAACATAACATAACATAACATAATATAATACTGGGTCTTATATAATATAATGCAAGACTGGGTCTTATACTAATTTTTGCTCCAAAAGACACATTAAAGCTGATTGTGCGGGAGTGACGTCATCAAAATGGCGGTGTGAGGTGAGCCTCTGGAAATCTCCCCTGGAATTTACAACAAATAGAAAAACTATAAAAAGGACTCCCTGCACAGCAGACAGGCAAGATGAAGAGTCTCACTACTGAATTCACCTAAAGGTGGGCAAATTGCACGAGCAGGAGAGGAGGGAAGGGAGAGTACGGAGACAGAGCCATGTGGGTGCAGGACGCAGACCCAGCTCAGTGGTCCAAGCTCACTGCATCCTGGAACTACTGCAGCTGTGGGAGAGGGTAGAACTTGGACTACTAGGGCTCCGTTTATGGCCCACAGGGCTGAGGGGACACCACATAAAATGGCTGAACCCAACGCTCAAGGCAGAGACCTCGGAGAAAAGACTGAGGGAAGAAGGCTCAAAACTGTGGTTTAAGCCCTCACCACGAAGCAGAGAATGGACACCTTAGACAATGAGACTAGCCACCCCCTCCCATCCTCCCAGAATTAGCCCTGCCCCCACATGCCTAGTGTTAGAAGCAGAACAGTAGCAGTGTCAGATAAAAAAACCCCAGAATATTTGCAGTTCTGAGAACTGTGGTCCACAGCCACAGATTTGTAGCCCAACTAGTTTCAGAAAAGGGGAGGGAGCTGTGGAAGCAGGACAGGCTGTGGTTGTGGTCGCCGCCATTGCTCTGGGCCAATTCTCACAACTCACCCCGCCCCTGTCCCCACCTATCTGGGCAGATCCCTGCAGGAGTAAACAGAACTGCTGAAACACACGGTCTCTGAATCTGGTGGAGGAAGACTTTTGGAACTTCAAAGCTCTTCCCACCCCCACAGGGACGTGGTGCCCTATGACCCAGGTGAACTGTAAAGAGAGGAGAAGGCCACCTTCCAGGGAATCTCCCCATTGTGTGAGAAGCTGGAATAGTGCAGAGAAAACATAATAATACAGTGTGAGAGAGAAAAAAGTTGCAGTCGGAGAAAAAAAACCACATTCTACCAATATGTACTGGAAAACAAAAGAAAGACCTCTTCCTATAAACTGTTGCAGAACCCACTCCTGTAAATGTCTAGGAAGAGAAATAATAAATCATTAATTGCAATGAATAACCAAGACAACAAGACAGCTCAGCAAGAAAGTGAAAAGTCTCCAGAAAATGACATTAAAGATATGGAAATATGTGACTTAAATTATAGAGAATTCAAGATAGCAGTTCTGAAAAATCTCAACAAGATGCAAGAAAACACAGACAGGCAGTGTCATGAACTCAGAAACAAAATCAAAGAACAACATGAACATTTTACCAAAGAGATTGATATGTAGAAACATAACAAAACAAAACAAAAAACAAAGAATTTCTGGAGATTAAGAACTCAACAGAAGAAATGAAGAATGAAATAGCCAGCTTAGGTAGTAGAGTTGAGCAGACGAGGAAAGAATCAATGCCATCGAAGATAGAAATCCAGGAATGTCATGACGGAAGAAGAAAGAAACTTGAGACTTAAAAGAAATGAAAGAACTCAACAAGAACTTTCTGACTCCATCAGAAAGAGCAATATAAGAATAATGGGCATACCAGAAGGAGAAGAAAGAGAGAAGGGAACAGAGAATATATTCAAACAAATTGTCGATGAGAACTTCCCAAACTTGTGGACAGAACTAGATCCTCGAATCCAAGAAGCAAATAGAACGACTAATTACCTGAACCGCAACAGGCATTCTCCAAGGCACATTGTATTGAAGCTGTCTAAAATCAATGACAACCAAAGAATCCTCAAGGCAGCCAGGGAAAGAAGGTGGTAACCTACAAGTGAAAGCCCATTAGATTTTCATCAGATTTCTCAGCAGAAATTCTACAAGCCTGGAGGGAGTGGAACCAAATATTCAAACAACTGAAAGAGAGAAATTATGAGACAAGAAAAATATACCCAGCAAAGATATCCTTTAGATATGAAGAAGGAATAAAGACCTTTCCAGACATACAGAAGCTGAGGGAATTTTCTAATACATGACCTGCGCTACAAGAAATACTAAAGGAGGCTATTCAACCACCATCAACAGGGACAATTTGTGGCAACCAATACATTAAAAGGGGGAGAGTAAAAGCCTGAACTGGAATATGGGAATGGAGAAAGTATGTATGACTAAGGAAATGAAATACTCTAAATATAAAACTTTCTTTTACATAAACTTAAGGGTAACAACTCAAAAAAAAAACACAAAAAAAAACCAGAACTGAAATATATACTGTAATAAAAGAAAAAACAAAGGGAAACCTCATAGAATACCACCACACAGAAATAATAGACAACAAACAAAAGGCAAAGAAACAATGGACAGAGTTTTACCAGAAACTAAAAACAGAATGATAGGAAATCCCCACATATCAATAATCACCCTAAATGTAAATGGACTGAACTCACCAATAAAAAGGCACAGAGTAGCAGATTGGATTTAAAAAATCTAACCAACCATATGCTCTCCTCTACACACTCATATCAGCTACAAGGACAAGCATAGTCTCAAAGTAAAAGGGTGGAAATTGACACTCCAAGCAAATGGTATCCAGAGAAAATCAGGTGTAGCCATAATGATACCAGATGAAAAAGACTTCAGTGTGAAAAAGGTAACAAGAGACAAAATGGACATTTCAGAATGGTAAAGAGGAATATACAACAAGAAGACATAACAGTCATCAATAGTTATGCCCCCAATCAAGAAGCACAAAAATATACCAAGGAACTACTAACAGAACTAAAGGGAGAAGTTGACCAAAACACAATTATACTAGAAGACTTAAATACATCATTGACAGCTATGGATAGATCATCCAAACATAAAATAAATAACGAAATAGCAGCCCTAAATGACACATTAGATGAAATGGACATAACTGACATATATAGAGCACTTCATCCTAAAACATCAGACTATACCCTTTTTTTTTCTAGTGTACGTGGAACATTGTCAAGGATAGACCATATATTGGGACATAAATCTAACCTCGGGTAACTAAGAAGATTGAAATCATACCAAACATATTCTCTGATCACAAGGCTTTGAAATTGTTTATCAACTGCACAAAGAAAGCAGGAAAAACAACAAATACAGGGAGATTAAACAACATACTTCTAAGGAACGACCGGTCAAAGAAGAAATTAGAGGAGAGATCAAAAGATACGTAGAACAAATGAGAATAAAAATACATCCTACCCAAATTTTTGGGATGCAGTGAAAGAAGTTCTAAGAGGGAAATTTATATCATTAAAGGCCTATCTCGAGAAACAAGAAAAATCCGAAATAAATAACCTCATGGACACCTTAAAGAACTAGAAAAAGAAGAACAAATGAAGCCAAGGTCAAGAGAAGAAAGAAAATAATAAAAATCAGAGCACAAATAAATGAAATAGAGAACAAAAGACAACAGAAAAAAATAATATGACAAAGAGCTCGTTCTTTGAAAAGATTAACAAAATTGACAAACCCTTGGCTAGACTCACTAAGATAAAAAGAGAGAAGACGCTAATGAACAAAATCAGAAATGTAAAAGGGGAAGTTTTCACGGATGCCACAGAAATACAAAGGATCACCCAAGAATACTATGAAGGACTATATGCCACCAAATTCAATAACCCAGAAGAAATGGACAAGTTCTTAGAATCATATAGCCTTCTTAGGCTGAACCATGAAGAACTGGAAAATCTAAACACACTGATCATCAGTAACGAAATTGAATCAGTCATCCAAAACCTTCCTAAAAGCAAAAGTCCGGGACCTGATTGCTTATCTAGTGAATTCTACCAAACCTTCAAAGAGGATCTAATACCAATCCTGCTCAAACTCTTCCAAAAAATTGAAGAAGAGACCGTACTCCCTAACTAATTTTATGAGGCCAACATTACCCTGATACAAAAACCGGGTAAGGACAACACAAAAAAAGCAAACTACAGACCAATAGTTCTGATGAATACAGATGCAAATATCCTAAACAAAATTCTAGCAAATCAATACAACAACACATTAAAAAGATTGTTCATCACGACCAAATGGGGTTCATCCCCGGGGCACAAGGATGGTTCAACATCAGCAAATCCATCAGTGTGATACATCACATAAATAAAATAAAGGACAAAAACCACATGATTATATCAATTGATGCAGAAAAAGCATTTGACAAGATACAACATCCATTTATGATTAAAACACTTAATAAATTAGGTATAGGAGGAAAATACCTTAACATAATAAAGGCCATATATGACAAGCCCTCAGCTAATTTCATAATTTATGGTGAAAAAGTGAAGTCCTTTGTTCTACGTTCAGGAACATGACAGGGATGTCCCCTATCACCTCTGCTTTTCAATATAGTGTTGGAAGTCCTTGCCAGAGCAATCAGGCAAGAGAAAGAAATAAAAGGCATCCAAATTGGGAATGAAGAATTTAAATTATCACTCTTTGCAAATGACATCATGCTATATGTAGAAAACCCTAAAGACTCCACCAAAAAGCTATTAGAAACAACCAACGAATACAGTAAAGTTGCTGGCTACAAAATCAACGTACAAAGTTTGGTGGTTGCCAGAGGGTAACGGGGGTGGGGGGTGGGGGGTGGGATATGAGGATGGGGGGGATCGAATATATGGTGATGGAAGGAGAACTGAATCTGGGTGAAGAACACACAATGGGATTTATAGATGATGTGATGCAGAATTGTACACCTGAAATCTATGTAATTTTACTGACAATTGTCACCGCAATAAATTTAATTAAAAAAAAAAAAAAAAAAAAAGTCCATTGCAATCCTATATACTGACAATGAAATCTCAGAAAAAGAAATACAATGAAAACTCCTTTTGCAATTGCAGCATACAGAATAAAATACCTAGGAATAAACTTAACCAAGGATGTGAAAGCCCTATATGCTGAAAACTATAAGACATTTTTGAAAGAAATTGAAGAAGGCACAAAGAGATGGAAAGACATTCCGTTCTAATGGATTGGAAGAATCAACATAGCTAAAATGGCCATATTACCCAAAGCAATATACAGATTTAATGCAATCCCCATCAAAATCCCAATGGCATTTTTTAAAGAAATAGAACAAAAAATTATCAGATTTGTTTGGAACCACAAAAGACAACGAACCCCAAAGCAATCTTAAGAAAAAAGAGCAATACTGGAGGTATTACACTCCCTGACTTTAGTTTGTACTACAGGGCCACAATAAACAAAACAGCATGGTATTGGCAGAAAAACAGACACATAGATCAATGGAATAGAATTGAGAACCCAGAAATAAAACCACATAAATATGCACAGATAATTTTTGACAAAGCAGCTAAAAACGTACAATGGAGGAAAGACAGCCTCTTCAATAAATGGTGCTGGGAGAATTGGATAGCCACGTGCAAAAGAACGCAACTGGACTGCTAACTGTCCACAAGTACCAAAATTAATTTAAAATGGATCAAAGACTTAAGCATAATACCTGATACAAAAAACTGCGTAGAAGAAATCCCAGTTACTAATCTTATGGATCTTGGGTTCAAAGAGCATTTTATGAATTTGACTCCAAAGGCAATGGAAGTAAAAGCTAAAATAAACGAATGGGACTATATGAAACTTCAAAGCTTCTGCACAGCAAGAGAAACCATCGACAAAATAAAGAGGCAACCAACTGAATGGGAGAAGATTTTTGCAAACAGTGCCTCTGATAAGGGGCTAATATCCAAAATATACAAGGAACTCATGAAACTCAACAAGAAAAAAACAACAATCCAATTGAAAAATGGTCTTACTACCTGAAGAGACATTTCGTAAAGAGGACATACAAATGGCAAATAGACATATGAAAAAAGGCTCAACATCACTAATCATCAGAGAAATGCAAATAAAAACCACAATGAGATATCACCTCATCCCAGTCAGAATGGCTATCATCAACAACACAAAGAGTAACAAGTGTTGGAGAGACTGTGGAGAAAAAGGAACCCTCATACACTGTTGGTGGGAATGCAGACTGGTGCAGCCGCTATGGAAGGCAGTGTGGAGGTTCCTCAAAGAATTACGAATAGAATTGCCATATGACCCAGCAATCCCTCTCCTGGGTATCTACCCAAAAAATCTGAAAACATTTAGAGATAAAGACACGTGTGCTCCAATGTTCATTGCAGCTTTGTTTACAGTGGCCAAGACATGGAAACAACCAAAATGTCCTTCGATAGATGAATGGATGAAGAAGTTGTGGTATATATACTCAATGGAATACTATTCGGCAGTAAGAAAAGATGATATAGGAACATTTGTGACAACATGGATGGATCTTGAGAGAGTAATGCTGAGCGAAACAAGTCTGACAGAAAAAGCAGAGAACCATGTGATTTCACTGATATGTGGTATATAAACCAAAAACAACAAAAGAACAAGACAAACAAATAAGAAACAGAAACTCACAGACACAGACAATAGTTTAGTGGTTGCCAGAGGGTAAGGGGGGCGGGGTGTGGGGGGTGGGAGATGAGGGTAAGGAGGATCGAATATATGGTGATGGAAGGTGAACTGACTCTGGGTGATGAACACACAATGGGATTTATAGATGATGTAATACAGAATTGTACACCTGAAATCTATGTAATTTTACTAACAATTGTCACTCCAATAAATTTTAAAAAGATTTTTAATTTTATGAGCAAAAAATGGTAGCACTAAATAGGTTCATGACATTTTGGTCCAAAATTCTTTCTCTCTCACTCTTTCTCAGGCAAGGAATTTGAATTTGAAGCAAATGAAGATATTGTCCTCTTTTTTTTTTTTTTTTTTTTAACACTCGTTTTTGTGAAAAGGAACATCCTAAGACTGTTGGGAAATTTTTTTTTTTAATTAACAATTGTCACCCCAATAAATTTAATTAAAAAAAATCAGGAAATCTTTAAATATCACCTTCCATTTCCTTTATGGTCATTAGAACATGTTTTATTATTGTTGTTAATGCTTCCTGCTGTAACAAACAAACCCCAAATTACATAAAGTTCAAACATGGAAGATGTTTACTTTTTTCTCAGTTAAAGAGTAATTAGGTGTTCCTAATTGATGTACAACTCTCTTTCAAAGGGTGATGCAAGGATCCAGATTTCCTTTATCTACTACTCCAACCTCAACAATTGGCTTCAAAAACTGTCATCACTAATCTGTATCAATCTCTGGGTACATTTTCTTCTCTCCTCTCCTCTCCTCTCCTCTCCTCTCCTCTCCTCTCCTCCTCCTCCTCCTCCTCCCTCCCTCCCTCCCTCCCTCCTCCTCCCTCCCTCCCTCCCTCCCTCCCTCCCTCTCCTCTTTTCTTCTCTTCTCTTCTCTTTTCTTGTTTGGCCTGGCATTGAAGTGAAGCCTATCACTTATGTTGAAATTTAACTGGTTAGAGCTCAGTCACATGGCTATAGCCCAATGGAAAAGGAAAGTGGGGAGTATAATCTAGATAGGTGACAAGCTGTGGGGACAGAACCAGGAGTGCAGTTTCCAGGCTCTCAACCTCACGTGGAAAGGTGCTGGCTCACGTAGTAAATGGCCATTAATTGTGATTGGATGGCCATCAGCTGTGGCTAGTTGGCCATCAGCTGTAACCAGTGAGCCATTGGCCACTAATATAACTGCCGTGGCTACGCTAGCAGCAAATGGGGGCTAGCAAGAAGATGGCGGCTGAGGTAGTAAGTGCGGATTGCAGTTAGCACAGCGGATTGCAGCTAGCAAATGGGGTTGTTTGGCAGAGAGAAGTGGATGGCACATTGTGTATCATGTGGCTCCTGCTTCCTGTGTCTCCAACCCAGCCGCCAGAGAGAATATAGTGGTCTGACTCCCCTATCTATGGCTCCGTGGGTGTTCCTTTTTGGCCTTGCCATATCCTGCATTCTTATGTGGGGAGCGGGACCACAGACCCTGCATGACTCCCTGCATGACACAAGCGATAAGAGAATACAGGAGTAGTGAAGAGCTAGCCATTCTATGTGTTTGCAACTGAAAAATTCTGTATGCTTACAGCATTATAAATGACGTTTTGCTTTATGAGCAAATGTTTTGGTGCATGGTAAGGAGACAGGACTCAGTTATTAGCAAAATACAGAACACAGCTTCTGTACAGTAGAAGAGTGCCTCATTAAGTAGGAAACTTTATTTCCATCTATTTCAAACAAAATGAATCAAGGGTAGGTTCTAATGATAGATTAATGGGTATCTGGAGACATCTGTTTGGGGACCAAGACTATCCAGCCAAAGAAGAAGATGTAATGAATAGGCAGAAGAGCATCATTATGGTTAGAAGTTACAAACTCCAGGAACACTGGAAAGTTAGAATTTTGTTCTAGCCGTTGTGCTAAGATCTAGGCATGTTGACAACAATTTTTGTCATAGTAGTACATTAATGACAGCACACCCAGTGTTAAAAATTGAAAGCCTGAGCAAAGTTGGTGTTCACCTGTTTCAAAACCTATATTATTTCCTTCTATCATTTTGTTCCAGTTGAGAAAACTGATTTATAAATTATAGTCTCTAATCCTCAATTTCACTTAGGATAGTTTCACACATGTACAGTAAATGTTTGAATTAAGATATTTCTACTGAAATTGAATTGCATATTAACTGGTCATTGGCTGTTACTGATGGTCCACACAATTACAGAAAAGAGCACTGATCTTGAAAGAAAGGAAAACTGGCCTTAAAAGAGGGCAGTTTGGATTTGATAGGTGATGATGATTAGGTACCTTTCTAATAAATACTGTGTATAACCATGAGAGGTGTGAAAGATCTGCAAACCCCTGCTCTCAGCTGCCCACATCCACCAAGAAGGGTTACTTAAATCTTCATTCTTCAATACATAATAGTTGAATCCATCGATATGGAATAATACCCATAATTGTCTGCATGGTTTTGGAGTTACTGATACCTAAATCATACCTTGTAAAAGGCAAGAGTTACTAGGAGAAGACTTCTTTGTTAAATCAGGTAGCATTAGAAATGAGATTGGTTTCAAATACAAATGCCAGACAGGCAACAGTTATAAACAACGTCAGCCAAGCATGACAAAGAATTCCCCCTGGGATGCTAGATCATCAAGGGTATTACCCAGAGATTTCACTCCATTGGAAAGAACCAAAATTCTGGTCACCTTGGCTAGAAGTTACCTAATGCCATGTATTGTTTGTTTGTTTGCCCTGAAGTTGGTTTCCTGTCTCTTAGGGACTTGATCTGAGTTCAAACACTTTTGGGAAGAATGACTGAAATCTGGCTCTATCCAGTTGAGCTCAATATAGAGAACCCCCTGCTTCCTTGTCACTCCTTCTCTATCCTATTCAAGGTAGAAGACTTTTAATGAACAACTTAGTACTGCCAATCAGAAATCTCAGCTGCCCCCAATAGAAACCATTTGGGGGTAAGTTCCTCTGATTTTTACCATTCCTCCAATGTAAGATGATCTCATTATAAGAATCTTTCTGTCTCCAGGGGAGTGATAAGCAATATTCTCTAAGAGATTCAAGTCAAAGTTCAGATTCCCAGCTTTATTCCAGCTCTGGGTATATCTAATGGAGGTTATTATGTTCCAGGGGTCATTCTTCAGATCTTACCCCATCGAGAAGATAATAAAAGAGCACTTGTAGTTGGATTTTGTTCATCACTTATATAATCACTAAAATTACAGATGAAATAGGCTGCTATGTCATCTCGTCTCTCTTACTATCAAGTGTATGTGTATTTTCTTTTTTTATAACATCCAATAAAAGCATTCTACATAGGGTGAGCTCATAATAACCTCGTGGCCATTTGTTGCAAGTGCAAACTATTCCAAATGAACTGAGTTTTTGCCTCAGTTCTGGAAGACTCTTGATAATGGCGCAGTCTGAGAGACCATGTCTCATTTCCCAAATTTCTGAGATGCCAGTGTAGCCAGCTCTGCCCAGAAGAGGTCTAGCTTCACGTCATTGTGGACTGATAGAAGGAGCTAGGGTATTTCCCTGGTTATATTTGTCAAGCAAGAATATGTGAATTCTTGGATGTGGGAGCTGGAGGCATATTCTTGGAAAGTCAAACTTCTTCATGAGAAGCTCTCAATGTTATATTTTCATTTTGATGATTAAAAAGACATGTATGAGCATACCCTAGAGCATCTTTAAGACATTCTTGTAATTGAGTACTTCCATGTGATTCCAGTACCCCAATTGCATTTGCTTTAGTGTTTGCTAAAGTACCACTTTAATTGTCTTGCTTATGAGAAAAAGGCTCAGGTAGAATTCACTTGCACCCCAGTGAAGACCAAAGGACATCAAAGTGTGCTGAAGAAATGGTGGTTTCTCAGAATTTTCACAAACAAAAATACTGAGGGGATGGTGTCATTGCACAGCACATGACAGAAGAGGCAGACCAAGACCTAAACCAGGTACTCCACAGCACTTGGAACCATACTCACATTGTGAGCAACAATTAATTTTTATCAAACTGTCATATGTCTTACTAAATTAATGATGATAATTCCAATACTATTTTTTTGGATTTTTTTTTGCATTTCATTTGTAAATTAATTTTAATTAAACTTTCTTACATGAGGGCTTTATGCATAATGAGTTTCTGCTTAGTTTTATGATTCACACATTTTAGTAACATTAAAATAAAAGGAACTCAACTCAACACAGGGCTCCATGAGACCTGTTTTACTGTAAAAAATAAAACATCCATACATTATTCAAGTTGAAGAAATACTGCTTTATAGGATTACTTTGTGTCTTTCTGGGGGTGAGTACACTCAATCTGTTTACATCTCCAAGGGATATCCACAGAAAGCATCATTTCCTAATTTCAGTGACTTGAGAGGCCAACAAATTGGACTATACTGGATGATATTTGAAGAGAAGGAAACTTAATTTTCTTTCATTTGCATTTTTCCTGAAGGATGTTATGGCCACATTGCTGAAGAAACACCTCCTGTAGACCTATGTGAGCAGTTGTTCATAGATATTGTGAACTAGCAAAAATAAATCAGTTGCATATGCTATTCCTAGGTACTTCCTGATGTCCTCTGGTGAGAGTAAGGTACCTGTAGATCAGAGAACTTTTGATAATGACCTGTCTCAGAAAAAATGTTTAATAAGCTAAATGAAAGAATGAATCAGGTCAAAAACAAGCCTTTAAGACATGAAATAGATATTAGCAATTGGGTGATTGATCAAAGAATAATCCAATAGGATGGAAGATATCCCTTAGAGCAGTCTTTGGAAAGTTTCTTGATACAATCTATTGAGTGTGGTTCCCAGGGCCTGGCGTATATTAAGCTCCTCCCTTCATGTTATGAAAGCAGAAGAAATCCAGTCTACTAGTCCTCTGGGGAATGCTTGATTACTTTCTGGTAGCAATCCTCTCACATGTCAGAGTAGGTGGGTTTAGAGGGAGTGAACCATCTGGAGATCTATCTAGGCACACAGAATAAAATAATAAGTGGAAAGGTGTTCAGGGGAGCAGTTGGGAAAGAATTATGACTACAACACAAGACAGTGGAGAGGGAGGAGGGCTATAGTTAGACAAGAGGCTATTAAAGATTACATTAACTCACCTCTATTTTATGCTCATTGCTTGGGTCTCAGCGATGATATAAAAGAATTAATTAAGACTGGGATTCCAGGCACAGTCATGCTCATCCTGGTTTCTCCTTGCTATCAAAGTGGCATGGTATAGAGGATGACTTCTTTGAAAGAAATTTCTTCTCTTCTACTGAGCATTTGGCTGTGGGTGGGAGAGGACTTCCACCCAGTAAGTACCAGCAGGTGAGTGGGTGGTGGTGAGCCCTGAATGATGAGGCTGCATTTGAGTGGTATTCCCATCTGACAGGAAACAGAAGTTTTTTCTCCAGCCTGGAAAATATCTTTGGACAATTCACTTTTCCTTTTTATGAATCAATTTTCTCACCTTTAAAATAAAGACACTGATGCTCCTTACTTATGGAACTATTATTGGGATACATCCTTCCTTAAATGACTTTGAGCTTCACGGAAGAAAGGAGCTCATGTTAATTCTTCACTATCCAGTTTCTGGACTATGTACAACCTGCATTCTTTGGCTATCTCTCCTCTCATCAACTACCTTTGGGAATAACACTAAATGGGTTTTTCCTTTGATATTTCTTTTATACTCTCATTTCAAAGAAAAATGCACTTGATGTCTGAAGAAGTAGGGAGCTAATTTCTCATTTCTTCCACTTACCATGGAACTTCAGATGTGTGACTTAGTCTCATTGAACTTTTATTTTTCCATCCGTAAATTGGGACAATCAAAAGAACCTTAAAGGAGGTGAGAGATTCAAGATGGCAGAGTGTAAACACTGTTCTTTCCTCCTCCCATGACCACATTAAAGTTACAACGAAATTATAGAACAATAAACCTGGAAAACCAGCTGAAATCTAGCTGAATAGAAGTCCTATAATAAGAATATAAATAAGATGCCACATCAAGACTGACAGGAGGGGCACAGATGTAGAACAAGTGGCTTCCCACCTACATTTGGTAGTTGAGAATTCTGAGGAATATCTCAACCATGGAGAGCCCCTGTGAGGATTGAGGGACCGCAGCCCTATGCTGGGCTCCCCAATCTGTAATACTGGTGCCAGAAAGAGAAGCTCCCACAACATCTGGCTGTGGAAAACAGTGGGGTTTCCAACAGTCCAGGTGGGAAAGAAGGCTGTGGGAAATGCAGGCCTCTTCTTAAAGGGCCCACACACAGACTCACTCACTCACAGACACTCACCCTTGGTTCTGGAGAGGGACAGAGACTTGAGAGGTGTTGGAGACATACAGGGAGCGGCTGAGATGTGTGGTTTCAGGGCAAAGACTGGTGGTACAGTCACCATTTTCCTTGTGTGGGGTCCTTCTCCCATGCAGTCAGCAAGTAGGTGCCCTCTTTGCTGTGTTGAGCCCTCCCCCCACATTCCTGGCCAAATCGGAATCTGAATTGGTTTGGTAAGCTCCATTCACTCCACTCTGGTGACTCTGGCCCACCCAACTTGCCCAATGCTGGAGGCACTTTCTCAGGGAGCAGCCAACCCTGATCACATTGCACTCTTTTTTTTGACAATTATCAAGGGTCTGTAGGCTTCAGGTGTGTGGTAGCTGGCCTCAGTGGGCTCCAAGACTTTGCTCACTTTTGCACTCTTTTTTGGACAACTATCAAGGGTCTGTGGGCTTCAGGTGTGTGGTAGCTCCAAGGTCAGCACTGGCACCAAACCAAAATCTACAGTAATTTAGTGAACACCATTCATGCCACCCTGGTGACTGCCTGAAACCCCGCCTCACTCAACTCATGTACCACATGAGGCTCTATCAGTAGCTCAGCCTTACAGAAGTTGTCAGGCAACAGCAAGCCTCAGGGTGCACTGGGCTTTTTGTGGAGCTACCCCAGGCCCTCTACTAGTGGCAGCCATCCTCGGTTCTCAGTGTGGCCTCTCCCATATGCTTCCAGGTCCAGCACAGGAAGGAACCAACTGTGGAGCACTTAATAGCTCCTGCCACATAGTTCTCAGCTGGTCACAGGCAAGAGCTATCATGGGCCTCCATCAGAACCCCTCCCAAGAGGCCCCAGAATCAACATACCTGGAGGTTGGCATCAGACCACAACAGAGAACCACCCAATTAGCCCCACAAATGGCACACCCAAAAGGCAGTGTCAGCAGGCACCAGAGTCTGTTGGGGTGAATACTGCTTCATGGGGTAAGACTACCACACAGCGGCCCATAAGCTGTGGATGACACAAAACCCCACAGCCAGTCAGCCTGAGGGTCAATCCCATCCACTGACACACCAACAGCAATCAAGGTTCAACTATAAGAGCAGGGCACACACAACCCACACAAGGGACAATCCTGGAGAATCCAGTGCAGGTGACCGAGGAGACTGTGCCACTGGGTCCCACAGGACACCTACTACTTAAGGCCTCCTGGCCAAGAAGGGAAGACATAGCAGATCTACTTAATACATAGACACCAAAAGAGAGGCAGCCAAATGAGGAAACAAAAAAATACAACCCAAATGAAAGAACAAAAGAAAAAAAAAGAATTAAGTGAAGTGGAGGCAAGCAACCTTCCAGATACAGTGTTCAAAAGAATAGTTATAAGGATGCTCAAGGAACTTACAGAGAACTTTAACAAAGCGAAAGAAAGAGTTAAAGAGGACACGAAAACCACAAAAAAGAACCACTCAGAAGTAAAGAATGCAATAATTGAAAGGAAAAATGCACTAGAAGGAATCACCAGCAAACTAGATGGATGAAGCATAGAATTGAATTAGTGATTTGGAAAACAAGACAGCAGAAAACACCCAATCAGAACAGCACACACAAAAAAAATGAATTAAAAAAAATGACAACAGTTTAAGAGACCTCTGGTACAACATCAAGCATAACAACATTTGCATCATAGAGGTAATAGAAGGAGAAGAACGAAAGCAAGGATTGAGAAACTATTTGAAGAAACAATGACTGAAATTTCCTAACTTGACAAAGGAAATAGATATAAAAGTCCAGGAAACAGAGTCCCAAACAAGATGAACACAAACAGGCCCAAACCAAGACACATTATAATTAAAATGACAAAGGTTAAAGACAGAGAGAGAATCCTAAAAGCAGTAAGAGAAAGGCAACTAGTTACTTATAAGGGAGATCCAATAAGATTATCAACCAATTTTTCAACAGAAGCTCTGCAGGCCAGAAGGGTGTGGAAGGAAATATTCACAGTGATGGAAAGTAAGTACCTACAACCAAGATGTCTCTACCCAGCAAAGCTCTCATTTAAAATCAAGGACAGATAGAGAACTTCTCAGATAAGAAAAAGCTAAAAGAATTCATCAACACCAAACCAGTATTACAAGGAATGTTAATGGGACTTATTTAAGATGAGAAATAAAAATAAAATAAATGAATAATAAAATGGCAACAACTATGTATCTATCAATAATCACTATAAATATAAATGGATTAAATGCTCCAATCAAAAGACTGAGGGGAGCTGAGTGGATAAGAAAACAAAACCCTTACATATGCTGCCTACAAGAGACTCACTTCAGATTGAAAGACACAAATAGACTGAAAGTAAAGGGGTGGAGAAAGATATTTCATGAAAATGGAAACAAGCAAACAAACAAACAAAAAATAAAGGTGGTGTAGCAATACTTATACCAGACAAAATAGACTTAAAACAAAGGTTATACCAAGAGACAAAGAAGGACCTAGTAATCCCACTTTTGGGTATTTACCCAAAAAAATACAAAACCATACTTTGAGTGGACATGTGCATCCAAATGTTCATTGCAGCATTGTTTGCAATGGCCAAGATGTGGAGGATGCCTGGGTGTCCATCAGTGGATGATTAGATAAAGAATAGAATACACACACACACGCACACACACACACACACACATATATGTATATATATATACTAAATAAATTTATTTATTTATTCTAAATAAATAAATATATTTATCTCTCTCTCTCTCTCTCTCTCTCTCTCTCCACATATATATGGATATTGCTAGGCCATGGAAGAAAATGGGTTCTTGCTTTCTGCGGTGGCATGGATAGACCTGGAGGGTACAGTGCTGAGTGGAGTATATCATACTGAGAAAGACAGATGCAACGTGATTTCACTTATATGTGGAATCTAAAGGACAAAATAAGCAAACAAACAAAACAGAAACAAAGTCATAGAAAGAGAGAATATTTTGATGGTTGCCAGATGGGAGGGGGGTTGGGGGTTGAGTGAAAAATGGGAAAAGATTAAAAAGTACAAATTGGCTGTTACACAGCCGTCATGGGGATGTGAGGTATAGCACAAAGAATATAGTCAATAATATTGTAATAACTATGTACAGTGCCAGATGGGTACTAGATTTATTGGGGTGATATATGGGAGGGGATTTGGGGGGCAGAATAAAAAAGGTGAAGGAGTTAAAAAGTACAAATTGGTATTTACAAAATAGTCATGGCGATATAAAGTAAAGCATAGGGAATATTGTCAATAATATGGTAATAACTATGTATAGTGCCAGGTGGGTACTAGACTAGTCAAGGGGGGTCACTTCTTAAATTATTAGGTTGGGGCAAAAGTAAGTGTGGTTTTGCAATTATTTTTAACTTTTTAAACCACAATTACCTTTACACCCACCTAAAATATAAATGTCTAACCACTATGCGGTGCTCCTAAAATTAATATAAAATAATATTGAAAGTCTACTGTAATTAAAAAGTTAATGAAGATGGGTGAAATGTAAACGGGAATAAGAGGTCCAAATTTCCATGTATAAAACAAATAAGTCATGGGGATGTAATGCACAGCATAGGGAATATAGTTAATGATATTGTGATAACGTGGTACGGTGTCAGATGGTTGTTGGATTTATGGTGATCATTTCTTTAGGTATATAAATGTTGAATAACTATGATGTACACCTGAAACTAATATAATATTGTATGTTAGCTATACATTTTTTTTAATTAAAGTTTATTGGGGTGACAATTGTTAGTAAAGTTACATAGCTCTATTTTTAATAAAAACCTCTACCAAAAAAAAAAAGAAAAAAAAGAGAATACTGACATTACTAATTAATAATTCCTAACTAATTACTACTTGTGAGACCTTGGATTTAAAAAAAAAAAAAAAAAATGAACCTCACAAGATTGTTGAGAGTAATAGGTGTGAATGCAGTTTGTGAACTGTAAAGGGCCAATCAAATACCAGGCACCAAGAGCTGCCAGTTAGTTGTGCACAGTTACTACTTAGAGTCATCAGATCATGAAGTCTTTATTTTATAAGGGGCTTTTTGAAATCATCTTTTCTGGCCCCTTGATTCTGTGCTCCCTGACTCTCCCTTGAATCAGACACAGAGTTTTTTAGGTGAAAAGCTTGAGTGCACTGGAGATGTCCAATAATATTAATCTCTCACTCTTTCCAATAGAGTCTTTGCCACTTATATGGTATCAATTTCCTTATACATTTACTAAGGCTTGAAATTGAGGCAAAAGTGAGACTCTCTGGGCATAATTAATATTTTTTCTCTTCTGCCCCAATAATATCTTAAACTTTCCTCAATTATAACATTTATGACCCTGACTCATAGTTATTTACCTGTTTGACTCTCCCATCATGTCATGAACTCGTCTAAGGGAATACAGGTTAATCACTTCCAATGCCCAGAACTTAGCATAGTTTCCGTTGCAGAGTAAATGTACAATGCTAAATAAAGTATTTCTACTGGAATTTTCACTCTTCCTTCCCTGCTCATCACTTACTCCTTACTCACAAACACTCCTCCCACACTGACAATTTGGCCATGCCTTCTATTGTGACTGAAATCAAACCCCAGCTGCTCCTACAAACCTGATCATTCTCCCAACCTGAATTATGACTTCTTACTTGGAATACTCAAGGCCTCACATGCAGTACATACCCTTTATGGTGAGTTCCATTAGCATGTATTGTCTGCTATTGGGCATTTCTGAGAAAATTTGTGAAACTGTTACATGTGTGAAAAGAAGAAGGAAGGGAAAAAAGAAAAGAAAAGAAAAGAAAAAAGGCCAAAGAGGACAGTGGGAGTGTTGTAGAGGACTGTTTTTACATTTGCTCAACAGTAAGGTTAAGTAAACTCTATGAAAACAGAAACTCTATTCGTAGAATTTAGCTCAGCTTATAGACTAGTGTTTCCCAAAATACATTGCACAGGCCTAGTTCTATCGATATTAATAGATATGAACTTTAAAGAGTGTTCTATATTTAAATAAGTTTATGAGATACTGGGCTATATAAAATGAAATAGGTTTCCTTATTCTGGAACACCTAATAGCCTTTTATATGATAATGCATTTTAGACATCTTTAAGAAGGAATAATCACACTGCTTTGAATAATTTTTAATCATCCTTAATTAGAGAATTCCATAAGATTAAGTATTTCTTAGAACATATTTTGGGAAATGCTGTCCTAGAGATATGTATTAATATTTGAATTTTAGCAAGGCATTTGATAATTGATTCTATGGTAACATGGAATAACACTAACCTAACAACAGTGCCGTTAGGTAGACTCTTGACTGATTTTTTTTTTTTAATTAAAGTTTATTGGGGTGACAATTGTTAATAAAGTTACATAGATTTCAAGTGTACAATTCTGTATTACATCATTTATAAATCCCATTGTGTGTTCACCACCCAGAGTCAGTTCTCCTTCCATCACTATATATTTGATCCCCCTTACCCTCATCTTCCATCCCCTACCCCCTTACCCTCTGGCAACCACTAAACTATTGTCTGTGTCTATGAGTTTTTGTTTCTCATTTGTTTGTCTTGTTCTTTTGTTGTTTTTGGTTTATATACCACATATCAGTGAAATCATATGGTTCTCTGCTTTTTCTGACTCTTTACTGATTAAATCATTGTCCTCTAAGGGTTTGATTAGTAGAAGTCTGGCAAGCTGGGCATATTGTTTCTAGAGGTCTACCTCATGTCCGTAACCTTGTCAACCCATTCATACATACAAAATTGTATTCTTCAAAAAAAAAAAAGCTAAAAATAGAAGCTTATATTTTTCTATTCTTCAAAAATAGAAACTAATATTCTACAAACAATAGTCTATAATGCCCAAGGATTTCAGTTGTCCTCAAAGTCATTATGAGGTAATAGTACAAGATAGTTACCAAAACATACCTAACCAAAATCTGCATTGACAGTTATTTAGTGTTATCACATGAAGGAAGAGAACGATCCAATTGGCTTTTGCTTTATCAGACCCAGCATTTTAGTGAATATAATAATAAACTAAAATGTTTCTCTGGGAGAATAAGCAAGAGGATGATGTGTTTGGAAGCCATATAATAGAATAAAAAGTCAAAGAAATTGGGAATGTTTATCCTCAAGGAGGAAAAATTTAGTGGGAGAATATGTATATTTTTAAAAGAGTTGCATGAATGTTATGGGCTGAATTGTATTCTCCCTCACAAATTTATATGTTGAAATCTTAACTTCCAGCATCTTGAAAAGTGACTATGTTTGGAGATAAGGTTTTTAAAGAAGTAATTAAGTTAAAATGAGGTCACTAGTGTGGGCCCTAATTCAAAATGACTAACATCCTTACAAAAAAGGAGATTAGGACAGAGACACACACAGAAGGAAGAAAGACTATGTGAAGACACAGGGAGAAGGTGCCATCTACAAATCAAGGAAAGAGTTTACAGAAGAAACAATGCTGCTGATACCTTAATCTCATACTTCCGGTTTCCAGAATTGTGAGAAAATAAATTTCTGTTGTTTAAGCCTCCCAATCTGTGGTCCTTTGTTATGGCAGCTCTGGCAAACTAATACAGGGACTATAGCAAATCCACTAGATGGTAGATTTTTTGAGGAAGAAACCTTGTCCTACATGTCTTTGTGTATAATCTTGTCACACAGCATGGAGCCAGGAACATGTTGAATAGAGGAACAGTTATTCTCTGGGTTAGAGAAGAAAAAACGAAGACCATGTTTGGAATGGCTAGTATGAAGAACTGCGGCTCAACTATGGAGTGGGTGTTTTGACAGGGTATTAAGTTCACCCGTCATTGGAAGTGTTCATATAGAGACAGACTGACCACCTATTAGGGCTGTTGCAGAAGAGATAACTGAACTGAGTAGAAGGGGTCCTAGAAGACCCTGAAAGTCTTTTCCATGGATCTCTAGCTCTCTGGAAGAAAGGAACTTACTCAGATGATTAACCAGGCATGATTTTCTCCCAGGAGATGGCCAAAGCCTAACATGGTCATCTTTCATAGGCTGTGAGAGTCCTGGGGCCAGGTGGACTTCTGAACCATTTATTTGTGTGTGACTTTTGATGCACCCTTGTACATAGCGTGTGAGCAAAATCTATCCTCATCAGTTTCAGTGTTTCAGAACAAAGGCAAAATAAATGGACAAGTATGAGTGCAGGATGACAAGACCTTGATGTGGCAGCAGTAAAATTTATGAAAAATGAAATCTTCCAACCTGTGAACTTGGGTATGGCTGGCTTGAAAAATCTGGATGCTACCTTATTTCTCCTAGAGCACATATAGAAGGTACGGGGCTTTCTTGTTTATTGTTTGTTTTTCAGGAGATACTATAATGCAGGATAGGATGGCTTCCTAAGTGTTGTTTGACACAGTCCTACTTGCGGTCAAGACTGATGCAAAGTCTGTGTAGTGAAACCAGAGGTATGAGTGATATAGGTATTGCCATTCTAGTGGATTTGGATCTGCAGTCTGTATAAATGCTGTCTTCTATGTAATTAAGCCAATTAGAAATTAGATGCTTGGAACTTAAGGATGTATACGAAGGTGTAGGGATCAGGAACAAGGAAAAGAGCAGGGGAAGAGGAGAGAGAACGTGGCACCAATCACGGGCAAAGTAACATGACAATCTGCCTAGGTGATGTGGCTGACAACCCACCTGACACTTGTTTTGACTTCTCTAACTGCACAAACGGTGCATGCAGATGACTTTACATCTCATAGCAAAATGTGCGACAGCAACTTGCTAAGCAAATGCAAACAAAAATGTGCTTCACCCATTTCAAACAAATCTCTCACCTATCACATTGATCCATGGCACGGTAAGAGACAGGAGACAGAGACCACCAGGAACCAGATTTGCTCATTGTTTAAACTACTCTTCTAGGGTCAACATATGTTCTCTGGGAGATCAACTTCAGCTGCATTGGATTAGTTGACATTATTTGGACATAGTCTGCACTTTGATTTCACTCATTTATGCATGCATGAAAGCATTATTCGTCCAGTCTAGTCAACATTTCTTGTGTCCCTACTGTGATCCAGGCATAGGCAGGCAATAAAGAAGGTGCCGTGAAGGGTGTAGAGAGAAGCCGTATGCATGTCTTGTCTTTGGGAGTTCATCATTTCTCTGCGTTCACTCATACATGTCCCTCGACCTGGAATGTACTTCACTGTACTCTTTCCCTGTAGAAACCCTTCCCATTCCTTAAGAGCCATGTTAGAGCATTTTCTTTTTGTCTTCACCATTCCTGCCCACAGTGAGAATCATTGTTTTTCCAGTGCTACAAGAGCACAATGCTTCTACTCTGAACTTGCACAGTAGGTATTGGATAAAAGTGCCTGCTATCATCTTATTTTTCCTGCCTTTATTTTCCCTACCTTCAGGAAACTTGTAGAACCAAATCTTTCCTAGTTCTGGGAAAATTCTAACAGGAGGAGGAAATATATTAGTGGTCTAAACCTCATGAAAGGGAACCTTATAATTTTGTATTTTTTGTATTAAAAGTATCTTTTGAGTCACACATAGCTACAGGGTTCCAATGTGCATTTTTCAAAACTCCTTACTGAATCAGAATAATAACAAGGAATCATGCTACACTCTCCTTCAGGGTAGTAGAGCATGGTGGGTAAGAGTGTGAAATTTGAAGTCTGGATTTTGTTGGCTTCAAATACTGGCTCTACCATTTTTAAATGTGTTACTTTGTATAGATGATGTAATTAATACAGAATTGTACACCTGAAATCTATGTAACTTTACTAACAATTTTCACCCCAATAAACTTTAATTTAAAAAAATGTGTTACTTTGGGGAAGTGATTTAATATATTTGTGTCTAGGTGTTCCCCATCTTTAAAATGGGCATAATAATGTAGCATGTTTTATAGTGTTAATGTAAGGATTAAATGTGTTAATAAATGCAATTACTTGGAACACTGTATGACACTTAACACATGTTCAAAAGATGTTATTTATTAGATATATTGTCCACGTGAAATATTTCCCACCTGGAGGTTACTGTGGTACTGTATTACACTATTGATGGTTCCTTCCAATCAGATTTATGTTCTACATGCTTTACAGCTCAATTTTACAAAAACCCATTGCTGAGAATAGATATTTCAAATCCTCTTCGTATTTTTCAAAAGTAAGTCATTTGTAGTTAGTTCTTGGATCTTGCATTTCAATATTTTTACCTCTATTGGGTGTCTTACCTGAGAGAAGTTACTCAACCTCCCTAATCTTCTATTTCTGTAACTTAAAAAAGAGAAGTAATCATACACCCCTCACAGGGTTACTGTGATGATTAAATGAGTGTTGTGAGATGAAGTTAAGTAAATAACATATGGAAACATCTAGCATCCTGTGTGACAGTCTTAATAAATGTTTCATCCTTTTATTTAAACAAAAAAGCCTTTATGGACACTGGTAATACCTGGGATGGGCCCTGATCACTTTGATCGTGCTGAAAGACAGTAACTTAGATAGTAGCTTTCCATGTGCCAGGTGTGATCTAATAAACACACACACACACGCGCGCGCACACACAATCTAGATCTAAATATCAAACCATCTAATTTTCACAATAGCCCTACGATGTATAAACTACTATGTTTATCCTTTTCTAAGATAAGGAAGCAGATGAGACTGCTTCAGGCGGGGGCTGCTGCTTTGGGTCTGCTCCTCTGCCTTTCCACACAACTATTCTGGTAGCAGTTCTGTTTCCTTGGGGACTGAGTCTTATCCCCAAAGCCCAGCTGGTATTGCCTCACTCACCACATCGTTCTTTATCTGGGGTAGACTGTGTGTGTTGGGCTTTTGTGTTGAATGGGTTGATCTCATGACCCCATCCTTTGCCCTGCCTTCCTTCCAAATGCCTGCTGGGCTGTGTCTCAGGAGGGCCCATCCCAGGTGTTACCAGTGTCCATAAAGACAAATGTTTGAACCTGCTCTGTGACCATAATGTCTTGGCCAGTCTGGCTATCTTCCGTAGAGCCTGCCTCTGCTACCAAATTTGTCCTCTTCCTGCCCTAAGGAGCATGGTTTTTCCCTAGTCCCTCCTAGCCTTTGAGGATCATTTTGCTTGCTGAGTTTACAACATATTGCAGGCCCTATAGGTCGACTGCGTTATCTCTTCTAGGCGCTGGGGTTCTATTTTGTGCACCAGTGAACCAGAAGTGACCAGGCATTTGAAAGTCCTTAATTCCATGAACCAAACTATATTCAGAAGATATTCAAGTAAAGAACAGGTGCATTATGTTTGGGGAACAAATGACACTGGAAATAGCAAGTACAGGAAATAACAGAGCTTTGCATCTGGGTCGTTCAGGAGACTTTGCAATGGGATTGCACTGCAGATGGAAAATATGGGAGCAACATGCTGTGATACCACCTCTTAGCTAATGAATGTGGATTGTCAGGTGACAGAGGGAACCCTCGTGAACCCACATTGACTCTTAATACAGAAGTCTGCCGAAATCATCCAGGAGAGAAGCAGATGACTAGTGTGCTGTACAATGAAGATTTTTCTACATTTAGTGACTGAACTCTTCATGCCTTTGAACAACAAAATCCACACTTCTTTTTTAGAGTGGTGGATTTGAGTGATAATCAACATAGGGAGAGATAGGAATACTTTCTAAAAGGAGTAAGAAGTGAGCAAGGGTAAGCAACTTGGACAAAATTGTGGCAGGTTTGAAGTAATGCGTGGTACTTGTTTCCAGCATCCAGCTAAACAGTCTTTTGCCAAGACCCTTACCTTTGTCCTGTATAGAGGCCCTTTTACTGGGTCAGAGCAAAGAGCAGTTTCCTGACCATTCATTCCATGGTCTTTTGGCTGATGAAGGTAGGCCAGTTAGGTCCAGTTATGATGGAAATGGAAGGGTAGGTTTCCTCTGTTCCACCGACCCTTGGAATGACTCCATTTGCCCCAGATGCCATAGCAGTAAAGGGTAGGGGGGGTTATTTCCACCTCATTTATTCATAACCAGCCCTGTATGCAGTAATTGGTTCTGGTCCTTAGCCTCATAACCTCAGGTCCCTCAGATCTAAGGGGCTGACAATTCACTCACGTCTTTCCGTAATATAGAAAATTACTCAATTTGTCATTTCAGAAGGTGGATGTTGTGGGAGGGGGTAAAATATAAATACTAGTTATTGGTCCACTGTCTGTTTTGTTTTAGAAGTAGCATTTATATTGATTGTTGTCAAATATCATTCCCACCTCCCATCACCCATTTCCCAGGGCCTTCCTTTTTCTCACTGTGTGATACAATGAATTAATTCATAAGAGGCATTTCAGATAAGTGCTGAAATCTAATTTATCAGGGTTCTTCCAGGACTTCCAGCTAGTTTAAAATCTGACAAGCTTGGTAAAGGGTAAGGAAGACCCAAAAGTACCCTAAAGCATATTCATTATTCCAGAGATTAAAATTAATGTGCTTAAACACACACACACACACACACACACACACACACACACACAGAAAATGCCGGCTGCTTTTGCAAACAAGACATTTGGAAATGAATGATTGCATCCTTTCCCTCTGTGTCCAGGAACTTTGACTGCTACTGTGCTGCATCAGGTATGGAATGAAAGACAAATGACAAGGAATCAAAACAGAACGGGGAGCTTGAGTAACTGTAGTTTTCTGTCGGGGAGAATGTGAGAGAGAAAGGAAGCATTGTATCTGGCATTAACAGAGCTGCAGGGTTTCACTAATGACAGCCCAGCTTTTTAGCAAAAGGAAGATAGGGCAGTGAAAGAGAACATGACTAGAATGTGCTTTGCTAATTGGAAATGTATATTAACTTCAGGCGAGGCGTGTGGGGGAGCGTGTTGGAGAGGATGAGAAGAGACACACTGAGGGCTGGCAGGGGAGAGCTGGCCTGCGGTGCCCCAGGTTGGGCTGTACCGATGGGGCAGTTAAAGGGCCCTTCCGTGTAGACAGGAGCGCCAGAGCCCGGAGCCCTGCCTCCCCCACTCCTTTTCATTCAGTGGCTGTGCAGGGGCTTCTTTGATAGTGGCTTTGAAGTTGGTGGTTTTGAGATTACTCTTCCTCTGTGACCTTGACCACCAGCCATGAGGTTAGTGGGGAAGGGGAGGGGAGGAGGAAGGTGCAGGAGTTGGAAAAAGAAAAGGAAGGAGAGGAGAGGGGAAGGGAAGGCCGCCCTGAGACATTTATGTGGCACTCCACGACTTTTCTGATCACTCTACAAAGTTGAAATATGATTGCAGCCTTTGCACGGGGAAGGAATGAAACCATTTAAATGAAAAATTAGCTGCCTTAGCAGGTCAAGCACATAGTTACGTTAATGTCGTGTAGAACAATAAATCAACTTCGATCTCCAATTGAAAAAATGCTAATTTAGCTCCGCGATTCACTGATTGTACTTTTCTCTGATAGAAATCTTTTCTTTTATTTAATGCGAAGCCGTGATTTGACAGCCTCCTCTAATGGTGCTTGCAGACTCTCAGCATTTCAGTGGAATTCTGATCATGGTTTTAATATTCCGTGCAGCTCTGCCCCCTCTGATTTCACGCTCACACATTAACGAGAGCTGACACTGGAGATTAGACGCAGACAGCTGGAATGCCAGGTCTTTGTTGCAGCATGGACAGGAGCCAACGTCTTTCAACCACAGCCAAGAGGGACCTGGGAAAGTCTTCTTAAGAAGGAGGGGAAGGCGGGGCGGGGGCTTGAGGAACGGTGGGAGCGGGGGATGGGGCAGAAAGAGAGGCAAGGTAGTTTCTGAAGGGCATCGGGAAGGAGATATTTGCAGAAAGCCCTTTTGTTTCTGAAATTCACATTGGAATCAATTCTGATTTATTTAGAGGAAGTGGATCATTACAGGGAAATCCCAAATTGGTTGCAGTGTTTTTCTGTAAACTCTGAAAATAGGAATGTAATGCTGAAAATGGAAATGGCTTCCTGCTTCAGCTGCTCATTGGCTTGTCTAAGAAACGATGGTGATTACAAGGGAAGAATGCTTACTTAAGGAAATGTGTTCTCCCCTTTGCCTTAAAAAAATCACTTAGTTCCAGGTGAATAGATGGGGAAATAAAGCTAGATTTATGAGCCAGGGCTGACTGCTCAACTAGTGACTACCCGGGCAAGAGAGGAAGTCTTATAGTCTAACTGGCTTGATCCAAATAAACTGTTTTCTGACACCAGAAATCAAGTAAAGATCCATAGTTTCATCTAAACAGTGAAGCGACTTGTGCCCATATTGGGAAAAACAAAAAATAGGGCAGGGTGGTGCCTGAAACATTGGTACACCTTTCTTAAAAAGAAAGTGACAGATGATCAAAATTGCAAAGATGGCACATTAATACTATGTCAAAAAAATATTGTTTCTCCTCCTGAGGGAAACCAATTGAGTAGAAATAACAAATGTCCTTCTTACTAACTATATCATTAATAATAATTATACTTTGCATTTTATGGGATATTAGGATTCTAGAGCCCTTTATAAATATTCATAGGGGAAGGGTAGAGAGGTGAATGTACCCATTCTTGATGCATGGATGGAGAAACTGAGGCCCAGGGCCCAGTAAAGGCTTACTTGAAATAAAATAGAACACAAATCACAAAGCTGCATTATGCAGTTGACATGAAGCCATTCAGGTTTTAATTTGGAGATCAGATGAGCTGAATCATCTTGTTCACTTTGGTCTATTGTTCTCATTTGTCCTTCTTCCTGGTCTTGGTTGGACATTAGTATGCAGAGGTCATCTCACAGTAGTTAAAAGCATAGCTTATAACATAGCAAATGTCAGAGTAATTAAGAACAGATCAGAGAAATTTGCACATGAATTTCAGTTCCTCTTTTATTGGCTTGATGACCAGTAGCAAGGTACTTAACTTTTCTCTATATCTTAATTTTCTTGTCTGTAAAATGGGGAGTAAAATGAAACAATTCCATAGCTCAGTGCCTGACCTATAGTAAGACTCAATACATGCTAACTGTTGTTGTTATTTTCATACAGTTGTTGGGAGGGTTCAATGAGACTACACATACATACACATAGGCACACGCACGTTGCTTTGTCACAGTAAACATTTAATAAGGAAAGTTATTGTTATGCAGCACATTAGAATATATAATCCTAAAGCAGTCCTATATGCCTTCAGAGAAGTATCCCTGACAGATTTATGCTTGTTTCCAAAATAATGAGAAATTGCTCAAAGCATTTTTGGAAGTCTTCTTTAGGATTACTCGTGGACACTATTGGCACTTTTTCTTAACTATTTTCAAATGTGGCACATCTTCCTCAGAGGGTACATTTGTTGTTGGAAGTTGCTACAAGTCGCCCTGAAGCTATGTTTAATGAGTATGATGGGCGATTAAGCGAGGGGGACATTGTTTTGGAAATAAATGAGCGTATAAAGGAATTAGAGTGGTGTTCTGATATAGCATATAAATTGAATCTGACCACAATTCCAAGAGGCTTGTTGAGGAAATATAGCCATTTTAGAATAAACACATAGCTTCTAAATGATACTACTTAGATGGGATCATAGTTCCTGATACATTTGTGAGGGGGAAAAAAGGAAACATTATTTCATGGTTACATATTACAATAGCCTTCCCTGAAATAGCTTATGGTCCCATGTAGAAGAAAAGAACATGCTTATGAGTTCTTCAGATGATGCAAAAACTAGGGTTCACTTCTCTTGACTTTGTCCTCCTGGCTTGTGTACAGCTTCAGTGTAGGGTCAGTTTCCTCATTTGTTCAAAATTGATTAAGTACCTATTGGGCTTCTGATGAGTACTGAGGATTAAAGTTTATTAGTCATGATCCCTGCCCTCAAGGGCTTCACAGTCTAATAGGAAAAGCAAACAAATAGTTGCTATACAAATAGGTGGGTGCTCTGGTAGAGGGACATGTCAGGTGTGGGCAGATCCTGGAGGGCAGTGGGCCCTGTATATACATCATGCTCAAGTATATGAAGGTTATCTTAGAGTCTTAGAGATGATAGGAAGCTATTGACTGATAAAGCCTGGAAGTAGTTTAATTTGCCTTTCCCTTTTTTTTCTCTTTATCCTTGTGTCTGACCTCCATGTTTTAAGAACTGACCCAACTTTATACTCCCTACCTTAGCCCTGTGCACTGCTGAAGCATGGTTGTCCTTTTTCTTAATTTCTCTGCCTTAGTAGGGAGTTCTCTGGCAGAGAGAGAGAAAGAGAGAGAGAGAGAGAGAGAGAGAGAGAGAGACTGAGAGAGAGAGAGAGAGACCTTTACTGAGTCCTCTCTCCAGGAAGATGTAGGAGGTGTGATTTATTATAATTTCAATTATAAAAAGGTTTGGGTTTGGCTTAAACAGTTGTGTTTGTTTGTTTTTTTAAACTTACAGTGGCTGAGTTTGTTCCAAGAACTTATAAACCATGGCAGGTTTCCAGTGGCCCCAGGTAGCATCCTCCATAGTCACATTACTCATATTTGGTAATAAATAGCTTTGACCAAAGAGGAGAGCAGATTTACTGAATAGAATGCTTACATGCTTAAAAATGTGGGCGATTGCTTCTGGGGGTTAGATAATTGATCATATCAGTAGCAATATCGTACATATAGAATATGCTGGAAGACAAGAAGCCTGGGGTGGTTTTATTTATACCTCATTGCTTTGCCTTTGTGACACGGAGGCAGGTGTACCATTTGTGCCAACACACTGTCATTGAAATAGTAGATCTATTTGTTCAGTGTGCAGAGAAAATTATCCTGACTTTGTGCAGCCACGCTGAGTAGGAGTGCCTAGAAACATCTAAATAAGATGTAGATGACTACCATTGTCTACTTGTATATGAATTGTTAGTGGCTTCAAAGTGTTTTAACCATTTTGAATGATCATGATAACAGCATTTCTTAGAAGACTCTCATCCTCAGGATCGCACTACACACAAGTTTGGGGTATGTTACAAGAATAACATTTGTGGTTAATCTGCTAAAGTTTGTAGAAAAATTAACTGGAAAACAAAACTAAGGAGGTCATCCCTATAATGGTAACCTCATCATCTCCTTTCTGATATACTTTCTAGAGTGGGAGAGAAAAGAGTGTTTACAGGGAATAAGGGAATTTCTGAATAACTCCTATAGAGTGTGTCATATATGCTAAATTATGTTAATGCCCTCTGTGTCTCAACAGAAAAAAGGTTGAGCACTACTGTACTGGAAAATGACATTTGGTGTATACACTAGCATATCATGTATGCAATCTGTGAGTGGAATTTAGTTACTGTGTGATGAGAAAAAAGCTGCATAATTATGTAGCCTTTCCATAACTCAGTTTCAAGGTATATTTCTTAAGATTGGTGTCTGCTGTAGGATCCAAAAGAATGGGTACATACAAAGTAGTCTATTTATTTGTCCATGATTGTTTAATCTTATTACCTCCATTAAGCTTGTGGATTTTCTCATTGCTTCAGTTTGTCCCTGAGCAGTTCCTGGGACTATTAGGGACTATAGTAGAGGTCATGGAGGCTAGGAGTATAGAGAATCAAAATTTGTTGAACACCTACAGTGTGTTGTGTGTGTGTGTGTGTGTGTGTGTGTGTGTGTGTGTGTGAATTCTCCGAATAACCTTACAAGGTTTTAGCCCCATTTTATAAATGAGGATTCTGAGATACAAAGAAACCTAACTAACTGGTCACCTAAAATCAAACTCTATCAATAACAGAGGGTAATTTAAATCCAGATCTTTCTGAATCCTCAAATCCTTGTTTTGTTTTTTTTTTAATTAAATTTATTGGGGTGACAATTGTTAGTAAAATTACATAGATTTCAGGTGTACAATTCTGTATTACATCATCTATAAATCCCATTGTGTGTTCATCACCCAGAGTCAGTTCTCCTTCCATCACATATATTTGATCCCCTTTACACTCATCTCCCACCCCCCACCCCCCACTCCCCTTACTTTGTTTCTTTTTTGAGTATGTGTCTTTCATAGGGTTGCTGGGCTTGGTAGGATGTATTTATCCTCAGTGGTACCCCAGTAGGATATAAGGGCATGGTTGGGCCCAGTCTGAAATTTGAAGTCTTGGGACCAATTTAAATAATAGAGCCTTTGTGACAACATGGATGGATCTTAAGATTATTATGGCAAGCCAAATAAGCCAGACAGAAAAAGTCAAGAACCATATGACTTCACTCATATGTGGGATATAAAACTGAAAGCAACAAAAGAACAAGACAAACAAAGAAATAAAAACTCATAGACACAGACAACAGTTTAGTGGTTACCAGAGGGTAAGGGGAGACGGGGTAGTAGAAGAGGGAAAAGGGGATCAAATATATGGTGATGGAAGGAGAACTGACTCTGAGTGATGAACACACAATGGGATTTATAGATGATGTAATACAGAATTGTACACCTGAAATCTATGTAATTTTACTAACAATTGTCACCCCAATAAATTTAATAAAAAAAAAAAAAAAAGAAAGCTAAATCCTAGGTTTCAGAAAACATGTCTCAGTAGCCTGACTCATTTTTGGAGTGTTCTGAAGAGTTTCATCTTTTTCTCAACCTTAAGTTTAGGGGCTACACGTGCAGACTGGTTTCTTCTTGGCAGAGGATTTTTATTCAATTTATGATTGTCAGCCGACATGTTAGATTTACACTGAGCCTAAGTCATGGCCTAATGATTTTGAACAAATGGGCTTCCTTCCCACTGAAAAGCAATGTAAACAATGTGGGTGAGGTCTTCCCTGGTGACAATGATAGACCTTCACACCATCAGCAATTAATTTGAGTTACATTAAATTGTAAATGTTATTGGAGTGGTACAGTATTTTATGCTATTATCATCATTGGTAACTAATCTAAGATTCATTTGTCAATTTAGTCGATCCAGACTCAAGTTGGCCACAAATAGATTCACACAATATTTACTGAATATTTGCCAGATATATCAGACTCTGGTGCAAAGACTTTGCATAATTTCATTGACTCTGCACCACAATACCAACACATAGCATCTTCATTTAAAAGTGACAAAAGTGAGACTCAGAAAGGTGTAATGACCTGTCAAGAGTCACACGATTAGTAAGAGGGTAAACATGAGGTTTTTGGATCATTTTTTGACACTTAGATCAGAGATGAGGATAGCAGAGAGAACAGCTTCCTTGAAGTGCCACATTGGGAGGATTTGAGAAAATGAAGGATCACTGAGGGACCAGGAAGTAGTCCTCAAAAACCACTGGGCATAAAAGATCTATAGTAGACCCCGCCTAGCTGTGGTCATCAGAACGTGCAGTCAGAAGATGTGTTGTTCAGCTTTATCATCTATTGGTCTTGTGTCTGTGGGCTAGAAACTGAACCGCTCTGGCCTAATTGTCCTAAACTGCAATTCAGGGATAATTATACCTTCCTCCTTGAGCTCTTCTGAGGCTTGCCCAAGATGATCTATGTACTAATTTGAAGCCCATGCTAGGTAATAAAATTTAGCTTTCTGTCTTCTTTTCCAATTATGAGGTATGATCAAAAACTATGGTGAATGTTTAAATTAAAAAAGTTTATTACAGTAAAAGACACACTGCCATTAATCCCCCTCAAAACACTCCCCCTCACTTTAAGCACATGTATCCCATCATTCCTGCCACTTTCTGAAGCAGTTCTGGAAGTATTATTTTGTGAGTGTCTTTAGTTGCTGTGTCATGGCTGCCTCCATGTCCTGAATTGATTCAAAGCGTTTACCTTTCGTGGGTCATTTTTGACTTTGGGGAAAAGTCAGAAGTCGCATGGTCCCAGATCCAGTGAATAGGCGGATGAGGACACACTGTAATGTTTTTTTTTAAATTTTATTTTATTAAATTTATTGGGGTGACAATTGTTAGTAAAATTACATAGATTTCAGGTGTACAATTCTGTATTGCATCATCTATAAATCCCATTGTGTGTTCATCACCCAGAGTCAGTTCTCCTTCCATCACCATATATTCGATCCCCCTTACCTTCATCTCCCACCCCCCACCCCCCGCCCCCAGCTTCAGTCATGGTGGCCAAGACATGGAAACAACCAAAATGTCCTTCGATAGATGAATGGATAAAGAAGTTGTGGTATATACACACAATGGAATACTATTCAGCGGTAAGAAAAGATGATATAGGAACATTTGTGACAACATGGATGGATCTTGGATCTTCAGAATATAATGCTAAGTGAAATAAGTCAGACAGAAAAAGCAGAGAACCATATGATTTCACTGATATGTGGTATATAAACTGAAAACAAGAAAAGAACAAGACAAACAAATAAGAAAAACTCTTAGACAAAGACAATATACCAGAGGGTAATACCAGAGGGTAAAGGGGGCTGGGAGTGGCGGATGAGGGTAAAGGGGATCAAATATATGGTGATGGAAGGAGAACTGATTCTGGGTGGTGAACACAGAATGTGATATATAAATGATGTAATACAGAATTGTACACCTGAAATCTATGTAACTTTCCTAACAATTGTCACCCCGATAAACTTTAATTAAAAAAAATCTTTCTGGTAGACGTCATCAAAATGGAGGCATGAGGTGAGGCTCTATGAATCTCCCCCGGAATTTACAACTAATTGAACAACTGAAATTCCACAAAGGACTCCCTGCACAGCAGACAGGCAAGACAAAGAAGTCCACTACTGAATTCACCTCAAGTTGGATGAATCGCTCAAGCAGGGGAGGTGGGAAGGGAGAAGTGCAGAGACGGAGCCACACGGGCGGAAGACACAGACCTAGCTCAGTGCTCCGAGCTCGCTGCATGCCAGAACTACCGCAGCTGTGGGAGAGGGAAGAACTTGGACTGCTAGGGCTCCGTTTATGACACACAGAGCTGAGGGGACAACATATAACAGGGCTGAACCCAATGCTCACGGCAGACACCTCGGAGAAAAGACTGAGGGAAGAAGGCTGAAATGGTGGTTTAAGTTCTCACTGCTGAGCAGAGAATGGAAACCTTAGGCACTGAGTCTAGACTCTGCCTCCCTAACCTCCCAGAGCTCGACCTGCCCCCACCTGCCCAGTGCTAGAAGCGGAACAATAGCAGTGTCAGATCAAAGGAACAGAATATATGCTGTTCTGAGAACTGTGGACCGCAGACACAGATTCACAGCCCAAATAGGTCCAGCAAAGGGGAGGGAGCTGTGGAAGGAGGACTGGCTGTGGTGCTGGTCACCGCCATTGCTCTAAACCTCCTCTCACAAGTCACCCGGCCCCTGGCCCCACCTATCTAGGCAGATCCCTGCAGGAATAAACAGAACTGCTTAAATATACGGGCTCTGAATCTGGTGCAGGAAAAGCTTTGGAACTTCAAAAGCTCTCCACATACGCACACGGACGCTGCACACTGTGACCCAGGTGAACTATTAACAGAGGAGAAACCCGTCTCCCAGGGAATCCCCCCATTGTGTGAGAAGCTGGAATAGTGCAGAGAAAACATAGCAGTACCATGTGAGAGAGAAAAAAAGGCTGCAGTCGGAGAGAAAATAAAACTTTCTACCAACAAGTACTGGAAAAAAAAGAAAGACCTCTTCCTATCAACCTGTTGCAGAACCCACTCCTGTAGATGTCAAGGAAGAGAAATAATAAATCAGTAATTGCCATGAATAATCAAGGCAACAAGATAGCTCAGAAAGAAAGTGAAAAGTCTCCAGAAAAGGAACTTAAAGATATGGAAATATGTGACTTAAATGATAGAGAACTAAAGATTACAGTTTTGAAAAACCTCAATGAGATGCAAGAAAACACAGAAAGGCAGTTTAATGAACTCAGAAACACAATCAAAGAACAACATGAGTATTTTACAAAAGACATTCAAATTTTAAAAAAGAACCAAATAGAATTTCTGGAGATTAAGAACTCAATAGAAGAAATTAAGAATGAAATAACCAGCTTAGGTAGTAGAGTTGACAAGATGGAGGAAAGAATCAGTGACATCGAAGATAGAAACATAGAAATTACATGGATGGAAGAAAAAAGAGACTTGAGACTTCAAAGAAGTGAAAGAACTCAACAAGAACTTTCTGACTCCACCAGAAAGTGCAATATAAGACTAATGGGCATACCAGAAGGAGAAGAAAGAGAGAAGGGAACAGAGAATATATTCAAACAAATTGTCGATGAGAACTTCCCAAACTTGTGGACAGAACTGGACCCTCGAATCCAAGAAGCAAATAAAACACCTAGTTACCTCAACCCAACAGGCCATCTCCAAGGCACATTGTATTGAAGCTGTCTAAAATCAACGACAAAGAAAGAATCCTCAAGGCAGCCAGGGAAAAGTAGACGGTAACCAACAAAGGAAAGCCCATTAGACTATCATCAGATTTTTCAGCAGGAACTCTACAAACCAGGAGGGAATGGAACCAAATATTCAAACTATTGAAAGAGAGAAATTATGAGCCAATAATAATACACCCAGCACAGATATCCCTTAGATACAGAGGTATAAAGACCTTTCCAGACATACAGAAGGTGAGGGAATTTACTAATACACGACCTGCACTACAAGAAATACTAAAGGAGGCAATTTGACCACTGTCAACAGGGACAATTTGTGGCAACCAAAACATTAAAAGGGGGAGAGTAAAGGCCTGAACCGGAATATGAGAATGGAGAAAGTACCCGTGAGGAAAGAAATGGAATACTCTAAATATCAAACTTTCTTTTACATAAACTTAAGGGTAACAACTCAAAAAAAAAAAAAATCCAGAATTGAAATACATACTGTAATAAAAGAAGAAACAGAGGGAAACATCATAGAATACCACCACACAGAAATAATAGACAACAACCAAAAGGCAAAGAAACAATGGAGTCACAGCTTTAACAGAAAACTAAAGATAGAATAATAGGAAATCCTCACATATCAATAATCACCCTAAATGTAAATGGACTGAACTCACCAATAAAAAGGCACAGAGTAGCAGATTGGATCAAAAAAACTAAACCCAACCATATGCCGTCTCCAAGAGACACATCTCAGCTACAAGGACAAGCATAGACTCAAAGTGAAAGGGTGGAAATTGACACTCCAAGCAAATGGTATCCAGAGAAAACCAGGTGTAGCCATAATGATATCAGGTGAAACAGACTTCAGGGTGAAAAAGATAACAAGAAACAAAGATGGACATTTCATAATGGTAAAGGGGACTATACAACAAGAAGACATAACAGTCATCAATATTTATGCCCCAATCAGGGAATACTGAAATATACCAAGAAACTACTAACAGAACTAAAGGGAGAAATTGACCAAAACACAATTATACTAGGGGATTTAAATACATCATTGACAGCTATGGATAGATCATCCAAACAGAAAATAAATAACGAAATAGCAGCCCTAAATGACACATTAGATGAAATGGACATAATTGACATATATAGAGCACTTCATCCTAAAACATCAGACTATACATTCTTTTCTAGTGTACATGGAACATTCTCAAGGATAGACCATATATTGGGACATAAAATCAGCCTCAGGAAATTTAAGAAGATTGAAATCATACCAAGCATATTCTCTGATCACAAGGCTTTGAAATTGGATATCAACTGCAAAAAGAAAGCAGGAAAAAACACAAACACATGGAGATTAAACAACAAACTTTTAAAGAACTACCGGATCAAAGAAGAAATTAGAGGAGTGATCAAAATATACATAGAAACAAGTGACAATGAAAATACATCCTACCAAATTTTTTGGGATTCAGAGAAAGCAGTTTTAAGAGGGAAGTTTATATCATTACAGGCCTATGTCAAGAAACAAGAAAAATCCCAAATAAATAACCTCATGTTACACCTTAAAGAACTAGAAAAAGAAGAATAAATGAAACCCAAGTTCAGCAGAAGAAAGAAAATAAGAAAATCAGAGGAGAACTAAATTAAATAGAGAACAAAAAGACAATAGAAAAAATAAATGTGACAAAGAGCTGGTTTGTTGAAAAGATTAACAAAATTCACAAACTTTTAGCTAGACTCTCTAAGATAAAAAGAGAGAAGACACTAATTAACAAAATAAAAAATAAAAAGGGGAAGTTATCTCGGACAGAACAGAAATACAAAGGATCATCCAAGAATACTATGAAGGAGTATATGCCACCAAATTCAATAACCTAGAAGAAATGGACAAGTTCTTAGAAACCACATAGCCTTCCTTGGCTGAGCTATGAAGAACTGGTAAATCTAAACAGACCGATCACCAGTAACGAAATTGAATCAATCATTCAAAACCTTCCCAAAAGCAAAAGTCCTGGACCAGATGGCTTAAGTAAGTGAATTCTACCAAACCTTCAAAGAGAATCTAATACCAATCCTGCACAAACTCTTCCACAAAATTGAGGAAGAGACAGTACTCCCTAACTCATTTTATGAGGCCAACATTACCCTGATACCAAAACCTGGTAAGGACAACACAAGAAAACTACAGACCAATATCTCTGATCAATACAGATGCAAATATCCTAAATAAAATTCTAGCAAATCAAATACAACAATGCATTAAAAAAATTATTCATCACGACCAAGTGGGGTTCATCCCCGGGACACAAGGATGGTTCCACATATGCAAATCCATCAATGTGATACATCACATAAAAAAAAATAAGGGACAAAAATCATATGATTATTTCAATTGATGAAGAGAAAGCATTTGACAAGATACAACATCCGTTTATGCTTAAAACACTTAATAAAATAGTTATAGAAGGAAAATATCTTAACATAGTAAAGGCCATATACGAGAAACCATCAGCTAATCTCATAATTAATGGTGAAAAACTGAAACCCTTTGCTTTACGTTCAGAACACGACAGGGATGTCCCCTATCACCTGTGCTTTTCAACATAGTGTTGGAAGTACTTTCCAGAGCAATCAGGCAAGAGAAAGAAATAAAAGGCATCCAAATTGGGAATGAAGAAGTTAAATTATCACTCTTTGCAGATAACATGATGCTATATATAGAAAACCCTAAAGATTCCACCAAAAAGCTATTAGAAACAATCAATGAATACAGTCAAGTTACTGACTACAGAATCAACATACAAAAGTCCATTGCATTCCTATATACTGACAATGAAATAGCAGAAAAAGAAATACAAAAAACAATTCCCTTTGCAATTGCAGCAAAAAGAATAAAATACCTAGAAATAAACTTAACCAAGGATGTGAAGGACCTATATGCTGAAAACTATAAGACATTTTAGAAAGAAATTGAAGAAGACACAAAGAAATGGAAAGACATTCTGTGCTCATGGATTGGAAGAATCAACATAGTTAAAATGGCCATATTACCCAAAGCAATATACAGATTTAATGCAATCCCCATCAAAATCACAATGACATTTTTTAAAGAAATAGAACAAAAAATCATCAGATTTGTTTGGAACCACAAAAGACCCTGAATAGCCAAAGTAATCTTAAGAAAAAAGAATAATACTGGAGGTATCACACTCCCTGACTTTAGCTTGTACTACAGGGCTACAATAATCAAAACAGCATGGTATTGGCAGAAAAAGAGACACACAGACCAATGGAATAGAATTGAGAACCCAGAAATAAAACCACATAAATATGGACAGATAATTTTTGACAAAGAAAGAAAAAACATACAATGGAACAAAGACAGCCTCTTCAATAAATGGTGCTGGGAGAATTGGATAGCTACGTGCAAAAGAATGAAACTGGACTGCTATTTGTCACCATGTACCAAAGTTAATTCAAAATTGATCATAGACTTAACCATAAGACCTGACCCAATAAGCTGCATAGAAGAAAACATAGGTCATATGGCAATTCTATTCGTAAGTTTTTGAGGAACCTCCCAATAAGTCAGAGAGAAAAAGCAGAGAACCATGTGATTTCACTGATATGTGGTATATAAACCAAAAGCAACAAAAGAACAAGACAAACAAATGAGAAACAAAAACTCATAGACACAGACAATGGTTTGGTGGTTGTCAGAGGGTAAGGGGGGTGGGGGGTGGGAGATGAGGGTAAGGGGGATCGAATATATGGTGATGGAAGGAGAACTGACTCTGGGTGATGAGCACACAATGGGATTTATAGATGATGTAATACAGAATTGTACACCTGAAATCTATGTAATTTTACTAAGAATTGTCACCCCAATAAATTTAATTAAAAAAAAAAAAGAAGAAAACATAGGTACTAAACTTACGGACCTTGGGTTCAAAGAGCATTTTATGAATTTGTCTCCAAAGCAAGGGAAGTAAAATCTAAAGTAAATGAATGGGACTATATCATACTTAAAAGCTTCTGCACAGCAAAAGAAACCAAAATAAAGAGGCAGCCAGCTAAATGTGAGAAGATTTTTGCAAACAGTGCCTCTGATAAGAGGCTAATGTCCAAAATATACATGGAACTCATGAAACTCAACAACAACAAAAAAACAAACAACCCAATGGAAAAATGGTCAGACGACCTGGAGACATTTCTCCAAAGAGGACATACAAATGGCAAATAGACATATGAAAAATCCTCAACATCACTAATCATCAGAGAAATGCAAATCAAAACCACAATGAGATATCACCTCTCCCCTGTCAGAACGGCTGTCATCCAAAAGACAAATAGTAACAAGTGCTGGAGAGGTTTTGGACAAAAAGGAACCCTCATACACTGTTGGTGGGAATGCAGACTGGTGCAGCCATTATGTAATACAGTGTGGAGGTTCCTCAAAAAATTACGAATAGAATTACCATGTAACTCCGGAATGTCTCTCCTGGGTATCTACTCAAATAATCTGAAAACATTTATACATATAGATATGTGTGCTCCAATGTTCTTTGCAGCTTTGTTTACGGTGGCCAAGAGATGGAAACAATCAAAATGTCCTTTGATAAATGAATGGATAAAGAAGTTGTGGTATATATACACAATGGAATACTGTTCGGCAGTAAGAAAAGATGATATAGGAACATTTGTGACAACATGGATGGATCTTGGAGTATAACGCTAAGCGAAATAAGTCAGACAGAAAAAGCAGAGAACCATGTGATTTCACTGATATGTGGTATATGAACCAAAAACAACAAGAGAACAAGACTAACAAATGAGAAACAAAAACTCATAGACACAGACAATAGTTTAGTGGTTACCAGAGAGTAAGGGGGGTGGGGGGTGGGAGATGAGGGTAAGGGGGATCAAATATATGGTGATGGAAGGAGAACTGACTCTGGGTGGTGAACACACAGTGGGATTTATAGATGATGTAATACAGAATTTTACACCTGAAATTTATGTAATTTTACTAACAATTGTCACCCCAATAAACTTCAATAAAAAAATCTTTCTGTTTAATATTAAAACCATGAATGTTCCACTGATCTTTGCTTTAGTTTTATCACATAGAATCTGATACTATTTTCTACATAGGCATCAAGTCTCGCCTTGTTTCTTCCTTCACTCAAGAATTATTTAAAGTTTCTCATTTCTGTAGGCTTATTTTGAAGAGTGTTCTTCATTGTGGATTGTGGTTTTTACCATTTTGATGTGCCTTCTTTGACTTCTTTGCAGATTTTCAGGTAATTGTCTTTCTCTGACATTTCCCCTCTCCCAGTCTTTCTTGGCTCTCTTTAGCTGTATCTATTTTTGATGAAGATTATGCATAGGCCCTGGGCAATTCTGGCTTTTGAAAGAAGTGAATCAAGATCCTTAGCTCTTACAGATATTTTCCAACTTCATCTGCAACCTGGTGTTCCAAAGTGTTTAGCTCAGAATAATACCCCCAAGAATATTGTCAATAATATTGTAAAAACTATGTATAGTGTCCGGTGGGTACTAGACTTATCAGGGGGATCACTTCATAAATTATACAAATGTCTAGCTACTGCACTGTACACCTGAAACTAATGTAAAATAATATTGAATGTCAACTATAATTAAAAAATAGTCAGAGGGACATATAATACAGCATAGGGAATATAGTCAATAATAATCTAACAATTATGCACAGTGTCAGATGGGTAATAAACCTATTATGGTTATTACTTTGTGAGATATCTAAATGTCTAATCACTATGTTGTTTTGTACCCCTGAAACTAATATAAAAAAGAAGAAAACCCCCAAGTATTTCTTTTTAAATTAGCAGTCTGTTGAAGTCAGAAAACGATGGGAAAAGCCAAGGGAGGGACAGAGATGGAGAATTTTGTGCCTTGACTGGAACTTTCAGATCTGTGAAGAAACAATTTTCAGCCTCTGTACTTGACCATGGACTGTGCCTGCAGAGGGTCCGCTATGTACATGGCATTGTGTTAAAATTTCATAAGCAACATTCTGCAGAAGGACTGAAAGGAGGAGGAAGGAGGAGTTGTGGTATGACTGTCAAAAAGGACCAAAGGGAATTGGGTGGACAACTCAGTAATTTCTCTCTTCTTCACTTTGGTGGCAGCTACAGAGATATGCCACAGAGACCTGCCTTCCAAAGAACCACTGTGAAGAGTGTGTTTGACTGACAACCTCCAGCTGCTGCACCTTGGATCCTCTGAGGTGTTTGTGCCAAGGCTGCCTAGCCACAGTGTGCTCCTAGCCACTGACTGACGGTGGAAGGTACTAGAGCTGGGCTGTTCCTGCCCAGCACAATTCTCCCCTAACAAAAAATATGCTCAGGCCTTCCCCTCAGCTTTGCTTAGACTTTCTCCATGCTGTGCTACTACCTCAGGCTTTTCCTACCCAACTCTCCTTTCTTCTCTTTCTCCTTTCACAAGTGTCAGACCAGCATTGCAATCCGCTCACGTGTTCTCCCTCTTCCCTTAACCTATACAGGTATTTCCTCCAATAAATGTCTTGCGGGTTTAATTCTGTCTTGGTGTCTGCTTCTTGAAGGGTCTGCACTTGTACAATACCTTTTTCTCCTGAACTCTGTGTCCTTGCTTGCTTTCTCTGGCATTTGAGGCTTGCCTTTCTCCAACCCATCTTGGTTTAACCATCTTTGTGGCTCACCTTTTGTCAGGTTGTCTCCTCTATTCTAGCTCCAGACATTCAGAACTCCACATTGACTGGTAAGATAGTCTAACTCCAGTAGGTAAAAGAAAACAAATACTGAAGGAATCAGGCATAATACAAATACTGGTAGCCTTGCTAGTACCATGAGTGTGGAAGTGTTGACCTAGGGTCATTTGTCAACACCTTCATGGATAATTGTGTTTCAGAATACATAATGTTTTGGATTTTAGAAAGGTAATATGGTACATATATTCAATACTATGTAATATATGCAGGGGTCTGTGATAACAAAAACAAAAATATTTCTGCAGCAAAATGCATGAATATTTACACTAAGTTGGATAAACAAAGTTAAAAACAACTTTTTAAAAGATAAAAAAGAAATACAAATTAATTTCAGGTTCATTTAAATTGGATTTTTCAGTGAAATAAGCTATTTTGAATTTTTTAAAATATTTGCAGAGCTTTCCATATTTCTGAATAGAAGAAGGAGGATTGTGACCTTCTTGTAATAGAACTTCCATTTATTGGGTACCTACTTTGTATCAAGCACTGTATTGAGCCCGAGTATTCTACAGGCATTATTTTTCATTTCATCTTCACCTCAGTATCACGAATAGACATTTTAGCTCCATTTTTCAAGTGAGAAAACTGAGTTTCAATTAACTCTCCAAGGCCAAAGAGTAAGTATCAAAGCTAAGACTTGAACCCCACGGAATCTGCCTCCAAAATTATTGGTCTGAAACACTATGCCACATTGTTTGCCCACGTATCATGTAGCCTTGACCACGTAACATGATGTGATATAATAAGCCTGACCTAGAAGTCAGGCCTAGGAATTAGTATAGGTTTTTTTTCTCTGTGGTTTGTCTTCTTTGAGCCTCCATTTCCTTATATAAAATTAGGGCCAGCAATACCTAAATCAGGAGGTGGTTTTAATAAGAATAAAAATATAAATTAAGTGTAAAAACATTTTGTGATCATATTGTAAATTGCCAAACAAGATGATACCATCATGGTGGTGATACAAGCCATTTCTATTGCTTGTGCTTCAGAAGTGTCTTAGGGCTATAAATAATTGTTCTCTTGGAAAAGAGCTGGACAGATACTTCATCTTCCTTGAGCTGCTATGCACTAGAGCACCAAGGAGGCATTGGAACATTGAGATGATCTAGGAAAACGGGCCAATTTGCAATAGCTGAACTACTCCATTTAAACTTAAGAAGGAAGAGCTATCTGTTCTGCATGGTAAATCTCTAAAGTTTCCACTTTCATGTTTAAATAAATAATCACACACACACACACACATACACACACACACACACACACATACTCATGCACACAGTAGGAAAAACATACTTTGGGGTTTTTGAACTGAGTGGATATGATATTTGCAAGTGAAGTCATTGCTTCTGAAACAAATTTGTTGACAGCTCTTTATCATAGCGCCTTTTCTTCAAAATATCTGGTTTCTGATTTCTCATTACCATTTACCACATTGTCCATTTCATTAGTCTTTTTGTCTGGGCCAGTGACGGGTGGCTGCTTTATAAGACAGGAAGACAAATGGTTCCAAGGTGAGTACGATGGGTGGCATGGAATACAAGACAGAGTTCTTGCTGAAGAGTGTGGGGCTTTGTGCAGAAAGAAAGCTGAGTGATTCCATCAATTCAGTGCGTGAGGCTGGAGTCAACATCTTTAATTTCAGGTAAAACTGGAAATATAGACAAGAGACAGAGAATAGCTATATATAACTATTATATAGTAATGATATAAGGGTATTAATAGATTGAAGTCAGTTCTGAGAGGTTTCAAATCACATAAGAAGGTATAGGCAGTCTAAATCTGTAGGCAGTGGGTGGTGCCCTTGTGGGGACTTTGCAAAACGAGGAAAGGGAGACAGAGTACAGGTGTACTGATGTACAGCATCTCTGAGTGTTGAAGAGCAAAGAAGGTTCATGTAGCCCTGTATACTGACTTGTTGATGCTAAGCAAGGCATGGGAGTTCATGAACATAGTTTCAAAATCCAGCTATGCCTCTTAAATATTTGTGATATTGAGAAAGTTACCCAACAGTCAAAATTTTAATGTATCCATCTCAAAAACAGGATGATAATAGTTTAGTGGTTGCCAGAGGGTAAGGGGGGTGGGGGTGGGGGGTGGGAGATGAGGGTAAGGGAGATCGAATATATGGTGATGGAAGGAGAACTGACTCTGGGTGATGAACACACAATGGGATTTATAGATGATGTAATACAGAATTGTACACCTGAAATCTATGTAATTTTACTAGCAATTGTCACCCTAATAAATTTAATAAAATAAAATTAAAAAAACAAACAAAAAAAAACAGGATGATAATTCCTATACTATAAGGTTATTGTGAGCTATATAAAACATTTGAAGATGTGCCTGGAACATGGTACATATCTTATAAATGTTGATGATGATGATAAATTATCATAATCATTTTCTGAGGAAAAAGGCAATCTGTTTTCAGCTCTAGTTGCAAGTCCCCTGAGAATGGCATGTGGCCTCTGGAAATCCCTTGCATTTGGCAGTGTTTTACTAAATCCAGAACTGATTGATTATTTTGTTTTACGTCTGAAGATAATTTGGTTGATTCAGTTCTTGGAAATAAGTAAAACAAAAACCTAGAAAATGCATGAAGAATGCTCTCAGTATCACACACAAAAAAGGATGCAGTTGTCTTCTCTCTATTTTCCTCTCCCCCAAAAACTCTTAATCCAAGAGAATGACAAGGAGTAAAATATGTTTGAATCTCATGTATTAATTTTCCTTTGTGCCACATATAAGCGGCCACATGTCAGATCACTTCCCTCACCCAATCCTTTCCCACACAATGCTCAAGAGAATTACAAGAATCTTAGCTCTTTGGAAGTGTTTTGAGATGAGAGCTGTTACTCTCCCTTCGTAAAAAAGTATTCTATTGGACAAAGAAGATAACTAGAAGAGAAGAGACTCAGCAGCAAAAAGAACAAGTGCTTGGGTGTGTCCAGCAAGTATTGAATGTAAGCTACAGTGAGCAGGCACCTTTGTATGAATGACGCTGGTTGCCAAGCATGAGAGCAAACGCTCCTGGATCCTTCTAGCATACGCTAATATGGACTACTTGTTCTGTAATTTGCTTGCTATGTGATCTTGGAGAAGCTCTTTTACTTTCATCTGTGTTTCAGTTTTCTTATCTATAAAATGGAATATTGACAAATATTTCATTGATTTTATTTATTTATTTTGATAGTATTAAACGAGACGTTATCAATAAAGCAACCAGTATGGCGACTGGCACAGGATATATATTTAATATGTGATAGCTGCTCCAATGCTGCTCATAGCGATAATAGCAGCAGTACTGGTGATGGTGGCAGAAGTAATAGTACTCGTGGTATGAGTAGTACAAACGATAGAAAAAGGTTTGGTAACTATGTAAACCTCCTTGCTCTTTCTAACAGAATGATAAACTCATACATCTGTACTTAGGCAACTAGACTATTGTTTCACAGATGACATTTCTACAACAGTTTTCCTTTATTTCTCTTTAGTATTTAGTAAAGTTCTATTTGAAAACTGAAAACTGTTCCAAGAGTTGGGAGGAGGAGAGGCAGGGGAGGATGTGTTTTCCTGGATCAGAGACTAAAGTTAGAACCATAAATGGTGGAATTGGGCAGGGTGGTGGTAGCAGGACAGGAGGAGACCAAGGAGAAGATAAAACTGCACCTCCCCAAATGGCAACCCCCCATCTCAAGCTCTTCAGTGACTCTCCAAGGACTTCAAGATAAAACTCATACTCCTACACATGGTGAGGATAAGCACCATTACCATCTGGCCTTGTCTGCCTCTTTAATTCCAACTCTGAATGTCTTTCATCCTCTGCTTCTTCAGGACACAGGACTGCTTCAGACCTTGGTGTTTGTTCATGCAGCATCTTGGGCCTATGCACAGGATGAACATCACCTCATATTTTAAGATGTGTCTTATGCCACCTATTTTTGAAGATTTTCTGAACTTATCTCTTCTCAGTGACACTGACCATCTTCTACTTGGTATTCCAAATTTTGAATATTTTCACCAGCATCTGGAAAGTTCAATGAAATTTTTTTCTCTTCCTATAAAATTCCTTGAAATCAGAGAATATACTTTGCACATATTTGTATTTCTGACAAAATGAGGGGCATAATTATTGCTGTTTGAATGAATGAGGAAAGGAATAGAGGGATCGATAGATGGATGAATAAATAAAAAAATAGCAGAATTGTGCACCTGAAATCTATGTAATTTTACTGACAATTGTCACCGCAATAAATTTAATTAAAAAAAATAAATAAATAAAAAATAAATAGCCGAATGAATGAATAGCAAGTGAATGAAATGAAGACACAAGTAAAAAGATAATCCTTAATATAGTTATAGAGGGACTGGCATAGTTTTGTCAATCCCCCCCACCCCCAACACATGCAATCCAGGTCTTCACTTCTCATAACTTGGAAGTTTCTGAATTTTATTCTCATGTGTCTTGTTCTTTCTTTATTGGGAAGTCAGGATGAGATGCAGGTATGAAGAAATAGGTGATGATTTGGGTTTTAATCATATTAATTCTGAGATTCTTAGAAGACATCTATGTGGAAATGTCAAGAAAGTAAATAAGAATATGGGGCAAGTGTTCAGATGAGAGGGAGTGATGGTTAATGCCAGAAGAAAGGATGAGACTGATGAGGGAAAAAGGAGTTGAGGGAGGATGAGCAAGATCGGGGCCATTTGGGAACATGGGAGAAACACACAGCAAATAGGAAAAAGAGTCAGCAAAGGAGCAGGAGGAGCCTTTGTCCCTAGATACCAGACATGAGGTGCTTTGCAAGAAGAGGGCAATGATTAACAATACCCAATGCCAAGAGAGAGCAGGTCGGATGGGGGCTGGGAAGAGGCCACTGGGTTTGGCAATCTACTTAATTGATTGCAGAGGAAGTTAAGTTACTTGGTCCTCTTAAGGTCAATAAATGAGTACATCGATGATGAGAAAGTGAAAGAAGCAAATATAGACCCCCTTTTTAAAGACCTTTCTAATGAAAGAAAGGTGGAGAAATAGGACATTTAAATGGACCAAAAAGGCAGAATCCTGAGCTGAGGAAGGATAGAGGGAGTCTGAGGATTTGATATTGTTGAGGATATTAATGGAACCAAGTCCTATAGACTGTGGAAGAGGATCAATGACACAAATGAGGGAAAAGAGGACATGATCTCTTCTCTGCAAACAAGTAAGAAGGAGAAAAAAAATAAAGACTTGGAGAACCCCTCCCCCTGGATAATCAGCCCCATTATCCCAAAAATATTTTTAATTTACTAATTAGTGGTAAAGCTCAGATATAGTCTTTGGAAATGGAGAGCTTCTTTGCACAGTCCCAAATTCAGATCAATTCTCATGGAAAGGAAAGAGTTACAAAATTATTAAAATTATTGTTCAAAAATATAAAACCAGCATTTTTGTTCATCAATTCAGATTTAAATTTAATTTCATGGTACAATGAACCCATACACAGTTATATCTATTAGGGTCACCCACTACCAGTTCATCAGCTTACTCTGGGCATTGATGACTGTAAAACTCTTTAGGAGATAAGAATCACTATCTCATACTTCTCAGTGCTTACAGTTTTAAAGTGAAGCAAGACTTTTTTACTCTGAAATACCCAATAAAGTTTATCCGTCTAGTTCTCTCATCACTGCTCCTCAATCCATGGTTTTAACAAAACATAAGGGGGGTGGGGAGTGGGAGATGAGGGTAAGGGGGATCGAATATATGGTGATGGAAGGAGAACTGATTCTGGGTGATGAACACACAATGGGATTTATAGATGATGTAATACAGAATTGTACACCTGAAATCTATGTAATTTTACTAACAATTGTCACTTCAATAAATTTAATAATAAAAAAAAAAGTTCTGCAAGAGATTCTCAAAGATTTAAGGCAAAGAATGATGAGGGAGTTTTTGATTGAGTCTTTCGTGGTTTCAAGAGGAGACACATGTATTTTGTTTGATTTCCTTAGTTTCTCACTTTTTAAAAATTATCTATTTCTCTTTTTTGTTACTCAAAATACTAAGGCCAGAACCACCCAGCTTTTTTAAAAAAAAAGTTAGTTCCAGGCATACAGAACAACATAGTGATAACCCCAACAAGTCTACTACCCACTCGACACTGTACACAGTTTGTTAGATTACTGACTATATTCCCAAAGCTGCACTACTCATCCCTGTGACTATTTTTTAAATTATAGCTGACATTCAATGTTATTTTATTAGTTTCAGGTGTACAGCATAGTGGTTGGACATCTATATAATTTATGAAGAGCTATCCCCAAAATCTACCACCTATCTGATACCATACATAGTTTTTGAAATATTATTGGCTATGTTCCCCATACTGTACTTTACATCCCTGTGACTCTCCTGTAGGTATCAATTAATACTTCTTAATCACTTCACCTTTTCATCCAGCCCCACATGCCCCTTCCCATCTAGTAACCGTCAATTTGTTCTCTGCTTATTATTATTGCAATAATGGGTACTTACTTTTTAAAATTCTTTTGTCTTCCACACAAAGTGAATCTACAATTCTCATTTAAGGCAATGTGTTAATTAGGTAGTTTAGATTAAAAGTGGCCTGAAAGTATATTCACATCCGAGGTTAAATAAATATGAACACACACACACAAACACATATACAATATTACCTCTCTTTCCATATGTATATATGTATACCCATATATATGAAGTATATATGTGAGATATATTTATATATATTCGCATATATACTTATATGTGAAAAGTCATGAAAAAGTCTGGTTTCCCTCAATCTTCCCCAGAAACTATGCCTTCATTTCTATTCTCAAAAATTCAACACTTTCGGAGACTTAATATACACATATACATTATATATATATATATATATACATTTGAAAGAATGCTAAAGTCTGATATTTTTTATTATATATGAAACTTTGAACCCCACCTCCCCAGCCTAAAATTTATATATTTTCTCATTGCTGTAAAGATACAGTAATGACTATAAAATGTCATTTAGCCATGCATGTATTTCACCACTTATTCAACCAGAGGATGGTAATAGAGGCCTCTTATTCTGGCAATGAGATGGAAACGTGAACAAATAAGGCCTGTTCACTGACCTCCAATAGAACAAAATCCATTGGAGGCGATTACTCTGCATGTAAACAATTATAAAATCATGAGATAAATGTTAATGGAAATATGTGCCTGGCCATGTGGGAGCACTGGAGATGAAGCACGTAATTGCATGGAGATCAGAAGAGAGGGAACCTTCCCACAAAATATGGATGGAAGAGTAGGAAGGCACCTGGTGGTCTAAGGGGATAAAGGCATCACAACTAGCAAAAACTACATTTGCACAGGAGCAGAAACAGGTCATGTTTGGGGAATTAATTACAAATGGTTTAGTGAGGGAGAGAGGGTAAAATAGTAAGCTAAGGTGAAGGACAAAGGGCTAGTTATGCTATGCTTAAAAAGTTTAATGTAATGTTTTCTTAAATATTAAAGATGCAAGATTCCAAAATTACTTTTCTTATCAGCTAGAAATAAGATATAAAATATTGAAGTTGACCTGGTTACAAACAAAAGGATTAAGTGTCAGTAAAAAGAGCAGATGCCTGGGGAAATGTTGGACTCTGGCTTTGAAACTTTCATTTTTTGAAAGAAATATGTCTTGTTCTAATGACTGGACATTGTGGTTTAATTTGGCAGATTGCAATGTGGTGATGATAATGGAGGCCACAATTGGAGGAATTTTCATTGTGACTAAGAGAGAAATAGTCTGAGCTGGTGACCTCACCGCACCCCAAAAGGATCAAATTATTTCTTCTTTTGAGGTGAGACCACAGGGAAGGCAGGTTCTCAATCTGGGAGAGAAAATATGATTTCAAGAGTTCAAAACATTAAGTGATTCTTACAAACTGTATTTTGAAGAGGTAAGTGTAAATGAATGAGAAACATATGAATTTTATTTTCCTGAAGGTCCATATAGATTTAAAATTAAGGAACAAGGAACTTGAGGAAAAACATGCTTTAGATTTAATCCAAGCATAAATGTTTGAGACATTTTCATGAATCTGGTTGGAAATTGAGCTATGCATCTTTTCGTTAAGTATTCTATGAATTTCACGTGCCCTTTTGGTGTCATTTGTGGAGATATAGCCTAAACAGGCTTGGGGAAACTTAGTTACAATGTTGGATACACAGTGACCACAGGCCGATCAATAACAACGTCAGCTCCTGGGACAAACTCTGAGACCATCTCAAAAGTCCCCTTTCATCCCCAACCACAATACAAAAACATACCCATTATATTAATCAGATTTTACCAGATTATGCTGCAAAAACAGGCAGTCCCCAAATCTTCGTGGCTTCCAGCAACCAAGGGCTTATTTCGCATTCTTGTCTCACAGTGCTGTGGGAGGACTGAGGTTCTCCTCCACGTGCTGTCTTCATTTAGGGACAGGTACAAAAAACAGTCCCTGTCTGGGCCACTCAATTCTTGAAACAGAGGAGAAAAAGCAATGGCAAAACCACACAGTGATGCTTTAAACTTTTGCCTACATGTGGTATCGATGAGCTCCATGCATGGGTTTTTGATCAAAGCACATCATACATCCAAGCTTGATCTCAGTGAGATAAGAGCACACTTTCTATAGGGAGGTGCCTTATAGGGAATAGCACAAGAGAGAGGGGCAGCAAAGAATTTGAACAAATAATACATTCTACACATGCTTTAGATTTATTATTCTTTAGCATTATTAACATTATTAAAATTTGAAGTTCTGTTTACTTGCTTATTACTTGTCTCCCTCGCATTTACAAGCTGCAGAAGAACACATACCAGCATCATACACTATGTTCATCATCTAATAGGCATTGGTACCTATAGGTACTCAATATGTATTTGCTAGATAAAAAATTCTGCTTTTCTTTCTGTAAAAAGGGCATGTCGATGTCTGTTCTTTATAGGAATGCTACGAAGATCAAATGAGATAATTAATTTATTTCCTCAGGGCACAAGATTGCAGAAACATTTTAGGACAAATAATATGAAAGCCTTCCAGTCTGGTGAGAAAAATTTGCACTCCAGAAGGAATATTTGTCTGCACAGTTCTCAGACTTCCTTCCAGTTTCCAGTCATCTTTCCCTACCCCCATCTGCAACATCAATGGGTCCCATTGTTAGCAGGGATTAGTCTGTTCCTGTAATTTGCCTCTAAGTGAACTTGTTCCAGGATATCTAGTCACATAGATACAAGGTGGCTTATCAAGGCCGTGGGCTTCTCCATTAATGGGATATGGGTAGTCTTTGCTTGCAGTCTTTAGAGACCCTGGTGCCAGACAATAACTCATCTGTGCTACTTCAAACAACTTCTATGAGAGCCTCCTCCAGGTCAGATGGACAGAAGAGTTCTCATGGGCTCTAGAGCCCAATAAGAACATCTGATCTGTTGCTGGAGACTTAGGAGTTTTTAAAGAAATATTTTCAGATAAGAGATCCAAGAGCAACCCATAATGTGTTCTCAAGTTTCCCAGGGAAATAACCAAGGTTCACATATATATTGTAGATTAGCCTTGAGAACGGGAGCTGACAGGGTCCACAATAAAATAATCATGCTACTTTTTCTATATTCTGGAGCTTTAAAACAATGTTCATTATTAATTATTAATAGCTCAGTTAATTTAACACAAGTAGTAATGTGGAAGCTTCAGTGTGTATATTATACTTCTGGGCACTATTATTACAATTATACATTTGTGTTTGTTTTTTTTTCGTTGCTGGATACATATCACACATACTTGTTTCTCTAGTTCCTAAGTACAGACTCTGGAGTTTATCCTTTACTAGTTAGGTTATTTGGGGATTCCTCATTGTATCAGAAGCTCTTTGGGAACCTGGCCTTCTACTGGTTCTAACCCACTCCTACAATACCCAATCACTCTTTGGTGCTTACCAGGGAATCTCTTTCAAGAGCACAGACTGTTTTTCTAAAAAATGCCACTTAATAACCCATATCTTATCCCCACATTATGGATGAGGATAGTGAAACCTACCAGGGAGTGTAGGTGTTCCTGGCTTCTCCTAAACTTCTCTTTCAACTTCACCAATATCCAAAACTTGGAGGAGAATGAGTATTCTTGGGCCTCAATAGCAGAGACCATGACACTCAGGCTTCCTGCTCTTTTTTTCAGCAATATCAGAGTGATAACCAACTGCTGCCTGCCTGGGCAGATTACACTACAGGAAGAGAGCTAAGGATCTGAATAAATATTTTTCCCCTGCGCCTTTCATGCTGTAAGAGGGATGGATGCTTTTTGAAATTACTCAGTATTGTCACCATTATCTTTTAAGTGTTGACCTTTTCCAAGCCCCCTTTTCAGCTCTCTCTCCTTCTACCCATGATCTCTGGGCAGCTTTAGGGTACAATTTGCCTCTGTATTCTGACAACCCCAAAAGTTCAGTCCACATTTCTCTCCTATCCCTAGGCTTCTATATCGATACACAATGTTCATGTGGATGTGCTATGTTTACTTCATATATATATATATATATATATATATATATATATATATATATATATATATATATGAGAGAGAGAGAGAGATGGATATATGGATATATTGGAGATATATACCTCCAAAATGATATTTTTTATTGTTATCTTCAAATTTGCCTCTCTCCTATGTTCCCCTTTTTAGGGAATTGAGTCCTACCTATTCATTTACCCTGGGCTAGCTTTCTTACAGCAACTACTGTGATTCATGGCCATTCCCACCCTTCTTGCCTGTCTCTTCTGCTAGACTGTGGGCTCTATGAAAGAAAGGTCTTATTATTCATTTTCATAAACCTCAATATAGGAGCCTAGAAAGTAATAGACAGTAAATTTTTGTATAAAAATGACTGAATAAAGTGAGTATTATCATAAATCATGATGTGATGAAGCATGGCCCTGTCAGTTTCAGCAGATTGGAATAGCCCTGGAAGGGTCTGGACATGGGCTTAGAGTAGTTCATTTGAGAGAGTAGAGATCAAAAGAAAGTTCAGCCCAGTGGCCAGAACAGAAAATCTGAAAAGTGTGGTACCAAAAGGCCTCATTTTAAGCAAGTAGTGGTGCAGGCCCACCACATACAGCATCAGGAATACATACTGGCAATTAATGGAAGCCATGCAGGCCCCATAGAAAGTACAGACAAAAATCAAGGCCAAGGAACTGAGTTATTCACTAAGATGGGAGGTAAGCACACAGTTCTTGACTCAGGTATCCTAATGGAAGCTTAATGGGGAAAATCCTCCTGTGAAATGAGATAGATGCTCAAAGTTCTCAGATCTGGGGCGCAACAGCTGGCTAGGCTCTTCATAAGGGAAGCTGTGGCTGTGGGCCAGAATATGGGACTGGATCTATTTAAATCCCCACTATACTGGTCAGGCTTAGCTTAGAACCTGAGAAGGAATTGAGAAACGGGTGGGGAGTTAGGGATTCTAGCTATAAGGAAGAGATGTTGCTGCAAATTAGGCAAGCCTAAAAGTTCTAAAAGGAGGTTTAGTCCTATTTAAAGCATTAGTCGAAATTCAGCTAAGTGTTAAAATTTATATCCTAAAAACTGAGTGGAGAGTATATGGAAACACTGTATTATCTTTGCAAATTTTCTGTAATTCTAAATTTATTCCAAAATGAAGTGTTTATTGAAAAAAAACATTTGTTAAAAATCACTGATCCCCTATTTGTGAATTAAAATCAAGCATTTGGGAGTATTCTATTAAAAACAAAACAAATAAGTACATTTTATTCTTTGCTGGTATCAGGTGCTCTCAAGCTGCCTAGGTGTGCTGTAGAGGATAAAAAGACATTTACTGATGAGATAACTTCTGTAGCCACAGAAGCTGTGTTGAGGTCCTTTCCATGAAGCCTATTCAGGAAATGTAAGTGCATCTTATATATTTTTTTACAATCTGACCCTGCTACCAGGGTGGGTGATGAGAGATGGGGGTGAGCTCTGGAAAGGATGGAACCCCAAAGGTAGAGAGGTGCTGTAGCACTGCAGTTCTATGGAATTGAAATCAACCTTTTCTTTGGTTTCTCTTCTACCTTCAAACTCAACGGACCCTGCCTGTCCTTAGATGACCCAGAGAGCCTGTTTCTTGGAGCTACCAGTTAACAAGTAAGGTGCCAGTGGAAGCCAATTGCTCTCTTCTAACGCTGAAACTCACAACCTGTCATTTTTCGTTGTCTGTAGAACAGAGAACACAGCCAAGCTGGCAGGGAGAGTCTGTTGTATGAGTTTAGATCTCACTGGAATGATGCAGTTTATTCATACATATCAAGAGAGAGTAATAAATCCTTACATTGCTAAGCTTCCTCAGTCTCCAAGTGGTCAGGAAACAATTATGATGAGTGTGGGATAGAAGGTACCTTTTCCCTAGATCTAAATAGTACAAAGAATAGACACTATAGTCATAATGTAGGTATATTACTAGCCTGCATAATAACAGCAACCTTAATCTGGCATCCTAACCTGTATGGGAGCCACAACTCCGAAATATTATATATTGCCAAGTAGGAGTGGGGGAATTAATTTATTGAGAATATTTCAAACAACCTCAGAGAAAGAGAGAGAGAGAGAGAGAGAGAGAGAGAGAGAGAGAGAGCGAGAGCAAAGAGTTCAATAACTATAGAGGAAGAACATGAAAAAGGAGACCAGACAAAACAAAGTACAAATTAAAAATGCCTCTTGAGAGCTATTTTATAAGTGCAGATGTGAATGATGAATAATCAGTGAATGCAGCAAAAAAATTAAATTATTTCTAATCGAGTCTGGACTGCAGTTGAAAGGTTTCCCCGAAAATAAGACCTAGCTTGACCATCAGCTCTAATGCGTCTTTTGGAGCAAAAATTAATATAAGATCTGGTCTTATGTTACTATAATATAAAACCTGGTATAATATAATATTATAATATAATATAATATAATATAATATAATATAATATAATATAATATAATATAATATAATAAATATAATATAATATAACATAATACCGGGTCTTATATAAGACCACGTCTTATATTAATTTTTGCTCCAAAAGACGCATTAGAGCTGGTGGTCCGGCTAGGTCTTATTTTCGGGGAAACACGGTATGCAGTCACCAGGAATTTTAGTGTGCATTTGTCTAAGCAGCTCTCAAATTACTTCTTTCTTATCACCCTCCTTCTGTGGGATTACCTTTGATAGGGCAATGGCCAGAAATTCCTGGCTTGAAGGTAAAATCAGCTGAACAGAGGGTTTGGAGACCCACCAGAATCAAATGATACATTACCATTAGGACAGCCCTGGGGAGTTTGCTGACTTAGGAGGAAGGTCTGATTTACAGAGAACAGCCATTAAATGGGACTAGGTTATCAAGTCATTAAAAAGGGACCAATAAGAAGATTCTTTGAAGAAAGGGGACAGGGTATGAGGACAGAACTGAGGCCTCAAAGAAAATACATAATTCCCAGAGCAAATGTGAAAAGTAGTAGGAAGTGCCCCAGCTCAAGAAGTATGACCTGAGATTAAGTCCGAATATTCCTGTGTGTATATCCTATGATCCTGGGTAAACCCTCTGAGTCAGCTTCCTCAGATATAAAAAAGGAACTTGTCCTGCTGTGTTACAGGAATGTTATGAGAATCAATTGCAATGACACACGAAAGTCTTTTATGCAGATAAAAGTTGTGGTTGTAATTGTAGACCTGGCAGCTCTGACCTTTGCCAGGACCAATTTTGTTTATTTCTCCTCATATTTGTCTCATCATTTATGAGACTTAAGTGCATGTTTTATTTTATTTTTATTAATTCTATGCAAAGATCCTATTTTTACCCTTTTAATTTGCCCACATTACAGATAGTACTTTTGATGACTAGTTAGGCTGTAAATATATTGTATTTACAGTGAAATCCCTATTGATATTTTTCCATTGATTTCTTTTCTCACATTGATCACAATTGCTTTAAAGTACCTACAAATTGACCAAAACTCCCTGCTCAACAGTTCTCCTTACCCATAATTCATTTATTTCAGTATCTTGAAACAATTAATGGGGATTATCAATATATCTACATACCTTTATGTGTTCACATATATACTCACAGCACCTGCTTCCATGGAATACAAAGCCTTTGGGAATGTTGCACAATTAATTCCCTTGGCTTCACTTCAAACAAGAACTAGATGCTTTCCCCATTTTATGGATGAAAACAGAGGCCCAGCCACTCACAGAGTGAATATTACTAATTAGAGCCTATTTCTCTGAAAAACCTTATATCCTATACCATCATCTTTCTCAGTCATCCCTATAAAAGGAAATTAACCATGGCTCCTTTTAATCTGCATTCCACGCTCTACGGAAAGCTGCAATCTCTGTTTGCGCTAAAGGACAGTTTACATTGGGATGAGGGGGAAGAAAGAAAATAAAAAGAGACTTAGTCCACTACAAGTCTACCCAGAATGCCTGTGCTAACACTTTCCCAATTGGACTGTGTGACTGGTAAATTGATGCTGTGCTTACTGGATCTGGAATTCCTCTTTATTTGAGCCTGCACTAATTGTGACTCCACCCATTACTGCAGAACACATTGAGTAGTTGGCTCTTCTATCATATACCTGCAAGGCACAGCATATAAATCTTAAGGTACTACGCCAAAAGAATAGATTTTAAGACCTCAGAGGAAGAGAAGTATGCTTGCAACCTGCTTTCAGCCCAAGAGTCAGACATAGATTGTAAGAGAATTCCTAAGCCTGGGGACATAATTAACACAACTGTGGCCACCTGCTGTCAGATGCCAACATTGGGGTAATTAGTAAACTGGGTACCTGAGAATCACAACATTGGGGGAAATTAGTAAACTGGGTACCTGATTCACAAGGTCTAATATGGAAAAGAAGCAGAAAAAGGGACAACTAAGATGGCGCAATAGGTAAACGCTGTGTTTACCTCCGCTCACAAACACACCAAAATTATAACTAATCTACTGTCGTGCAGGGCGGCCTATGGGTTCTCTGCTCCCACTCCCTACACAAGAACGCAGGATATGGTGAGGCCAAAAAGGAACACCCACGGAGCCATAGGTAGGGGAGTCATACCACTACGGTCTCACTGGAGGCTGGGTTCACTGGACGTGCGACCTACTGTCCATTTTTCTGCCAACCGACCGACGACTCTCCTCCACTCCCCTCGACTCTGCTCCTCTACTCTCCTCCATAGTCGCAGCAGCTTTATTAGCAGCTAATTGGCTAACTGGCTACAGCTGACGGCCAATCAGCCACAGCTGATGGCCATCTACTACCCGAGCCAGCACCTTTCCACGTGAGGCTGAGAGCCTGTAAACTACTTTCTGGGGCTCTGTCCCCACACTTCACCCCTACAGGGTCTCGCCTCACAATCTACGCGACACGTGTCTTCTGCGAGGGTCCCTGTGCCATATTAGCCTACAGGCACCTACGGATGGAAAGAAACAGTAGTCTTAGGAACCAACAATGGCAAATCCCTTCCATCTGGGAGGATACATGCTAGCTTTTTGTCCTGGGAAAGGAGGGTCGCTGCCACTGGCACCTTTCCCGGTTTGTGGTACCAGACCTTTATGGCAGTGCTTGGGGTCCCTTGCATAGTTTCAACATGTAACAGAACAGGGGATCTCATAATAGGCCACAGTGAGAGCACATAGTTTCGTCGCAAAATCATCCCGGTATCGGGACCTCTGTATACTGCAGTCACTTGCGGTGGCCACTCAGCCACCACCCCTGGCGTCACTTGCAAATCATGAGTCAAACCAGCCCCCCATGGGGCTATCAGGCCCAACTATTGACAGGTCGTTGGGGGCTTTTGACCTGTCAGGGCCAAGTCCATTGCTACCATTCCCCTGCTTTCAAGCATGTGGGTGCTGGCAGCAAAATGTTCCCATTTCTGCCGTAGCCTGGCTTTAACAGAGTCTCACTGGTGGTAACTTGTAATTGAATGGGAGCGGCCGTTCGATGTAGCAGAGCTTCTACTGGTGCAGGCCCTCCCTTCCGTGGTCTCTCATTCAGGACTCTCAGGATGTCCCATAGACGCGAGGCCCAGTCACGCATCGTGGGAGGGTGTTTTGACACCCGGAGACCTTGCTTCAAAAGGCCATTATAGCGTTCAATCATGCCAGCTGCTTGTGGAATGTACGGGGTGTGAAACAACCATTGCACGTCCATCCTGGCAGCCCAGCGCTGCACTTCTTGCCCCATAAAATGGGTACCCTTGTCACTTTCAATGACTTGGGGGCTCCCATAGAGGGCGCACAGCTGTGTAAGGGCGACCACTGTATGCCGCTGATCCACAGCTGGACAGGGCCAAGCAAACATCAACCCTGTAGCAGTGTCCACTGCTGTAAATGCATATATCGCATTGCAGGCCTTGGGCAGGGGTCTAATGTAATCCACTTGCCAGCGAGTGAGGGGCACTCTCCCTCGCGTAATCTGCTGTGTCTCCCAGGGGAGCCTCCGCCTCTGGGGGCTGTCCTGGGCACAGACGGCACAGTCATAGCAGGCATCTGCTACCTCCTGCCATTTCAAAGGCAGGCCCCAGCGTCTGCTCACCTGCCACATGGTTCGGCTTCCAGCGTGCTGTAATTTCCTATGCAGCCAATGGGCCACATCAGTGGCAGGAGCCCGCTCTAACCATCGTACCCGTGCTAGGGCGTCTGCTTCATCATTACCTGGGGACACTAAGGGGGAGTCACCTGTGACATGCATTAGGGTCACCTCCTTTATGCATTAAGGTCACCTCCTTTCTCTGCCCTAGGTCCCAGAGGTCCTGCCACATGGCTTGACCCCACAGTGGACGGTGTCCCACCAACCAGTTTTGGTGTTTCCATGTAGGGAGCCATAACGTTAGGCCCCAGAACACCGCCCAGCTGTCAGTGCAAATAACTAGGGGCCCAGGCTCTTGGCTGATTACCATCCACACAGCCCGTAATTCAGCCCACTGGCTACTCTGGCCCGTCCCAGTATCAAACCAAATGGTGTCTGATTTGGGCTGCACACCAATAGCCGTCCAAATGGCTGCAGCTCCCCGGCTAGAACCATTGGTAAACCAGGCATCCTCAGGTACTGGATGCTGTCCTTCTTTGTAGGGCGAGGGCTCCAAGTCCTCCCCTCTAGGTAGAGCACTTGGCTCAGCCTGGGCTAAGTTCCACAGGCCCCAGGACCTGTTGTAGCTCTGTGCTCAAAGGGCTTGAACTAAGGGTGCTACATTGCTCCAAGTAGGCACCCCATTTGGCGAGGGTGGTGGTCTGTGCCACCCCCGTTTTGGGTCCCTGGGTCCATGTAGGGACCCACCCCTGGACAGGATAGTTTGTTCGAACCAACATGCGTGCCGTTCCTGTGATGGCTTCTGTGGCCACTAGGGCTGCATACACAGCAGCCAGCTGTTTCTCTATTAGAGAGTAGCAGACCTCCGCTCCTTTCCATAATGGGGACCAAAATCCCACTGGCAACTGGAGATGCTCCTGCTGTTGCCAGAGGCCCCATCCATACCCCTCTTGGGTTACGTGAACATCAAGTTCAAATGGGCGGCCTGGGTCCACTACTTGCAGAGCCTGTGCCTGCTGCACTGCCCATTTCGTGGCAACGAAGGCTTGCTCTATAGCCTCAGTCCAATCCCACGAGGCCCCCTTTTTTTTATCATATTGTACAAGGACCTTGCCATTTGTGCTAAATGGGGTACAAACGCCCACCAATATCCTAGCAGACCCAAATACGTCTGCAATTTGGAGACCTTGGTCGGCTGGGGAAAGGCTTGTATCTTATCAATGATTGCCTCAGGTATAACCTTTGTCTTACCCGACCACACAACACCCAAAAACTTGACGGATAAGCCAGGGCCTTGGAACTTTTCCTCATTCACTGCCCAGCCGCTTGACTTCAGGTGGCGGAGAAGAGAGGGAGCTGCTTGCTCTAAATCAGAAAGAGAATCTGAGGTTAACAGAATGTCATCAACATAATGAAACAAGGCCAAAGAGGATGGGCGATCCCACTGTGCCAAATCCTGGGCCATGAGCCCGTGGCAGATAGTGGGGCTGTGCAAGTATCCTTGCGGAAGGACTTGAAAAGTCCATTGCCGCCCATCCCAAGTAAAAGCAAACTGCTCTTGACCCTCGGGTGCAATGTCAATGGAGAAAAAAGCATTGGCCAAGTCCACTACATAGTGATATGTCCCCAGGCGGACAGTCAGACGATCCATTAAATCATGAATTGAAGGCACTGCAGCGTGCAAGGGTGGCGTCACCTTATTTAACTCCCTATAGTCCACAGTCATTCACCAGGTCCAATCTGGCTTCTTGACAGGCCATACTGGGGAGTTAAAGGGACTGTGCGTTGGCCTCACAATATGTGCCTTCTCCAATTCCAATATTGTACGACTGATCTCCTCCTGTCCTCCTGGCAGGCAGTACTGTCGCACTGTAACCACGCGCCAGGGCTGTGGCAACATTTGAGGAGGGTGGTGAGCATGCCCGCGTGTCACCGCTTTCACCACCCGGATCCGGAGTCGGAACTCTCCTACCGACGTCTGTAAACTGAGGCCGTGTAGCATGTCCACCCCTAGAATATACTCTGGAACGGGGGAGACATAAACCTTGTAGGTACGAGGAGGAAGCCTTCCTATGCCCAGTGGTAAGGAAACAGCTTTCACAGTTACAGTCTTTCCCCCGTAGCCATCAATGCAGACTGCTGGTCCGGGGAACAGTTCTGGGTTCCCGTAAACAAGACTGCAGTCTGCACCAGTGTCAACTAGAGCCAAAACCCTCTGTACATTCGAAGGGGACCAATGTATGGACAGTTCCACGTGGGGCCTCCAGTCCCTGCTTGTCCCCTCTGACCGGGTACCTTGGCCCCACCCCTAATCAAGCTGCAAGGGGTCAGCCTCAAGCGGCTGCATGAAGTCCTGGAGGGACACAGGTCGCGCTTTGCCAGACTCCTCCCTTATGTTTCTCCGGAATTGTTGTTCCAGACGCAACTGTTTCCAAAGTTCCAGCAGGAGTGCATTGGGTTGTCGGTCTATTTTCTTCCTATCGACCCCTGCTGCCACGAGATCACGCCACATCTGTGCACGTGTTACTCTCTGAGGCCCGTGACCTCACCCTATTACCTTTGGTTTGTGCTTCCAGGTCTCAACTGCGCGGACCTCCTGTCTTAACTTCCTTCGCCTCCGGCTTTCAACATCCCCTAGGGTGGCCATGGCAGTTGTAACTTCATGGATCCGCCGCCCTACATACGGTGTAAGAATAGCAACCAAGGATCCAAAATCACTCGCAGGTGCAGTATCCAAAACCAGATCTCTCATGCTGGCAGTAAAAAGCTCGTCATCTGGGCCCTGCATGTTAAGGTTAAAAATAGCATGTCTCATACCCATTTCACGGATTATTTGCGTAAGTTCTGTATATGACTGCCATTGACTCACATTGTCTGGCATCTCACCAGCCTGTTCCCATACGGTGCGTACCGCAGCAGTGAGCCACTGCATTAGAGAATGGTTGCCCTGGTTGTTGGCCAACCTATGGCAGTTTTGTAACCTTTGTCGCAGGGACGGATGCACTGTCACGAAGGCTAGCTTTTCCATCTCGCCTGGGGAGCAGAGAATGCTGTCTGCTCCCTCATCCCATAAACGTAATAGCCAAGCCAAGACTGGTTCTCCAGGGCGCTGTCTGTACCGCGTCCCCAGCTCCTGCAACTCAGTGGGAATGTAAGAGGTGTAGGTTGTGAACTCAGTCACAGCTGGGTTGCCTGCAGCAACGTCCCTGGGGCCCAAATGTTGCTCACGTTTTACCCTTTGCTTCAAGATTGGCCAGGCGTGGGGGTTGGGAGCTACTTTGTCTCCACTCGCTTCCTCCGCCTCTGCCTCAGAGTCTCCACCTTGGGGCCCCTGTTCTAACAGGTGGACCCAGGCTTCCAGCGCTTCCAACTGGGACACCTGGTCAGGAACCTGGGCCATTTCATTAAGCGCATTTTCCGTGTTGAGACTCAAGGCCGTGAGGAACATCCAGCCCACGCTGCCGGCTGTAGCCTTCTCCTCCTCCGGCAACCGCTCAGCCAGAGCCTGCAGGGCCCTCTCCACGCTGGCCGGAGAGCCGTCCATGTCCTCTAACCTCTTCTTGGGGGTCCAAATCCTGAGAACAGTGGCCACTGAACACCATATACTGTGTGGGGGCCACACATCCCCCTGCCCAGAGTCAGACTCCATTCCTACTTGGTCAGAATCTTGCTCACCGTGCCAGGTGTCTGAGTGGGTGGAGGCCTGGGTGTAAGATGTCCACAACCCTTGGAGCTTAAGGCCGCAGCAGATCAACAAAATGAAGGCAACGCCATCCATGGCCAAGAGGGTGATGTGCCAGCTGGAGGCTTGAGTCTCCCAGGCAGACCGTGCCTCCCGTTCCCGGTGTCGCTCCTCATGGGCGTTCCGAAACTGGGCTCTCAGACGAACAAACCGCTCCACCATGCTTCGGTAGGTGTTGGCCGGCACCGTACTCTGCTTACGAAGCTGAGCTTTTATACGTGTAAACTGCTCCAGTATATTCCGAGAGTTTCAGCCGACACCATACCCAGCTCGCTGTGCCATGTGTCATGCGGGGCGGCCTGTGGGTTCTCTGCTCCCGCTCCCTACACAAGAACGCAGGATATGGTGAGGCCAAAAAGGAACACCCACGGAGCCATAGGTAGGGGAGTCATACCACTATGGTCTCACTGGAGGCTGGGTTCACCGGACGTGCGACCTACTGTCCGTTTTTCTGCCAACCGACCGACGATTGTCCTCCACTCCCCTCGACTCTGCTCCTCTACTCTCCTCCACTCTCGCAGCAGCTATATTAGCGGCTAATTGGCTAACTGGCTACAGCTGACGGCCAATCAGCCACAGCTGACGGCCATCTACTACCTGAGCCAGCACCTTTCCACGTGAGGCCGAGAGCCTATAAACTACTTTCTGGGGCTCTGTCCCCACATCTACAAAACAGCCTTCATTGAAAATCACCTAAAATCAAGCTGAACTGAAGCCTTTTAACTGAGGACTTGCAGAAGAAGCCACCTTCAGACTCGTAGGAAGATCAGAGACATTGAACGGCTGGTCCCATACCCATGTGTGACCATTAAAGACTGGGAGGGCTATTTTGCCTGTGGGGGCCCCCCCACCCTAGAGGAGTGAGAGATCCCAGCCCCAACCCAGCCCAGGGTTCCAGTGTTGGGTAAAGAAGTCCCCATAAACTTTAGTTGTGAAAACAAGTGGAGATTGTAACTGAGACTGCGCACAGGTGCTCTTCTCAAAGGGACTGCATGTAGACTTACCCACTGTCATGTAGGGTGTCAGGTGGGGTCTCTGGTCCCGCTCCCCACATAAGAATGCAGGACATGGTGAAGCCAAAAAGGAACACCCACGGAGCCATAGTTAGGGAAGTCATACCACTATAGTCTCGCTGGCAGCTGGGTTAGAGACACAGGCAGCAGGAGCCACACGATCTGCAACCTGCCGTCTGCTTCTCTGCCACCAACCAACCCCTTGCTAACTGCACTCTGCCGTGCCAACTGCAATCTGTGTTTGCTAGCCACCATTTTCTTGCTAGCCCCCATTTACTGCTAGCATAGCCATGACAGTTATATTAGTGGCCAATGACACACTGGTTACAGCTGACAGCCAACTAGCCACAGCTGATGGCCATCCAATCACAGTTTATGGTCATAAACTGTGCCAGCACCTTTCCATGTGAGGCCAAGAGCCTAGAAACTGCAATCCTGGCTTTGTCCCCACGCCCACCATCAGAATCACTTGCTCTGAGCTCCAGCGCTGGGGCAGCAGCTGGAAAGACAGCAGGGACAAATGGTGGGGAACTGAGTTGTCTGGCTTGGGACAGGGGCTGGAGAGGCTGCTTTCTCCTGGATGAGGTGAGCTGGCAGAGGCCCTTGTTTCTTTGTTGAGCCCTCCCCCTTCCCGGCGTGCGAACACAGGTGGCAGCCATTTTTGAGTCTCCACTGTTAGTTCACCCTGCCCTGGCAATTTGAGACCTGGCCCCGCTCAACTTTTGGGCAGACCCAGTCCGCTTTTAGTGGCTTTTTCATACAGACCATGTCACATGGGATGTCATGCAGTGTCTCAGCTCCTGCTCCCCACGTAAGAACGCAGGATATGGTGAGGCCAAAACAGAACACCCACGGAGCCATAGATAGGGGCGTCATACCACTATAGTCTTGGTGGTGGCTGGGTTGGAGACACAGGAAGCAGGAGCCACACGATCTACAACCTGCGGTCCGCTTCTCTGCCAACCAACCCCACTTGCTAACTGCAATCCGCGGTTGCTAGCTCAGCCACCATCTTCTTGCTAGCCCCCATTTGCTGCTAGCGTAGCCATGGCAGTTATATTAGTTGCCAATGGCTCACAGCCAGGTAGCCACAGCTGATGGCCATCCAATCACAGTTGATGGCCATTTACTACCTGAGCCAGCACCTTTCCACGTGAGGCCGAGAGCCTGGAAACTGTACTCCTGGTTCTGTCCCCACAGACTGCCTGCCTTGGCTCAAGCTGCAGACTTTCATAGGGTCTCTCAAAGGTTCACAAAACCCAGACAAACAGCATCTGGCTTGAGCATGTCCAGTACCTCTGGCTGAGCAGCCGCAAGCTGACACTAGCGGCAGCCAGCCTTGGTTCATGGCTTGGCCTTTCAAGACGCTTCCAAGTACAGCACAGGCAGTAGCCATTTGTGGATTTTTTTTCTGGCTCCCACTGGGTGGCCCTGGGTGGGGCACAGGCTGTGGCTGAAGTAGAACTACAGCAGATCGTATCCAAGGTGGTCCTGGGGCTGGCACCCCCAGTGGCCAGCTTCAAAATGAGCTGGAGTACCACCTAGCCATCTCCAACTACAACACACCCAAGGGGTGGATTGGCAGGCACCAGAGTCCTGGTGAGGCAGATCCTGCTTCGCAAGGTTAGCCCCTGAACAGCAACTCTTCCATTGTAGTCAATGGAAGTGAGCCCAAGGGTCAGTTTCCCACATTGATGTGCAATTATCAACCAAGGCTCAATTATAAGAGGAGGGCACATGCAACCCACACAAGGGACACACCTGGAGCCCATGGCTCAGGTGACCAGAAAGACTGTGTCAGTGAACCCCACAGCACACCTACTACATAAGGCCATCCTACTAAGACTGGAAGACACAGCAGCTCTACCTAAGAGATAGAAACAAACAGGGAGGCAGCCAAAATGGGGAGACAAAGAAACATTGCCCTAATAAAAGAACAGAACAAAGCTCCAGAAAAAGAACTAAGTGAAATGGAGATAAGCAATCTATCAGATGCAGAGTTCAAACACTGGTTATAAGAATGCTCAAAGATCTGTGAGAGAAGTTCAACAGAGAGATAGTAAGTATAAAAATGGAGCTAGAAACCATAAAAAAGAACCAGTCAGAAATAAAGGATACAATAATGGAAACAAAGAATATATTACAGGGAATCAATAGTAGATTAAATGAAGCAAAGGATCCAACCAGCGATGTAGAAGACAAGATAGTAGAAAACACCCAACCAGAACAGCAAAAAGAAATAAAGAATCCAAAAAATAGAGAGTTTAGGGAGCCTCCAGGACAATATCAAGCATACCAACATTCATATTATAGGGGTACCAGAGGAGAAGAGAGAGAGCAAGGAATTGAAAGCCTATTTGAAGAAATTATCCCTATCCTGGAGAAGGAAATGAACATACAAGCCCAGGAAGCACAGAGTGCCAAACAAGATAAACCCAAAGAGGCCAACACCAACACACATCATAATTAAAATGTCATAATTAAATACAAAGAGACAATCTTAAAAGCAGCAAGAGAAAAGCAGTTAGTTACCTACAAGGGAGCCCCCATAAGACTGTCAGCTGATTTCTCAACAGAAACTTTGCTGTCAAGAAGGGAGTGGCAGGAAATATCCCAAGTGATGAAAAGCAACGACATACAACCAAGATTGCTCTACCCAGCACAGTTGTCATTTAGAATTGAAGGACAGATAAGGAGCTTCCCAGACAAGAAAAAACTGAAGTTCATCATCACCAAACCAGTATTACAAGGAATCTTAGAGGGACTTCTTTGAGATGGGAGGGGCTTAAGGATGGATGAAAGCGGAAGGGATTAAGAAGTACAAATTGGTTGTTATACAGTTGTCATGGGGAAGTAGGGTATAGCATAAGGAATATAGTCAACAATATTGTAATAACTAGGTATGGTGACAGATAGGTACTAGATCTATCAGGGTGATAGATGGGAGTGGGGTTGGGGTCAGGGTGAAAAAGGTGAAGGGGTTAAGAAATATAAATTGGTAGTTAATACAGTCTGGGGAATACAATCAGCAATGTTGTAAAGATCACGTAAGGTACCAGATGGGCCCTGGACTTATCAGGGGGATCACATCACAGACTGTGTAGATGCCTGACCAATGCATTATACACCTGAAGAGCTGAAGTAGAATAATATTGAGTGTCAACTATAACTAAATATATAGGTATGTATAGTCACAGGCTGTGGAGTACAACATAGGAAAGATAGTCAATGGTATTGTAACAGCTATATAAGATGTCAGAGGGGTAGTAGCTTGGGGGGTGGGTTATCACTGTATGAGGGGATTAAATGTCTAACTATTATGATGCTTTGTACACCTGAAACTAATTTAGAAAAAGAAAGAAAAAAGAAAAGAAGCAGAAAAAGAACACTTAAAGAAGTAGAATGAAATCCCAGAAAAGAACTTGTGAATTCAGAACAGTAGTCAAAAAAACCAAAAAAAAAAACAAAAAAATTTAATTGGCATCTTTATGAGCAGCTGATGCAACAACAATCCTGATCTGATGAAATATCACTGGACCGATGTGCCCAGGGTCAGAGGCTGACATAACTATGTCCAAAGTCAGCGTCATCAATGCTGCAGGGTTCACCTTAACGTCCCACAAATAAAGAAAAGGGTAGCAAGCGATACGGGACATGACGAAAGCCCAGGAGAGCCAAAAGAAGTTGGCAGGTCATGGCAGAGAGAGGCAAGAGAAACAAGAAAAAAGCCCTGGAGATGTCAGCCTCAGATTTCTCAAACAATACAAAGGATGCTGGATTTCAATGCAAACTGCTTGGCTCTGTTCAGGGTATAAAAGGGAACAAGGTGGTCAGTGTTAAAGGAAAGAGGGAAAAATGGCTGGTGACAGCCTTGGAGCTGAATTAACAAATACTGAATTAAAGACTCGGGTATTTAACTGAGGAACTGAGTGAGGGTGCTCTCCTAAAGACTGCAATTATCAGAGTTGATACCTAGGCCCCAGGCAACACATCAACAATTTAGGGGTGTCAGGGAGCCCAGGAATGCCCAAATCAGCCCCTGCCTTCAACAGTTCCCTCATTTTAAGATTAAGTCCTTTAGCTTATTGCTTTGATTACCACTAACATGCAAAGTGTCCTGGGGAGACATCACCTTACTATGAATTTCAGAGCATGTTTGATAGCTACTGTCATAAGGAGAGATTTACATCCCATCTTTCATCTTTAACCTTTTAAAGACACTAACCAGTTCCCTAATGTTGATCTGCTCTTCACAGCAGATGTTCCCTGGAGTTCTGCAAAATGATAGCCCTTCATCTAAGGCCCCAAGCTAGTTTATCCCTGCAACTGGTATCTACCTCAGTTTCAACACTCTTTCTTCCCAGTGCTTTGGGTTTGCTGTGCTGGCTACATGCTTGACTTGGGATCTTCTTCTATACATAGACTCTGTGGGTCTCATGTTTCTAGATCCCAGGTTTCTCTTAATTACCAGCTCCTAAGACCCCTGGGTCATTCCTAATCCTAACTTATCATTACTTGATGTCTCTTGCCTTATCTCCTTTACTCTTGGCTTGCAAATAGCTTCATGGTCATGGTATGATGCTGAATACCCAAGAAAGGTGGCAGGGAGCATCAGGAAAGAAGAATATGGAGAAGAAGGGAGGAAGAACACCAAAGCATGAATTACTGTCAATAGGATCTTCATCATTAGAAAACACACTCGGGGGATTTCCGGAAAAATGACGGTGTGAGGTGAGCCTCTGTAAAGCTCCCCTGGAATTTACAAAGAATCGAACAACAAAAACTCCACAAAGGACTCCCTGCACAGCAGACAGGCAAGACGAAGAGGCCCACTAACAACTGAAATCACCTACAGGTGGGAGATTTGCGCGAGTGGAGGGAGGAGGAAAGGCAAAGTGCGCGGAGACGGAGCCGCGCGGGCACAGGACGCAGACCTAGCTCAGTGCGCCGAGCTCGCTGCTTCCTTGAACTACCGCAGCTGCGAGTGAGGGAAGAACTCGGACTGCTAGGGCTCCGCCAGGGCTCCACAGGGCTGAGGGGAAAGCATATAACACGGCTGAACCCAACGCTCACGGCAGAGACCTCGGAGAAAAGACTGAGGTAAAAAGGCTGAAAACGGTGGTTTAAGCCCTCAATGCTGAGCAGAGAACTGAAGCCTTAGGCACTGAGACTACCCGCCCCCTCCCTCCACTCCCAGAGCTCGCCCCGCCCCCACCTGCCAGGCGCTAGAAGCGAAATAGTAGCAGTGTCAGATCAAAACAACACAAAATTTGCTATTTTGAGAACTGTGGACCACAGACACAAATTCACAGCCCAACTAGTTCCAGCAAAGGGGAGGGAGCTGTGGAAGCAGGACCGGCTGTGGTGGTGGTCGCTGCCATTGCTCTGGGCCACCTCTCACAACTCACCCCGCCCCTGACCCCACCTATCTGGGCGGATCCCTGCAGGAGTAAACAGAACTGCTGAAACATACAGGCTCTGAATCAGGAGCTGGAAGAGCTTTGGAACATCAAAAGCTCTCCGCATACCCACCGGGACACTGCGCCCTGTGACCTAGACGAACTATTAACAGAGGAGAAGCCCGTCTCCCAGGCAATGCCCGTATTGTGTGAGAAGTTGGAATAGTGCAGAGAAAACATAGCACTACCGTGTGGGAGAAGAAAAATAAGTTGCAGTTGGAGAAATAATAAAACATTCTACCAACAAGTACTGGCAAACAAAAGAAAGACCGCTTTCTATCAACCTGTGACAGAAGTCACTCCTGTAGATGTCTAGGAAGAGAAATAGTAAACCAGTAATCGCCATGAATAACCAAGGCATCAAGATAGCTCAGAAAGAAAGTGAAAAATCTCCAGAGAAGGCACTTAAAGATACAGAAATATGTGACTTAAAAAACAGAGAATTCAAGATTGCAGTTCTGCAAAAACTCAACGAGATACATGAAAACACAGATAGGCAGTTAAATGAAATCAGAAACTCAATCAAAGAACAGCATGAGCATTTTAGGAAAGAGATAGAAATTTTAAAAAAGAACCAAATAGAATTTCTGGAGATTAAGACCTCAATAGAAGAAATTAAGAATGAAATAACCAGCTTAGGTAGTAGAGTTGACCAGATGGAGGCAAGAATCAGTGACATTGAAGATAGAAACCTGGAAATGACACAGATAGAAGAAGAAAGACTTAAACGAAATGAAAGAACTCTACAAGAACTTTCAGACTCCATCAGAAAGAGCAATATAAGAATAATGGGCATACCAGAAGGAGAAGAAAGAGAGAAGGGAACAGAGAATATATTCAAACAAATTGTCGATGAGAACTTCCCAAATTTGTGGACAGAACTGGACCCTCGAATCCAAGAAGCAAATAGAACACCTAGTTACCTCAATCCCAACAGGCCTTCTCCAAGGCACATTGTATTGAAGCTGTCTAAAATCAACGACAAAGAAAGAATCCTCAAGGCAGCCAGGGAAAAGAAGACGGTAACTTACAAAGGAAAGCCCATTAGATTATCATCAGATTTTTCAGCAGAAACTCTACAAGCCAGGAAGGAGTGGAACCAAATATTCAAACTATTGAAAGAGAGAAATCATGAGCCAAGAATAATATATCCAGCAAAGATATCCTTTAGATATGAAGGAGGAATAAAGACCTTTCCAGACATACAGAAGCTGAGGGAATTTTCTAATACACGACCTGCACTACAAGAAATACTAAAGGAGGCTATTTGACCACCATCAACAGGGACAATTTGTGGCAACCAAAACTCAAAAAGGGGGAGAGTAAAGGCCTGAACCGGAATATGGGAATGGAGAAAGTAAGCGTGCTAAAGAAAATGGAATACTCTAAATATCAAACTTTCTTTTACATAAACTTAAGGGTAACCACTCAAAATAAATCCAGAACTGAAATATATACTGAAATAAAAGAAGAAACAGAGGGAAACATCATAGAATACCACCACACAGAAATAATAGACAACAACAAAAAGGCAAAGAAACAATGGAGACACAGCCTTACCAGAAAACTAAAGATAGAATGACAGGAAATCCTCACATATCAATAATCACCCTAAATGTAAATGGACTGAACTCACCAATGAAAAGGCACAGAGTAGCAGATTGGATCAAAAAACTAAACCCAACCATATGCTGTCTCCAAGAGACACATCTCAGCTACAAGGACAAGCATAGACTCAAAGTGAAAGGGTGGAAATTGACACTCCAAGCAAATGGTACCCAGAGAAAATCAGGTGTAGCCATAATGATATCAGATGAAACAGACTTCAAGGTGAAAAAGATAACAAGAGACAAAGATGGACATTTCATAATGGTGAAGGGACTGTACAACAAGAAGACATAACAGTCATCAATATTTATGCCCCCAATCAGGGAGCACCGAAATACACCAAGCAACTACTAACAGAACTAAAGGGAGAAATTGACCAAAACACAATTATACTAGGGGACTTAAATACATCATTGACAGCTATGGATAGATCATCCAAACAGAAAATAAATAACGAAATAGTAGCCCTAAATGACACATTAGATGAAATGGACATAATTGACATTTATAGAGCACTTCATCCTAAAACATCAGACTATACATTCTTTTCTAGTGTACATGGAACATTCTCAAGGATAGACCATATATTGCGACATAAAATCAGTCTCAGGAAATTTAAGAAGATTGAAATCATACCAAACATATTCTCTAATCACAGAGAAATTGGATATCAACTGTAAAAAGAAAGAGGGAGAAAACACAAATACATGGAGATTAAACAACATACTTTTAAAGAAGGACTGGGTCAAAGAAGAAGTTAGAGGAGAGATCAAAAGATACATAGGAACAAATGACAATGAAAATACATCCTACCAAAATTTTTGGGATGCAGCGAAAGCAGTTTTAAGAGGTAAACTTATCTCATTACAGGCCTATCTCAAGAAACAAGAAAACTCCCAAATAAATAACCTCATGTTACACCTTAAAGAACTAGAAAAAGAAGAACAAGTAAAACCCAAGGTCAGCAGAAGAAAGGAAATAACAAAAATTAGAGCAGAACTAAATGAAATAGAGAACAAAAAAACAATAGAAAAAATTAATGTGACAAAGAGCTGGTTCTTTGAAAAGATTAACAAAATTGACAAACCCTTGGCTAGACTTACTAAGATAAAAAGAGAGAAGACACTGATTAACAAAATCAGAAACGTAAAAGGGGAAGTTATCACAGACACCACAGAAATACAAAGGATCATCCAAGAATACTATGAAGGACTATATGCCACCAAATTCAACAACCTAGAAGAAATGGACAAGTTCTTAGAAACATATAGCCTTCCAAGGTTGAACCATGAAGAACTGGAAAATCTAAACAGACCGATCACCAGTAGTGAAATTGAATCAGTCATCCAAAACCTTCCCAAAAGCAAAAGTGTGGGACCAGATGGCTTCACAAGTGAATTCTACCAAACCTTCAAAGAGGATCTAATACCAATCGTGCTCAAACTCTTCCAAAGAATGGAAGAAGAGACAGTACTCCCTAACTCATTTTACGAGGCCAACATTACCCTGATACCAAAACCTGGTAAGGACAGCACAAAAAAAGAAAACTATAGACCAATATCTCTGAAGAATACCGATGCAAAAATCCTAAAAATAATTCTAGCAAATCGAATACAACAATGCATTAAAAAGATTATTCATCACGACCAAGTGGGGTTCATTCCCGGGGCACAAGGATGGTTCAACATCCGCAAATCCATCAATGTGATACATCACATAAACAAAATAAAGGACAAAAATCATATGAGTATATCAATTGATGCAGAAAAAGCATTTGATAAGATACAACATCCATTTATGATTAAAACACTTAATAAAATAGGTATAGAAGTAAAATACTTGAACATAATAAAGGCCATATATGACAAGCCCTCTGCTAATCTCATAATTAATGGAGAAAAACTGAACCCTTTGCCCTATGTTCAGGAACACGACAGGGATGTCCCCTATCAGCTCTGCTTTTCAACATCGTGTTGGAAGTCCTTGCCAGAGCAATCAGGCAAGAGAAACAAATAAAAGGCATCCAAATTGGGAATGAAGAAGTTAAATTATCACTCTTTGCAGATGACATGATGCTATATATAGAAAACCCTAAAGACTCCACCAAAAAGCTATTAGAAACAATCAACGAATACAGTAAAGTTGCCGGCTACAAAATCAACGCACAAAAGTCCATTGCCTTCCTATATACTAACAATGAAATCTCAGAAAAAGAAATACAAAAAACAATTCCTTTTGTAATTGCAGCAAAAAGAATAAAATACCTAGGAATAAACTTAACCAAGGATGTGAACGACCTATATGCTGAAAACTATAAGACATTTTTGAAAGAAATTGAAGAAGACACAAAGAAATGGAAAGACATTCCGTGCTCATGGATTGGAAGAATCAACATAGTTAAAATGGCCATATTACCCAAAGCAATATACAGATTCAATGCAGTCCCCATCAAAATCCCAATGGCATATTTTAAAGAAATAGAACAAAAAATCATCAGATTTGTTTGGAACCACAAAAGACCCCGAATAGCCAAAGCAATCTTAAGAAAAAGAACAATAATGGAGGTATCACACTTCCTGACTTTGGCTTGTACTACAGGGCTACAATAATCAAAACAGCATGGTATTGGCAGAAAAACAGACACGTAGACCAATGGAATAGAATTGAGAATCCAGAAATAAAACCACATAAATATGGACAGATAATTTTTGACAAAGAAGCTAAGAACATACAATGGAGCAAAGACAGCCTCTTCAATAAATAGTGCTGGGAGAATTGGATACCCACGTGCAAAAGGATGAAACTGGACTGCTATTTGTCACCATGTACCAAAGTTAATTCAAAATGGATCAAAGACTTAAGCATAAGACCTGACACAATAAACTGCATAGAAGAAAACATAGGTACTAAACTTATGGACCTTGGGTTCAAAGAGCATTTTATGAACTTGACTCCAAAGGCAATGGAAGTAAAAGCTAAAATAAACGAATGGGACTATATGAAACTTAAAAGCTTCTGCACAGCAAAAGAAACCATTGACAAAATAAAGAGGCCACCAACTGAATGGGAGAAGATTTTTGCAAACAGTGCCTCCGATAAGGGCTAGTATCCAGAATATACAAGGAACTCATGCAACTCAACAACAAAAAACAAACAACCCAATTGAAAAATGGGCAGAGGACTTGAAGAGACATTTCTCCAAAGAGGACATACAAATGGCAAATAGACATATGAAAAAATGCTCATCATCACTAATCATCAGAGAAATGCAAATCAAAACCACAATGAGATATCACCTCACCCCAGTCAGAATGGCTATCATCAACAAGACAAACAGTAACAAATGTTGGAGAGGCTGTGGAGAAAAAGAAACCCTCATACACTTTTGGTGGAAATGCAGACTGGTGCAGCCTTTATGGAAGGCAGTGTGGAGGTTTCTCAAAGAATTACGAATAGAATTGCCATATGACCCATCAATCGCTCTCCTGCGTATCTACCCCAAAAATCTGAAAACGTTTAGAGATAAAGACACGTGTGCTCCAATGTTCATTGCAGTTTTGTTTCTGGTGGCCAAGACATGGAAACAACCAAAATGCCCTTCGATAGATGAGTGGATAAAGAAGTTGTGGTATAGATACACAATGGAATACTACTCGGCAGTAAGAAAAGATGATATAGGAACATTTGTGACAACATGAATGGATCTTGAGAGTGTAATGCTGAGCGAAATAAGTCAGGCAGAAAAAGCAGAGAACCATGTGGTTTTACTGATATGTGGTATATAAACCAAAAACAACAAAAGAACAAGACAAACAAATGAGAAACAGAAACTCATAGACACAGACAGTGGTTTGGTGGTTTCCAGAGGGTAAGGGGGGGGGGGGGTCGGGGTGGGAGACGAGGGTAAGGGGGATGGAATATATGGTGATGGAAGGAAAACTGACTCTGGGTGATGAACACACTATGGGATTTATAGATGATGTAATACAGAATTGTACACCTGAAATATATGTAATTTTACTAACAATTGTCACCCCAATAAATTTAATTTAAAAAAAAAAAAGATCAGAGCAGAAATAAATGAAATAGAAACCAGAAAAACAATGCAAAAATCAATGAATCCAATAGTTGGTTCTTAGAGAAGATAAACAAAATTGACAAACCTTTAGCCAGACTCATTGAAAAAAAGAGAGGACTCAAATTAATATAATCAGTAATGAAAGAGTAGAAATGACAACAGACACAGCAGAAATATAAAAAAATTTAAGAAATTACTATGAGCAACTGTATGCCAACAAATTTGACAATCTGGAAGAAATGGACAATTTTCTAGAGGCGTACTACCTTCCAAGGCTAACTCAAGAAGAAATAGAAAACCTGAATAGACTGATTACCACCAGGGAAATTGAATCAGTAATCAACAATCTCCCAACAAACAAAAGCCCTGGACCAGATGGCTTTACAGGTGAATTTTACAAAACGTTCAAAAAAGAATTATCACCTATTCTCCTCAAGCTCTTCCAAAAAATCCAGAGGGAGGAAAGACTCCCAAACACGTTTTATGATGCCACTATCACCCTGACCCCAAAATCAGACAAAGACACCACAAAAAAAGAAAACTACTGGCCGATATTGCTAATGAACATAGATGCAAAAATCCTCAACAAAATATTAGCGAACAAAATTCATCAATATGTTAAAAAGATCATATACCATGATCAAGTGGGATTCATCCCTGGTATGCAAGGGTGGTTCAACATCTGCAAATCAATTAATGTGATACACCACATTAGTAAAATGAAAATTAAAAATCATATAATCATATCAACAGACCCAGTAAAAGCATTTGATAAAATGCAGCAGCCATTTATGATAAAGCCCTTAAGAAAGTGGGAATAGAGGGATCATATCTCAACATAATAAAGGCCATATATGATAAACCCACAGCTAACATCATACTCAATGTGGAAAAGTTAAAACCATTCCCCTTAAGATCAGGAACAAGGCAAGGTTGCCCACTTTCTCCACTTCTATTCAGCATAGTGCTGGAAGTTCTAGCCACAGCAATTAGACAAGAAAAAGAAATAAAAGACATCCAAATTGGTAAGGAGGAAGTAAAATTGTCATTATATGCAGATGACATGATACTATATATAGAGAACCCCAAAGACTCCACCAAGAAACTATTAGAGCTGATAGATGAATTTAGTAAAGTAGTAGGATACAAAATTAATATTCAGAAATCAGTTGCATTTGTATATACCAATAATAAAACATCAGAAGGAGAAATTTAAAAAGTAATCCCATTTACAATTGCTCCAAAGACTATAAAACACCTGGGAATAAATTTAACCAAGGAAGTAAAAGATCTGTACTCAGAATATTATAA